>NW_012130065.1:9282527-9286046 GCF_000143395.1 Atta cephalotes
AATATAAACTATTAATATACGATATATTGTTGAATGGAATAATTAAATATAATAAAATTTTTATCTTTTTATCTTTTAAAAACATCTTTTATCTTATGATATCAAAGGTTTCATAATTTCCCCGTCATTAAATTATATCAGAGCCATCATTCAATTTTGTCACTGCGTAGATTCATCATGAATACGTGATTATGCGATCAATTCTTTTGTGTTTACATTTCCAATTGCGTAGAATAAGATATCGCGAAAACATTTATCTAGACTTGTATGAATGAATCTACAAAACAAGCTAATAATTCATTTGTGTAACTAATAATTTATTTGTGTATATATCGTGATATCAGAAATGTTAGCACATGTCTCTATAATCTTCATAAATGCTTTTGAAAATTACGAATTGAAAAGAAATTTGAAGGAGTGTAAAAAAAAAATTATTATTAATTTAATGATGATTTGTTTATGTTGCGAATATCATATACAATTTATTATTTGTAATTTTGATTTATCACTTTTTTATAAGAAGTTACAATAAGTTATGGATATTTGTTCTCAAAATTTAGATAACCCGACGTATGAAATTTTATGTGATATTTTAGAGCTTTACGTGATAAGGATTTTACAATAAGAGAAAGTACTATCATATTGCTTGCGCTTTTGTCAGAATGCGGTTTATCGGAAGTGACTCGAGATGACTTGCTCGATGATAATTTCGGCGAATTTTTCTATATCTTTATTGGTAATATTTTTGGTGAATCTTTCTTCATGTTTGGTTGAGATCTATTCGTAAATAACAATTGATTAGCTCATAATTGATTAGCTTCATGATTGGGCTTGAAATTTCTTGTTGAATGTGAATGTATAAATGTTCCATTTGATTCATTTCTGTATCAATGCAATACGTATTCTAAAACAATGAAAATGATATTTTGTGTGTTACTTTTAGTGTGCCATTACGTGATATTATATATAGTACATAATATAACATAACTTAGGAATAAGATTCAATCTTAGGGATCTGTGGCCGATTATGAATCGAAAATTTGAATTGTGATTTGTTAATTTCATGTAATTCAAAAATATATTAGATATTAGCTGCGTTAAGCAGAAAAAGTTTTGCAACTGTTATACGATTCTTTAATACAATTTGTTTATTCATTTAATCCAGAAAGGACTAAAGATAAAATCAATCACATCAAAGAATTTTACAACTTTTGCAAAGCTATTTTTTTCTGAACGCAACTATTTTATCAGAACAAAAGTTCATAGTGGCACGAACTTCAAAATTGAAACAGCTCATATAACTTAAACTCGTTAAAAATGAACAAAATTTCTATTTAAAGAAGATTTTTAAAGTTTAATCTCTCCACTTTCGAAAGATCGGTATGTTGTTTTAGTTTTTATAAATTTTTACATATATAAAATTATAAGTTGAACAAAATGGAAGATTTTCTTTTTACTTTGTGCATCTATCACATAAATATAATAAGAGATGCGAAAATTTTTCCCTACAAAATCATTTTTTAAAAATATTTTTTATGATTTTTTCCCTAGTAGCGCAATTCATTGGCGAAACGTTGGTTAAATTTTGGCATATATTGGGGATATGTTGGGCCAATGTTGCACCGATAATTGTGCTGCTAGGATTGTTATTGAGTTATCGCGGATTAAATAAAAAGAGCATTTTGACTTTGATTATTCATAACTTTAATCATCATAACTTTAATCATCATACCGTAATTAAAGAAATAGATTCTTAGAATTAAAACTTTGCCATACTCAAATGATAATTATAAAATTTTTTGAAAAACATGTAGACATAGTTTTAATGTTTGTAATGCTTTTGTTCCGATTCAATATAACTTTTTTTTTACACATTCATTTATGTGTACTTGCATTCTACAGCCAGATCTTTCCATATCTTTTCCATATCTTTTCATATATCTTTTATTAATACATTTTACTTACTTTCTGTTTTTGATGTCTTTTCTCCTTTTATATTCTTACATTGAGAAAAATTTCTAGACTTTTTCTAATAAAAATAAAGGAATTATCCTTCTAAAATATAACAAACGGATATTTATGATCATTTTCATCAGATAAAAAATCCAACCAAACATTAATGGAAATAAATTAGTTGGAATGTCCGATAAAAAATATCTGATCGTTACTTTTCAGACGGATAATATAATTTTCCGATCGATTATTTACACGCATATATTTCTGATCGGAAATTTGCCATTAAATAAGGGCGGATTGTTTGCTCAAATTATCCGATAAAATCGAATACTTTCGATCATTTTTCGATCGAAAAATATCATGGATTAAATTATTCTGTTTATACAATAAACAATAAATTTCTCCTTATATTTGATAGGAATTAATATATTAAATTTCAAATAGTTTCTACTAAATATATATATAAGCAACGGAGAGAATATTTCATTGTATATAAAACTGTATAGTCCATGTAATTTGATCGAAAAATGATGGAAAAAATTCTACTTTATCAGATAATTTATTCAATTACATCTTGATATCAGCTTATATAATACAGAATGTCCTAAAACGATCAGATAGTTTTCTTTTTTTAATTATGACGCCCCGTGATGAGATATTGGTACATGTGATCAGGTGAGATATATATATATTAATTTTTTAGTGTACGAAATTGGTACTTTGGCTATAGATTAACTTGTGCAATGAACGGAACGCATTCAAAGTATCGAAATCTCGTACTTTAATAAATTAAGTATATAATTATACATAGATATTCATCAAGGAATGTAATCATGCGTAATTAAAAAAAGAGTGTCCATTTTGGAACCCATTATCAATCAGGAATGCGCTAAAAAGTGAAAATCATATTAATAAGATAAGACAACAAGAAACAATAAATTATTCAAAATAAATTATTAAAATAATATGTAAACTGAACTAATGAACAAAATATTGCATCAATATAAAAACAATTGTCATACATTGGAAAGGTTGGATGTATTACAAAATTAAATTAAACTAGACATATTATAAAATTCAGTACGTTTATTAAAATTATTACAGTGTGGTAAAGCATAAAACTAGATGCATTAGAAAATTCGGTATGACTATTACAATATAATAATGATAATTTAATAATAATTTAATAATAAACTTGTGTTAATATTAATAAAATAAAAAATTAGTATAAAATCGAAATATAATGTGCACTATACTAAAAAAGATAAGTCACACTTTCAAAACGCTTGTGTTACAATTAATGATTAGTTTTTACTTCTACTGATGTATAACCATTTACGTTCAATCGCTCTACGAGTAAGGCTGAGTTCGAAAAAAATGTTGTAGCTGTTCTGTCCATTGTACAGAATAGTTTCGTAACTTACAGTCTACCTGTAGGTAACCTATCAGTAAGTCGAATTGCCTACACGCTTTACTGGTAATGCCGAATAAAATTAGATCTCAAAAGTGAGAGAGAGAGAGAGAGAGAGAGAGAGAGAGAGAGAGAGAGAGAGAGAGAGAGAG
>NW_012130065.1:9286066-9287079 GCF_000143395.1 Atta cephalotes
AGAGAGAGAGAGAGAGTTCGACAAGGAATGAAACAAGAGAAATTGAATTTTATTCTGGTATAGTGTAAAATTCAATAACATTATATAAAATATGTTTTGTGTATTTAATAATACAAATAATATCTGACTTAATATAATATAAAGGACATTTAATAAATATTTAAAAATATAAATATATAATTATAAATATATAATTATAAATATATAATTATAAATATTTATAAATATAAAGCAAATGTCTTGAAATGTTTATAAAATAAATATTTGTTTTATAATTACAAAGAAAATGAATGCAAAGCGGTCTATTTCGCATAAGACATGAAGAACAGTATATGTCGGAATGCATACGGTATATTATATATCGAGACAGCGAGAAGAACGGTTCAAGTCGTATAAAATCAAAGAAGAGATTATATTTTTTTCTCGCACAATATATTTTTTTCTCAAATAGTGTCTTTATTACAGAGGGTTTTTAAAAAAATACCATTTAAAATAACTCTTTATTTATTGATTTAATTAAAAAATGTGTAACAGAAACGATATACTTTTTAAATGATTTCGGATATATTTTGATTATTTTCCTTTTAGATGAAGTGTTAAAAAGATACCCATAAAGATCTCCTCCACTTCTTTTTTATGGAATTATACGATTTATTTTTTACATAATATGTATTCTTCAAATTATTCTGCATATAGTGTAACTCCGATATATATGCCGTACTTAAGAAAAACTTAATTAATTTCTTAAGTTTTATTTTAAGATAAATGAACTATATTAGCAAAAACTTTGTGTTACTTACTATAAAAAAAAAACAATAGAAATCCGAAATACTTTTCATATTAAGAAAAGAATTTTTTAAAACTTTTGCATGTTTGCCGTAAGTCCTATAAGAATGGGATATATCTACTCATAGGAGAAGAGGGTATGTTACGGCTTATAAAATTTTACAAAAAAATGCTTATAAATAAGATACGTAAAATGATACAATAACTTATAAAATATTAGATGTGGG
>NW_012130065.1:9288008-9290624 GCF_000143395.1 Atta cephalotes
AAACGCCACGTAACTTTTCCCACATCTAATATGTTTACAAAGTTTTATTAAGTAATAAGTTTTATTAAGTAATAAATACGTACATATATGAAGTATAGATAATTACAATCTTCCTACATGTATTACAAGTATTCCTACGTATATTACGTGAGGTACATATTTCAGGTAATAAGTTTATAGTAATAGTAAGTTTATAGTAATATTGTATTTAGTGCACTGAATCCAATCTGAGCACTTTGTATGCTTTGGACATATAAACCCCGTCCGTTAAAAATGCTATATATCTCAAACAGGTGAGATATACAAAACAAACTAAACAACGAATACAAGAGCAAAGCACTTATATTTTGCTGTACAACATACTTTATTATTCCTCTATACTTATGTATCACGAAATAACCATTAAATCTTTTACGCACTCTACAGTAATCATTTTATGTAGATTAATATTTATTATAATTTATAATGACGTTACTTACATTACAGTGACAAATCGATTCAACTCACAATAATTTTATTAATATTAACAGTTAGAAATTGAAATCATAACACAACACTAATATAACATAAAGACATGTAACAGAAAGTAGTGAGAAAATTAGTCCTTCTATTTTTTCTTACTTCTGCGGCAATTCCAGCGCGGCGTATTTGCCGAAGTTATCTTAAAAGTATTAAGTAGAGACATCAAAAAACTAATAATTTGTGGAATATTTCATACTTTATTCTGACATATGTTTAAAAGGTTAAATATCTCGTAAACTATTTTTTTTTATAATCTTACCTTAACGAGATAAATAATATAATGATACGGCCGAGTTGATTCCACATTGATTCCACAGATATGATACTAGAGACACTAAATTACAAGAGACAATAAACCGCCTGTTTCATTTTACATAAATTTTGCTTGATAAAAATCATGTGATAGATGAATACATGTAAAATGTAAACAGGAGATTTATTAAGATTAAAATTTGAAATATATACAATTATATACTTTAATTTTTTAAATACGTGATTTTTAACTTCTCACTATATTTAACGATAAAATAAGGTCATTAATTCAGAATTAATTTTTTTTTAGAGAAAATTAATTCAATTAACAATACTTACACTATAGTAAAAAAGGTGTTCGTAAAAAAGGTGTTCGGCCTAAATTTCAGAATCTACATAAATAGTTTACATCACAATGCACTTTCAAATAATTTTGTTACACTACTGTGTCGAAATTTTTATTCAAATTTTAATTATAATGATATATTAAATTAAAACTTTAGAAATCCTAATAATTGATAAATTTCTTCGACACTTATTTAAACAAAATCGGTTCTAACTTGATTATTATTCTAATTAAATGTGATTAATAAATTATTAATATTTATACATTATGTATTTTTGGAAAACATATGTACTAACAGATACATATAGTTGAAAAGTTCTATTTTCATAAATTATTTATTGATATTATAACGTAAGATACTTAATTTTTTAAGACTAATTGCACGGATAATTGTTCGCATGTACATTTAATTAATATTTTATATTTCCAGAATCTGTGGGATCACTAAACATTATCTATAATTTTATAATTCATCATACAAAAAACGAATATTACGATATCTTTTTAAAAAGATTTTATCCTCAAAATTAAAATACATTGACATTTGTAACAAAATATGTTAAGAAAATTCTATATTTGTAAAGATAATTAAAGAAATCCTTCCATTACAATATAGTTGAAACACGTATTATTTATTTTTTATAAATAACATACATTAATATTCTAAGCTATTATTTTGGATTGTAATATAAGTCTTAATTGAGAAAAATTAGGTTTAGTTCTCATCATCGAGAAATACGACAGTCCATATTATCAGTCAGCAATTATCAGTTATTGATTAGCGTCTTTCTGCTTCATATCTTCTCCAGCCTTCGCAATTGTTTATAATAATTTCTCGATATCATTCTGTGCATACCACTTTATTGTCTTCTTCAGCCATTCTTTTTACGTTTTGGTACATTTTTCGCAGTTAGTTAGGACAGCTTCGCCGTACATTTCTGAAATTAAAAAAATTATTTTTTGTTTATTCTTTAATTCAAGATAATCAATTTTACTGTTCTTAGCAAATGTATCAAATCCCAATACTTAAATATTCTTTAATATTTAAAGAGTTTATATAAAGAGTTTATCTTCGATATTATACTCGCAATAAATTTTGCAAAATTATTATCGTTGAGTAAATACCGATTTCTATTCAATTAATATGTCCATGCTGATATATTGAGAATTATTAAAAATAGACGAAAAATGAAAAACTCTTCGATAGAATTATTTTAATATCAATTTAATTAAACATTTATTAAATTAAATATTACATTTATTAAATTATTAGGTGTACAACTTTGCTTCCGCCGTTTTTTCCGAAATTCGAGGCTTTATTGTAAAAAACTGGTTATACATTTATGATTCAAAGTATTGTCCATCGCTGACCACTACTTTCTCCCCTTTCGGGTAGCGTACGAATCCCGCGTCGAAAAAATTGGTCATCTTTTGAGGCTATCTACGAATCGATCCAATTTTTTACTTCTTCATAAGACCGGAAGTGCTGGTCAGTC
>NW_012130065.1:9291052-9299083 GCF_000143395.1 Atta cephalotes
GTCGGTTTTAACAGTTCATAATACACTACGCCGAGCTGGTCCCACCAAATACAAAGCATGACCTTGGACGTCAAAATCATCGTTCTTAAAGCGTTAAAACCACTCACGTTCTTTCATTAATAGCGGCCTCACCATAAGTATTTGAGAGCATTCGATGAGCTGCAGATTTCTTCATATTGAAGCAAAAAATTAAAACCTCCCGCAAATGACGAGAATTTAGCTCGTAAACTGACATTTTCAATCGAGAATAACTTTATGATGCAGACACAAATCGACTAATATTTCTATGGGGTTATGTTGACAGATGCCCAAGTTTATTGTATGACGTCTATGATCTATTTATTTCGATCACCACTTATCGCTAAAGCCATCTATAGGAAAACGGAAGCAAAGTTGTACACCTAATAAATAATACAAATTTATATTGAAACTGTACTTCGAACTACCCCTTTTTTCCACAAAATTTTCAGAGATATGCACGATTCTCACACTACACAAATCATTTCAACGTAATCCCATTCAAGAGCTTATTTACTTTTCGTCTAACTTTAATTAGGTTCCGAAATATCAGTATAAACATATTAAGTCGAATAACTTATACATATTTACAATTGAGCAATAGATCAAAATTCTGTTAAAGTCTGAAAATAATTTGCAAATCTTATTAAGTTGAGGAAAAAATTTCTTCATATTTTTTAATTCAAACTTGCATATACAATGTCAAAAATGAAAATTTAAATTAAAAAAAAAGTGTTATAGCTTGAAATCTCTACTTTCGAAAGGTTACTATATTTTATGAATTTGGTAATTTTTACATTTCAAAAACTACGAGCTGAAAGAGATGAAAAATTTTCTTTTCACTTTGGGAGTCTCTTACGTGCCCAAAAAAAAATTACGAAAAGTTTCGGCTACGTATCCTGAAATCTTGAAGCTTTACTTACAAAATCATTTTTTGAAAATGTTTCTATGATTTTATGTTCCTTTTTCAAATTAAGTAAAGGAGTATTCTGACTTCGATTACTCTGATAAAAATCATCATATCGCAATTTAAAAAATAGATTCTTAAAACTGAAATTTTGCTCTAGCGAATGATATAATTGTAACGAAAATTTCGCAATAAACGAAATACTTTCGCAAAAAAATTTTTTTAAATATGAAGAAACTTTTCCCACGATCTAATATTTTAGCATTTTTTTTTCCTTTTTGAGTTTAGTACGCCAAATTCCTTTTTATATTGTAGATTTGAAAACTAGATACCTAGACATTAAAGAAAAATCGATTTTGTATTATATAAAAAGAAATTTTCTCTCGCAAAAGAAGAAAGAATAATTCTATACAATACGTACTATACAGTACATACTATATAGTAGTATCATACACATAGATACCTGCTATTTTCTTCTGTGCTATTGTGTTACATGATCCTATAGTCATGTAGCATTTGTGATATTCATTTCGTAGTGTCGTTACGGAGAATAGCAACATCAATTACATTATCGAATTCATCGGTATAGTGCTCCACTGCAAGAACATACAGCAGTACGTTCATAGCAATTAATGCGATACGGCTTAATTGAGACATTGTTTCCATAGTTATGATACTTGATGTATTAAATTATCAATGAAGTCGTTTCATTTTATACAAATCTTACTTAATAAAAAAACCACGTGATATATGTACAGATGGAAAATATTTACAGAAGATCAATAAGAAATAAAAAGCCTTTGAGAGCCGATACTGAATATTATTGTAATTACGTTTTATTGTATATAATGGAAATAGACGTTTCAATCCTTTTAATTTGGATACTTTTCAGTAAATATATTAATGATAAGACTAAAATATATACATTAATTAAATATAAAATTCAATATTAGATTGTTTGAATTTACATATTTGTTTGACGTAACTATGAATAATGTATATTTGAATAAGTCAATTCACACCCATATATCAATGTCCATTAAATTAATAAGTTTATTAAATAATCATTAATGTAAAATTTAATAAATAAGATTAAAATTAAATATAATTACTTAAAATTTACATAGCTGTTTGAGTGTTGACATATTATGCGATGTTGATAACTCGCTGTCATGGATCTCATGAGAACATTTGTCACAACTAGAATTATAAAAAGAATAGAATTATAATTGAATAGAATTATAAAAAAGGGAGAAACATCAATTTTTGGAATTAAAGTGAATTAAAGTAGAATTTCTATAGTATACAGAAGATTTAGCATTACGATTAAATGCTGTTAAAAGTATACAATTCTATGTACAAATTTTTTTAAATACATTACTTAATTTCTTACGTACTATATTTAATGATACTTGTTTTAACGATAAATAATAATTTGGAGTTAATTTTTTTAAGTGAAAATTAACTTGATTCAACAATTTTTTAATTAAAAAGATTTTCGTAATCTAAATTTTCAGAGCTACATAAATAGAGATTACATCACTACTTTCAAATAATTTTATTATATTATGAGAAATTTTAGTTTAAATTTTTATTATAAAAATATGTAATATTAAAGATTTAAAAGTCGTAATAATTAAACTCAAAAATTTCTTTGACACTTATTTAAACAATATTAACTTCAATTTGATTATTATTGTAATTAAATGTGATTAATAAACAATTAATATTTGTACATTATGTATTTTTTGAAAACGTATACTGACAAAAGCATACATAAGGTATATAAGTTCTATTCTCATAAATTATTAATATGTGATAACTAATTTTTTACAGTTAATTGCATAGGCAATTACGTAGTAATTGCGCATATATTTTTATATTTTCAGAAGCTGCATAATTACTATATTATAAAATGCATTCTGATTTCTAAATTTATTCATAGAGAGATATGTATTAAAGACTTAATAATCTTAGATTGCGAAACTGAAGTATTAAAAAAATTTTATTTATGTGCAGTGTTACAATTACTACCTCAAGCGCAACTGTATATAAACGTTAAAAATGTTTTCATAAAATTATTTATTGTTTTTTTTCTGTTGATTTTTGAAGCAACGAGAATAATATTTTAGAAGCCATATAAATAATTTATTATATTGATTGAATTTATTATATTGATTAACTGAAAAGTTTTAAAAATCTGTATTATGTGTTTGCCATTCATGCTATTGGAAACTCGTATACCGAAGCGGTTAAATATATTTCCGTCTGCGTGCGCGTATAATTTATATAAACACCAATTATCTCAATTAATACCAAAAAATAATGAATATACATAAAACAGATGAGCTAAACAATTGTAGCTATTATCCAATAAGATCTTGAACTTCTTAACCAGGAATTTCAAATTGAATTTCTATTTTTAATTTGAACTTTCCTTGTTGATTTCCCGTAAAATATTTGTCAATAAATAGAAGAAGAGATGGTATTTCAATAATTTATGAGAATCATTAATCCTCATAAATTATCAGGAATGATTTTTCTTATCGTTACGATATGTTTATCATTATTATTTATTAAATTTGGAAGAGGATACAATATCAGTAAAATTTTTCGTTATATTAATAATCATATATTTATTATGTTTATTAATAGTTAAAGTGTTCTTAAAACAATATTTTATTTATTTCATCACGGCAATTAATTTTGTTAATTAAAAATCATAATGTCATATTTATCAAATCTTAATTAATTAAAGTCGGTATTCATAGTCAATTTTCCTCTTCATATTCAAGATCATCTTTACTTGAATTTTGAGATGTCATGGACCAATCAGAGAATCGCATTAGCGTCTTAAGACATTACTTAAGACGATCGAATTTTGAAATAAAATCCGACTATAACTGACTATAATGTTAATACAATATATGTTTTGAAGGCAAAATATACCACACACAGAAAAATTTTTTTTTATATCTGAGACATTGATTCCACAGTTAATACTTGATATATTAAATTATCAATGAATCGTTTTATTTTATATAAATTTTACTTAATAAAAAAATCATGTGATGTATGTAGATGCAAAATGTACAGAAGATTTAGCAATTAAGATTAAAAGTGTTGAAAGTATACAATTGTATATAGACATTTTTTTAATGTTTTATTTAACGTTTTACGTACTATATTTAATAATTTGTTTTTATAAATGATAATTTAAAATTAATCTTTTTTAATAAAAATTAACACAATTGATTAACAATTTTTGAATTACAGTAACTCAAAAAGATCTTCGTGATCTAAATTTTAGGAAATCTATATAGATAGATTACATCAATACATCCTTGAAGTAATTTCATTATATTATGACAGATATTTACAAAAGCAGATATAAAAACTCTGACCTTTTTAAAATTTTAATAATTACTCATGCTATATTAATTTCGATATAATATTTTGAAACACAAAACAATAATTATCTGGCAATATACTTATTTGTCGAATTAAATTTAGAAAGAATTGACTATAATAATTGAGAAAAAGATTTTAGTTATTGTATATTTTAAAATATAATTGTGCTCATAAAAATTATTTCTAAATTATAATGTAGAAATATTGTACATTTAACACAATTAAATTAAAAATTTTAGAGTTAAACGTCTTCTGATATATATAAATCTTTTAGAAGTATAAGAATTTGAAAATAATTGGATTATCATTCCTTGTATATGTATATATTTATTTTTTCAACATGCTGCTGGCGCGTTGTCTTCGCAATTATTAATTTTCAATTATTGGATTTATTCTTTGAGTATCATTCTTATACTTTATACTCTTCTTTACCTCTTTTTTAATACATTTCTTGCTCTTGCATTTAGTTTGAAAATCTTTGTTAAATATCCTTAAAATCGAGATCATCGTCAATTAAAAAAACTGATTTACAAATATAATTTTAATGTGTAATAATTAAATGGTATGATATTTCATGCTCTATTTTTTGTTATTTCTTGAAATTTATTAGATTGATAATGGGGAGGATGATTGTAATAAACAGCTAGGATGTTAGATATTTATAATTTCAATTCGGCGAACACGAATCTAATTAAATGTTGTTAAAATGGAGTTACATGTAAAACTGACGATTATTTAATTAAATTAAATTTATTTATTTCAGAAATGATTGCGCGATAATATTCAGACTTTCAATACAATCAGTCTGAAACATTAATAATATCTCCTAAATTAGATATCCCCTAAATTAGAAAGAAAAAAAGAAAGGAAGATTTTTTTTTCTAAAATTCTTTCTTTCTAATCTAAAGATGGAATCATATGATACTCGATCTGTACATAAACGTTAAAAAAATCATATATATACAACGTACATATGCAGAATTCGTTCATGCATCAGAGCAGATATGCTATCATTCAAAAAATTGAGCATCGTATGTTTCCACCTTAATTTAAGAAGGATTATTAGCGTTTCAGACTGATTGTGTGTTGAAAGTTCGAATGTTATTGGCGCGCAATCATCTCTGAAATAAATTTGATTTAATAAAGAATATATGATGTATTATATTTGAAACACCTAAGTTTGACAATCATTTATTTCATTTATGATTTATGATTTTTGTAGTTAATCATATTATATTGTAAATGTTCTTTATAATATCTTTTTTATTGAAAAATTCTTCTCTCTTCTAGCCATAAATATTTGTAAAGTAATACAATTTATTTTTGTAACATTTCTATTAATACAAATTGTTAAATGAATTTCAAAGTGTTAGCCAATATAATTTGTAAAATGTCTTTCTAATTTCCACTAGATGTCCTTTACAAATATTATTTAATTTATCAGATTGTAAATTATAATTATAAATTATTGTATCACATTAATTTATCGGGAAAATTCGAATACAGCGTTTCGAGATCTATTATTTATTTGTGTTTATTTGTGTTATCAGCAGTTATGTTTGAGCAGATCTTTTTTTCCCATCTTCTAAAGTTTTCGTAATTATTCTATCTCTATTTTTCAGGTTCATCTGAAATCACTTAATACCTTTTTCAATTATTACTTTTTGCTTTTCAGTACATTTCTTGCATTTAGTTTGGAAAGCTTCACTGAATCTTTAAAACCGAGAAGATTTATATATATTTATTCTAGTAATTAATTTCATTTCTGATTAATAAATTTATATAATCTAAATACGAGAATTAAAGGATAAGAAATTCAAAAAACTTTTTTATTTCTGCTGCATTATTTTTTTGTATGACAAATTAATTCAGAAGCAAATTCGGTTTTGTAAAATATTTGTCGCGTACATCATTGCTTCAATCATCATTTTTGCTGAACTTTTTTCAATTCTTAAAAATTATATACATTTATAATTAAGCAATTTTTATTAAAATAAAGCTTGTAAGTAATAGAGGAGTTTTTGTTTATTTCTGAGGTTTAGTTCGTTGAAAGAATTTTTTATTTGGCATTGTAAGTGGTTTGCAAACTATATAAATACTTCTACGTTAAAAAATTTTGTTTTAACTAAAAAATTCTTCACCAAAAAAAATAATTTGATAATAGTACAGAAATACCTGTAAAAAATCTCTGCTGTGTGTACTCTCTGTGACTTACATGGTCCTGTTTCCATAAAGCAATTGTAATAGCCTTCTATTAAATCTTTATCGTTAAAAACTGTTTGAATATCAATATTATCGATATTCATCAGAGTAAAGTTATCAGAGTAAAGTATATTATCGAATTCATCAGAGTAAAGTTTCTCTTCTGCAAGAACGCATAGTACATTTATTATAGTAATGATCAACGCGATACTTAATCATTGCTTCACAGTTATAAGTTATAAATGTTATGATATTTGAGATTATTAAATGACTGCAATAAACCGTACATTTCACTTTATATAGATTTTATTTAGTAAAAAAATTTGTGTAAGATATGCAGAAATATAAGGTAAAACTTGATATATATACATTTGATTATGAATATTGAAAACACACATAAATTATGTATAGAATATATTTAAATATATTACAATATGTTTTAAGATATAATGTGTACATTAAATTTTCTAAATGCAACGTGTACAAATATCACGTAAGTAATTTTTTTAAATATGAGATGTCTGTAACTTTTTATTTTCAATGATTTGGTTAATTTAAAAATAACTTTTTCTTAGCAAAATAAATTTTGAATTACGCGTCAATAAATTTTGAGTTACGAGTAAATAAAATAGAAATTTTGTCTTTACACTTCAAAAAGCAAAATACATTACATAATTTTATTACGTTATAATTGCGTGTATGTAAAAACATATTATTGGCGCGCTTCGTGTCGATTTTAAATGACTTGATCATTACATCACAAAACATCGGTGATTCACAGTATTTTTATTTGTTTTATTTATTAAATAATGTGTCATAACAAGATTAAAAACTTATAAAATTATTATTGTAAAAAGAAGACTTAATGTACCAATATTGCATCATGTATCATAATTATGTATTTACAAATGATATCATAAATTATTATTTTATTTATTACTTTTTTTTGTAACTAAGATATTAAACAGTTTTAATAAAAAATCTGAAGGTTACCAATATTTAACTTATGTTCATCAGTTTTCTCTTTTTAAAAACCGGAGATTTTATTTATCTTGCCGAACATCAACAATTGCTACTTTAAAAATTACCATTGGTATTATTATATTGTAATGCATTCCTTAAAAAAATGTTAAAAAATGTTAAATGTTTATAGTCGGAGAATTGGCAACCGTGCTTACTCTGGACGGAATATGTTAAGATTTATTAATGTCTTATATATATTCTTAGAATTTAAGATCGCTTATAAGTATTTTAAATCAGATTTATTTATTGTGTGTAAATATTCATAAAAAATTATGAATTATGAATTATGCGTTATGCATAAAAAATATACCTAATAAAGATAATAGATTGCACATTTCAATTAATCGTTATTATCGGTTTTAAAAGAAAAGAGATAGATTGATGCAATTGGTCTCTCTCTCTCTCTCTCTCTCTCTCTCTCTCTCTCTCNGACTCGACGTACGGACCGTACGAACGACGGGTAGTAGGAG
>NW_012130065.1:9299103-9307894 GCF_000143395.1 Atta cephalotes
TTAACGTTTTAAGTTTTAATTTTACGGGTTTTTTAAAAAAGGTTAAAAAAGGTAAAAGGTAAGTAAGTAGTTAGTATGCTATGTCTCTCTCTCTCTCTCTCTCTCTCTCTCTCTCTCTCTCTCTCTCTCTTTCTTTCTTTAAAATAATAGTGGGAACATCTAAGTTGAATTGATCGCTTCTTGTCGTCTTCTTTATTGCATTCCCTACTTGAAGCCAATTAAAAAGAAAACTGATACATTTTAACATTGCGTTCTCTTCCTAACAGAGCAAAGGTGCTGATATCAGTTAAGATAAAAAATCCTTACTTATCATATCATTGTTAATAATATTATAAAACTTTGTGCGCAATTACTGCATCACTAAATTTTAAATAAATATTAAAACTAATTTTGTATGAAATTATGCATTGTTATATTTCTTTATCGATATATGTCTTTTTTTGAAGAAATGATATAAAATATGTTAAAAAATAGCAACATTATTTATTGTTTTACTTATGCAATAACAATTCTCTTATTGTTCTTCATGTCACGAATGTAACGTAGCAACGTTGCTGCAGCACCATGTTCTTAAATAATAATAATAAATAATAATAATAAATAATAATAAATTCTTAAATAAATAAATAAGAAAGTACGTAAGTATAATAATTGAATTTTCAAGCGAGGTAGTGCGATTTAGGAGCTAGATTTCGGCAACTTTGTCCAATACTGTAAGATATATTGATCAAAACTTTGTTTGAAATCAAATCTTGAATAAAGTTAATAGTTTTTGCAAAAAAGATAAAAATTAGGCATCTTTTTGGTCTTTTTGTATGTATGTCTTTCCTTAAATGATTTTGTAAATAATTATACAATAAAATAATTTTTATATTTTCTTTTACTAGAAAATATAAGAAAATTATTGATTCCAAGCTATAATTTTTAATATATAATTTATTTTTAATAAAATAATTAATTTTTTTTATAACATAATTCTATTAATAAGACAATTCAAATTGCATGTTAATATTATAATATTTAATATTAAAATATTTCCTTAATTCCATTACATTTTTCACAGGTATTATTTGAATAAATAGGTTATTATAAATCATATTAAAAGTTATTACATCACATTCATATTATATTAGCCTTCCGTCAGTGGACGCAGTTTCACGAGACCCGCTAATTAGAATTGTTTACTTTTTTTAACTATAAAGAAAGAAATGAATAAATAGATATTTATTTCTATTTATTAAATATGTGTTCCACGTTCTACATATTTAAAATAATATTACATATTGTAACAAAAAACTGCTTTTCAAACATTTTAAAACAATATCGCTCTTGGATCACATTTGACCTTGCGTCCGTCGTGCGAGTATCACAACGTTCACTCCGAGGGCTCTAATCAGAAATTATTATTATACATTCATTATATTATACATTCATATTAATTATATATTTGGATATAACACGTATCGAGAGCTCCATTATTCATCTGTTGCCAGCGATTGAGTGGCTTTCTTCTTCATATTTTCTATAACCTTCACAATTATTAATTGCCATTTCTGTGGCTCATTCTTCATGTACCAGTCAATAACTGCGGCAAACATTTCTTTTTGTTTTTCAGTGCACTTCTTGCATTTAGTTTGATAAGCTTCGCTGAATATGCCTAAAACCAAAAAGGTATTTTTTGAAATTTATTTATTCTAGTACTTGATTTTGCTGATTAAAAAGTTTATAAAATCTAAATACGATAGAGAATTAATATAAAAGAAATTTTAAAAATTTTAGAAATCTTATTATTCAAGATATACAGGATTTATCGCAAGACTTCTGCCACTCACAGGTAAATAGGATCGAGACGAACACGAAAGTCCTATACTATTTAGTGATATTAATTTTTGTAATAGTACTAATAAAAGCATGCCGAGAAAAGCATTTCAGCTGCTCGAGTAATATAATCCGACTCAGTTTATCAAGCATTAGCTGCCAGTAAGCGCGTTGAAAGGTAAGAGAGCAAGTGCGCCATTCTCAGATCATATCTCGAGCAACTGTAATATTTCTCTCGGCGTACTATCATTAGTACAATTACAAAAATTAATGTCTCCATTATTATTGCGAGTATTTCTAACAGGGACTTTTGTGTTCATCTTGATCCCATTTCAATCTTCTTGTGAGCGGTAGAAGAAGCCTCGCGATACATCCTATGTGTATTATTAAAGAAAAGACTTTAAAAAATTGATGTTCATTTCAAGAATATGATTTTACATAAAAAATAGATAAAAAGTTAATTTTGTCCCATATTCTGACAAATCAATAATCTATTAAAAAATAATCAATATAGGAAAGCAATAAAAACATCTAGTTGAATGAATTCTCCGCAAACCTTTCTATTTCTGCTGTATTATTTTTATACAATAAAAATCGAGTTTATTTTATCAAATATTCAACAATGTTTAAATACATTATTATTAACTTTTGCAGAACTCTTTATAATTCTTAAAAATTACAGTACTAAATATTACAACGATATTGTAGCAATATTTGAAGTATACAATATAATGAAAATTGCAGTAATTTGAAATTTTAATATTTTATTGGAAATATTGCAACAATATTGTGAAATATTGTAATTATAATATTCTATAAGAAATATTGTAATATATTGCTACAATATTATTCAAAAAATACGCGGCTTCGCCAGAGATGAATTTCTTATAAGAAGAAAACGGCCAGGAGTTTTATAAAAAGGCGTATGCAAATCGAATTGCTGTAGATACAAGTCTCCTGGAGATTTCCAGCTCTTTTGGGTATGCTTTCTAAAATGTTTTTTGATCATAACTTTATTTTAAAATATATCAAGCAATATTGCCAAGCAATAATATTTTAGCAATTAATACTAGATCAATTATTGAAATATTGCATGATGTTGCATCAATATATCTGTAATTTCTTTAAATATTGCAACAAAATCGCAAAATATTGCAGCAACATTTTATTTTAGCGAATATAGGAATATTGCTACAGTATTGTAGCAATGTTTTACGAAATTATAATATTAGGTGTAGTAAAAAGAAATTTTTGCATGAAATTGAATGGAAAAATAATGGATTTCTTTTTACTACACCTAATATTACTACTAAATAATGTTGCTATGTAATATTTTGTGCTGTAGAGACATATTTACAATTGTAATATATGTAATAGATTAATTTAAAATTTTCTAAAATATAAGGATATAAATAAAGAATCTTATTTGTTATTTCTTGCTTAACTCATTATAAGAATTTCTTATTTGACATTGTAAATGATTTAATAACAATAAAAACCTCTATGTTATCATTAAAGCGCCTCTTGACGATATGATCAACGATAGTTCATCAACTTCACACATATTCGCTAAATATTAATTTACATTCAATATAGATAATTACGTATATCATATATGTATATGATATTTGCTCATGTTGACATACGTTGATATATGTTGCCATATCGTGGAGACACTTTTATGGAAAAATCAATATTGTGTAGATCCCATCACAAAATTGTATAGATAAGGTCTGTTTTCTGTGGCTGAATTAGTGTACATTTTTGGAACTTGAAATGAAATAGATATAAGTTTAATATTTGTTGAAAGTGAGAAAGAGAGTGCAGTCTACTGTAAAAACAGGAAGCAATACATTACTTGTTAGGGTCTTCTGTACTGGTGTCTGGCATGGTGCTATTTCCATGAAACAATTGTAATATGAGTCTCGCATAGTCTTATTATTGAGAAGAGTATGATAGTCAAGATTATCGTATTTATCAGTATAATGTTCTTCTTCTGCAAGAATGCACATCAGTACAAATATATTTACAATAATGATTGATGCAATATGGTATAATCGAGCCATTTTGTTTGCACAGCTGTGTCACTTGAGAGACTAAAATGCCAGAGCGATGAACGGTTCGCTTTTATACGTTTTACTTAATAAAAAAAGTTGCGCAATAAACATATATGCAAAATATAAACGTTAAGCAACATAGATGCCACAAGACTAACAAGATGCTTGAATATTAAATACGTAAATTAATATGTTTTAAGATATATTAAATTTTTTTAGTATAATGTATGTCATACATATGTATTTTTAAAATATGAGATGTTTATAACTTCCTGTTTCTAATGATTTAGTTAATTTAAAATAACTTTTTCATAGCAAAAATATCAATGAATTTTCAATTATGGACGACAGATAAAAAAGTAGTATATATAAAAAGTCATATTATGATATTTCTCTTTACACGCATTCTATCTATTTATTACTACAAATATATATACAGTATACAAATACTTTCCGGGAGAGACACAGTCAGACACAGTGAATCATTACATTCTTGTTGCTTGCTACGTTAAACAAAGAAATTCACTGTGTTACACAGTGTCTGACTATGTCCTTGCTAAAAAGCTCTCATAGTTCATAAATTATCAGTATTAATGAGAGCTTTTCAATTACGATACAAATTGTGACACGGTGTTAGGGTCTGAGCACAAGAACTGTCGTAACACTTAGACTTAAATTGTAAATAACGCACAAACTTTCACATATGACATATAACTTATTGTGTTTAAGAGAGGGCAATAAATCATATGTCATACGCCAAAACTTATGCGTTACTTACGTTTATAAACTGTAATGTCTATAAGACGTCTTTCAGCACACACACACACATACACACACACACACACACACGCGCGCGCGCGCGCGCGCACGCACACACGTACGCACATTCTATAATGCTATTCTTTCAGACTAATTTTGGACATTACGATTTCTATAGGTTATATTGGTTGAGTTCCGATATATACTGACAGTATTAAAAATCTTTAAATATACATAACGTAAATTATAGATTTTCGAAAATCTATAGTTCACATTACGAATATTATAGATTTTCAGTGCTGAACGTATATCAGAACGTATATCAGAACGCCATTGTTCATTTAAGATTTATAAGATATTGCAATATAACACATATACGATTTAGATGGTTCAGTGTTCCGCCGGAAGAAATTGCCGGAAGCAGAAAGTAATCAAAAGAATCAAATAAGCAATTAAAGTACGATATCAACAATACGGAAAGCTCCATGTATTTTACGTGCAATATATTATAAATGTCATATCGCCAGTTCGACTTTATGAATTATTTTATAAAAATATCTTATCTTTGTTCTCAATATGTTTTAAAAAGATGATCTGAAAGATGACTTAAACGGATATCTGAATGACATTTTAAAAAAGATTGTCTTTAAAACTTGACTAAAAATCGTCCTAAAGACGTTTTTTGAAAAAAGTCTTGTAGACATCTCTTTTAAATCGACTTCGATCGCTTTAATATTTCTATCTCCTGTATATTCCGTTTCGTCGTGTAAAGTGTGATTTACAAGGAGACTTTTATTCGCTAGAAGCCGCGTCTAATGACGTCATAGCGAATTCGCTAAAAACTTTTTCTAGACGTGGATTTGTTTTTATAGCGTATAGTCGCGGCGAATATAGCTTCGTCGCTAGTTTGTTGCTGGCTTGTCGCTAGTTTCTTGCTACTCCTCCAGAACGAAATTTTAAGTTATCAGTGTGAAAAGACGAATTTTTCTGGAACGTCTCGGCCACTGAGATAAGCATCAGAGAATAATTATGTCATCGAATGACATACTTCGAGCCGCTGTTGTACTTGTGACCAATTCTGCTATTATTCTCTTGATCACTAGCGATCACTTGATTACTTAATGCTGATTTCAAAATTTTAATCGCTAGCGGATAAAAAGCAAGTGTACAAGAAGCTTTCATCAGTGAATTTTTTCGCGGACGAAGAAGCTTGCTTCAAGCAAATAGTAGCAGAGTCGAGAGAATTCACTGGCGAATTAATGACATCACTAGACGCGGCTTCTAGCGAATAAAAGTCGCCCCATGTAAATCATGCTTAATCGCTTAAATTTTGACTAAATCAGACGATATGATTAGATGGCCGCAACAGCGTAACATTTTGGTAGTGTACGCAAGATTTTTTTTTTAAAAAAAAAGGATTTCATATGTGTTAGAAGCGATTAATTATATCCACATCTGTATATACAGAAATCTTTGGCATAAATAAAATATTGTACTCGCAAAAAATTTTTTTCCATTATTTACAAGCTGTTGTCGACTCTAATATGCGATTTATGAACATATTTCGATGAACCTGGATCCTTGCTCATGTATTGAGAAGGTCACTTTTATATAAAATAGCGAATAAAGATAAAGAAATACTATTTCCTAATGATACATTTGATGAATCCGCGTTATCATGGCATATCCCATCATTTCGGGATAATGGCCACACACCTCAGCAACCAGAGTTCAATTTTTTGCATTTGTCTCGGATAATAGTCGAAAGAATATATTAAAAGGATGATTTTGTCGGAAAAAATTCTTTTTGAAGTACAAAAAAAATAGAGTTACTAATATAGTAATATCAGCATGTATTTTGCACAATCTTTGTAAATGAAAATGATGATTTTCAAGTAAGTGAAGAAAATGATGATCATGTAATTACAGATAAAAATATCATTGATCGTGAAAATATCAATGACGAGTAAAAAATTATTTATTGAAGTATAAAGTAATAACATATGTGCGTATAACATTTACGATCTCTGTAAAGAAAAGACATTGAATTACATTGATTACAATGATTGAAATTTATTAGTATATATTTATAATCATATTATAAAAAAAGATTATACATATTTTCGTGTTTTATTAAATGAGTTTTATTGAATAATGACCAACTTTTTATTATACATTCTATCTCAATACACAACAAATTTAACCCTAGTATGGTATTCATGGGTTCAACGTATCTTATACGATTTTTTACATTGCTGTAACTTTTTTATAATATAATTTGAAGAATTGGGGTTAAAAAAAACACTTTAACTGTCCATAGATATGATAAGTTTGAAAAAGGTATTTTTTATTATTCTCGATGTGAGAATGCACAAAAGTTCAAAGAGGGTACTTGGGTACTCATATGTGATTAGTAAGTTTCTGAATACCCCTTTATTTTTTATTAAATATACATTTATTGAGTTTTTTACTGAGTTATTTACTGAGTTTCGGATAGTATAAAAGTAAGTACACGAAAATGTAGAACTAAAAAGAATTATATTTTAATAAATAAAGAAGGAATAGTAGAAATTTGATCATTTCAATCTTTGGAAATCGCTCGATCAGAACGGATTTATTGCTTTAGAACGCGAGTGTTGCATCATTCTCTAAACTAAATCCTAATAAACTTAATTATATATACTATAATAATATTTATACATGTATAATTTTTTATTTACTTATATTATTACTCTTTTATATTGTTCAAATAATAAAATTTTATTTATTTATTAATAAACTTAAAATATGTAAATTCTTCAAAAATGTCGATTTTCGATAGTTCAAATAATTATACTTTTTTGAGCGATTCATATCGTATTTTTTTTTATTAGTTCAAAGAGTCAACTAAAAAAATCCTATGAGTTTTTGCTTGAATATTAAATTTAAAAATTTGAGAACTTTTCATCCAAAGTAGTCATTTTTTGCGAATGTTTCCAATAAAATTTCTTGAAAGCATTGTAATTAATTGAAAATAAAATATTATTTATTTGATTCAATATTTATCTGTCTTTATCTGACTTTGAAGTATAAATTTCACATGTTTTGAGCTAAAAAATACTTAGGAATTCAGTTTAGAGATACAGCGTGACAAAGAGTTTCACAAATCCTAGTTATTAACAAGAAGGTAACTAAAAATAACACTACCATGCTAGGATTAATCACAACTTACTTATAGTACATAATCTTAACTTATTTAATGTTTATAATCTAACTATTAAATGCTAGTAACGTCTGTATATTAGTAATAGTTTCAAACTTTGTATTACTTTTGGTTGCAATCATTTTATCACGTTAGATTGAACATGTGTTTACTCTATAAAAATTTCTTAAATACGTGCTTTACATTAACGATTATCCATTACAAAGGATTCTCCTAAAATAGAAACAAAATTTATGTGAAATAAAAATATGTAATTGATAAATATTTTCAGACTTCAATATTTTTGTTCGTTTTCGTATAATCTACGTCGTAAGCATCCGAATCACTTACAGACCTGACAACAAATTGTTCTATATTCTCTTTATTATTTAAAAGCCTACATAATAATTTATATTTTTCTTTTTCAATTGCAATTACTTTGTCATGCTGACGATATTTGACTTTTAGTTTATTACTGACATCTTTTTTACTTCCAACTTTCTTGCATTAGAGTTACCGTTTTCTTAAATTCAATGCTTCTGTTTTTTTTCTCTAGAAGTTTGTTGATATCAAATTTTTTTTACAAATAATATATAAAATTTTGTGGAATTTAACTTGGTACTAGTTGTTGATATCAAATCTTTTATACGAATTATTGATACATATTAATATATGATACATATTATTAGAGTAAATAAATAACAAAGTAGTACCACTTGGACTTTACTTTTTAATTTGATAGAATTTAATTTAATTACTTAAGATTATATATATATATATATAATATATATATGGATTTTAATTTTTTATTTGATACATTAATTTTTTATTTGATATATTAATTTTTTTTGAGGAGTAATAATTTTTGATAGAGAGAGAGAGAGAGAGAGAGAGAGAGAGAGAGAGAGAGAGATACTACTTATTAGTTGGTAGTAGGTAAGTAAGTAATACTANAATAATACGTATACTTAGTATA
>NW_012130065.1:9307914-9324872 GCF_000143395.1 Atta cephalotes
TTATTATTATTATTAATTTAGTTTATTAGTTATTTAAGTTAGTTAGTTAGTTAGTTAGTTAGTAGTAGTAGAGTAGTAGAGAGAGAGAGAGAGAAGAGAGAGAGAGAGAGAGAAGCTACTATTATTTGGATTGGAATAAGAATATCTTCAATAAGAATATCATTAAAGAAGAATTAAAACTGGTATATATTAATTGAGTTGGACACTTAGGTTTTATTCGAGAAGCACTATATTCTTAGTGCCTTCTTTTACCTTTTTTAAAAAGGTAAGTAAATTTGTACTGATGTCACGCATTTTGTAATGATGAATGTCTTTTTATAAACAATTTATTTTATTATTGATCTCAAGAAACAAATTTTCATGTATTTGAACGAAATTTGGAGAGGACCGAAATTGGTTCTTATTGATTCTTTTCTTTGATATATATATATGCACTGTTCAAAAGAACTATGGCATAACAAAATTTTGAATAAAAATTAGACTGACGATAACTCTATGAAAAATCTTTATAGGATAATAAACTTTTTTTTTTAATTGAAGCGTAAAATCTCTACTTTAAACTACTTTGATGTGATTTTAAGTTTACTACATCCCTACCATTATACCTTTCAAAATATATAGAAGATATGTTTGTCATATTAAAAAGTTTGATGGAATGCATTTTTAAAAATTTTTTTGGGGAATGTTGTTGCAGCAGTATATAGTTTCCCTTTAATTAAAAAAAAATGCAAGTTGCTGCAATTTGCATTTTTGATATATACCACTGACATTACTGTTACCATTTACTACTGTACTACATGGGTTGAAAAGTCCCAGGATTTTTAATGAAAACAAGCGTTTTTTGGGCAAAATTATATTTATTCCTCAACATAGTTGCCTTCGAGGGCGACACACTTGGTATAGCGATTTTCCAACATTTCGATGCCCTTTCTGTAGTACGAAACGTCCAAGTCTTCGAAATACACCTCGGTTTCCACGACTTTCGATGTGAATCTTTCCCTGGAGCCACCGCTTGAGGTTTGAGAACAGATAATAATCGCTGGAGGCCAAGTCTGGAGAATATGGTGGGTAAGCAACCAATTCGAATCGTAATTGCTCCAATTTGCCCATCGCTTTCAAGAACGTGTGTGACGGTGCGTTATCGTGATGGTATAGAACGAAGGCGAAAGTAGCGCCACTCAAACGACTGTAGCTTATAAACGAATGAACGAAATGTCATGAAACTTCATACATAAACTAGTGACAGATGAACCTCTCGAAATGAATCATGTTCATTTTCTAGTGACGCCACGTATTGAAAAATCCCGGGACTTTTCAGCCCATGTAGTATCTTCTCTCTTTACTTTTTATTTTAAGAAAATTTATTGAAATGATATTTATACTCAATTTCAAGATTTCTATAGAAATTATCAGGATATTATATCTTGTTTCTAGATTTCAGGATTATGACTATGAGACATAATTTTCAATTTTTGGGATAATAATTTTTTTGGACTCTGCACGTCCTATTTTTTAAGGATATAATATAAATAAAAAACGTAGTATAAACAAGCGTTTTTATCTTAACTATTAAATACTACTACATGATTAATTTTTTAATTAGTCAAGATTGGAAAAAGTGATATTGTTTTCTAAAAAAATTTTAGATTGGAAATGCTATAAACTTTTCATATTTATAATTTCATATTTATAATTTCAATTTCTAACAAACATAAATCTAGGACCTATGTATGTGAAACTTTCACTATGAAAGAGTGACGATTATATGACTATATAAATAATTTTACAATAAACATTGTTTATGATATTTTATTTTTTTAACTGCTTCTTTATTCTAGAATTAATTGTAATATCATTTATTTATTTATATATGTTTCTATTAAAATAATATCTACAAATTGTGTGTGTGTGTGTGTGTGTGTGTGTGTGTGTGTGTGTGTGTGTGTGTGTGTGTGTGTATGTGTGTGTGTGTGTGTGTAAGTTATACTACGTGCTATTATATTATATTTTAATTAACTGGAAAAATTCGAATATAGTATGTATTAGGAGATTTATTATCCATTTGTGTTACTAGCAGCTTTTTTCTTCATTTTCTCTACAGTCTTTGTAAACTTGTAACTATTAATTTCCACATCTTGGGTTCATTCGTTACAAAACCAGTTGAATACTATATCCATATTTTCTATTTGTTTTTTAGTACATTTTCTGCATTTAGTTTGGAAAGCTTCACTAAACAATTCTGCAATCAATTAAGAATACATATTCATATTTATTTACTTTAAAAATTGATTTTATCTCAATTTATAAATATACAGAATTTAAATACTGAGGATGCACCGGATATCCGATATTTTTTTACTATCCGGTTAGATAGCTAGATATCATTAGTAGTAATATATCTAGCTGAAATTTTATATTGAAAGTTTGCGTTATTAAATACAGAATTTTATTCTTTTCAGCTGAACTTCTTAGCAGTTTATCTTTCCTCTTTTTCTTTTCGTATTGGAAAGGTAAAGAAAATTATTATTGCTATTTTTTGCATATTTTTTTTGGAAATCTCATTCTAGATATTCAAATATCCATGGAATCCGGTATTTGGTCGGATAATTAGTTCTACCGGATATCCGATTGCATATCGAATATTCGAAAAAAATGTCACCAAATCCGATATCCAATATCTGATAATTTTACAATTCGATGCATCCCTAATGGAAAATTAAATAGAAAATTAGATAGAAGTATAACATATATTTAAAAAATCGATATTCTTGTTCAAGCATATAACTTATAAAAAAACAAGATAAAAAAATCAATTTTATCCTGCATGTCTCTATAAAACCAATCATTCATTTAAAAATTAAAACGAAAACATTTAATTGTCGAATGCAGTCCTCGCACGCAGAATTTTTCTGCTGTATTATATATAATATTTTTGAGGCTTTCACGATGTTTTTTTCAGAGGTGCCAAAGAGTTTTTGAGTTATCGATGTCCTTATCAATCCTCGCGCTCCTCACTCTGATGAAGTGAATGACAAGGTTCGAAACATTGCCATTATAGCAATGGTCACGATATGGTAATAATCCGTAAACTCTTTGACACCTCTGTTGTATTATTTTTATACAATAGATTAATTAATTAAAAGCAAGTTTGTCTTATCAAATATTGGAAATGTATATGTCATTCTTTCAACTTTTGTTGAATTCTTTTCAATTCTGAAAAATTATATATATAATTGACACAAACAGATTATCTAACGACTAATATCAATAATAAAGTTGCTTTTTTATAATAATGATTTTGAATAAAGTAACGTGCTTTTAAATGAACCAGTGCGAGTTAAAATTTAAATTTAGTTTAATTTCTGATTTGATAAAAATAATATAATTATTCCTATATACCTATATATATATTCCTATTACAATTTTTATATAGAACTTAATGATTATATCCAGCACGTGTCAGTCATTGAACATCCAATGGACATTCACGTTGTGTCTAGATACAGTCAAGATATTAGCTGATAAGATATTCACAATGTTCGAATTGTGCAATCGCTTAACATTTATTATGTGTTCATTATCTATTTCATTTAATTTAATAATTCGCTAATCTGAATCATTCGATAATCTGAATCAAACTGAAATGTTCGTATTAAGTATTCAATTCAAGAAAATCTAGATAACATGAAGTTATATTATATTATATTACATACGCTAATGGCCATTAATCATAAATCAGAAATTAGAAACTGAAAATTGATTAATTATAGTCGTCAATTTTTAGTTTCTGACTTTTGATTTATGATTAGTGACTTATTGTAGAAGACTCATTACAATGACTTCATTAATGACTGCGTTGTACTTTCAGTTTGCAGTTATTATATCACATTATCATAATACATTAATATATAATTGAGTAACTTAAAATTTTATTAAAGTTTTTATTAAAGTTTTAAAGAATTTTATTTTGTCATTTGTTTTCTCTCCTGATGATTAATTTGTCAGAAGAATTTCTTATTTAAAGTTGTAAATCATTTGAAAACTATAAATACGTCGTTACTATTAAGAAAATTTCGAATTTGTTTTAATCAAAAAATCCGTCATAAAAGAAAATAGAAACAAAATTGATAATTGTACAGATAAGTTATACCTCTTGTTCTGATGACTTGCACAATGCTATTTCCCTAAAACAATTATAATATTCTTTTCATAATTCCTTGTTTTGAAGAACAGATTTTATATCAATGTAATCATATTGATCAGAATAGAGCTCTTCTTCTGCAAGAACGCACATTAATACGTACATTGCAATGCTCAACGCAATACGACTTAATTGAGTCATTGGTACCAGTTATGTTTGAGATATTTACTGATTCAGAGAGAGAATCATAAATGCATTTCATTTTATATAAATCTGACTTAATAAAAAACGAAATGTATGACGTAAAATATGTGCAAAATATGTGTGATATAAATAAACATGGTGATGTAAGTAAACTATGTTTTAGAGAATATTAAAAAATATTAATTGCACAGTGTGTACAAGGTTTCTATTTTTAACGCTTGTGTATTGTGTGTGTGTGTGTGTGTGTGTGTGTGTGTGTGTGTGTCGCGCGCGCGCGCGTCGTGTGTGTGTGTGTGTGTGTGTGTGTGTGTGTGTGTGTGTGTGTGTGTGTGTGTTGTAAATATTAACTGATTTTTCTCTAACTTAATAAATAAGTAACTTAGTAATTCTACTAATAAATCTTATTTATTAAGTTAGAGAAAAATCGGCTAATATGAATCAAAGACACAAATGGTATAGTGCAATAAATAAAATGTGCAAAAATTAAAACATAAAATAAATATTTTATTTTAATTAATGTCGGTTCTTCATTTGAACTATTGAACTTTAGAATATTCAAAAAATAAAGATAAAGGTGATGGAACATCCAAGCATAAATTAAATATCTTTAAACATCATGTTTATCTTATTTTTTACTTTAAAAAATTTTTCTTTTTAAATGTACAATAAATTATTTTTTTTATTATTATCTCAACGAATTAGCTTAACAAGTCTATCTTTGTTATACATTTTTGTTAATTGTTGATCTCAGGATGAGATTCACAATTTTGATTCCACAATTCAGGTTCTTTATAAATTATTGATATTTCATCATATTTTATTAAGAAAAGTTTCTTTATATTATAGTATGCTATAGATTTGCTATAGATTGCTATAGATCATGCTTGAGATTTAGATTTTCAATATTTCAAATTTTCACATTTCCTTAGCCAAGGAGTTTTCACTCTTGGAAGTCTCACTCGACAATACAATCTCCTCCTTTTCAATTTGTGCTTGGATGTTCCGTCATCTTTATCTTTATTTTTTGAATTCTGAAGATCAAATAAAGAAGTTCAAATAAAGAACTGAAACGTTAATTAAAGTATTTATGTTATGTTTCATTTTTTGCATATTCATGCATTTTGTGCTGTACCTGTAATTCCTTGACTCGTATTAGCCATTTTTTCTCTAATTTTATGAATTTTTGCGAATCAGAATTAATATTAAGAGTATAACAATAAAGAGTATAACAATAAAGAAAGTTAAAGGACAAATAAGAGTCAATTTGTTAAAATTCTTTATAAAATTACGAAAGAAACGAATATATTAGATACATTTTAATTTTATACAATGAATAGAAATTGATTGTCTATAATTCTTCGAAAGATTAATAAACAACTAAAAGTACATAACAAAACACAAATTCGTAGCAAAATTATATATATATAAAATCATTGTTAACAATTAAAATTCATAAACGTTTCGACTGATATTCTTCTTCAGTATGTTATAATGTACAATAATAAATTATGTCAGGTCGATTAAAAATTAAAAAAAGTTAAATATAAATTTAACTTAGTACTTGATTTCGATGATAATTTAAGATACAATGTTGAATGTGAATGAATCAAATAGATTGTGTGTCTTGTTACATAAATGATTATTTTATTATTCTTAAAGTATTCTTAAAGTATTATTCTGCTCTTTTCATTGCTAGTTTTTGTGTAGTCACAGAATTTTTTAAGTTCTAATTTGAATTTAGAAAATTAACATGTTATATAAAATCTTTCGTAATATTATATTAATAATAATTAACATATCTGTGCTAATATGCAACAGGAATTACAATTTTCCAATGTACGACATTTTTTTAGATTTTTTAATTTAAAGGATGGAAGATTCTTTCTTATTGATTACTTATTTAATCAAATTTATATGATTGTCTCTCTGTGTTTTGTTCTTATCCTTCTATATTTATATTAGATAGGAAAGATGAGAAATTAGAGTGAAATGACTACTTTAAGTAGAAAATTAATCGTTTAACAGAGACAAATACAATTCAATCGATCGATTAGTCTGCTTATCCAAATTTTTGTTTTTTTTTTTATGTGTATCATCTCAGAAATTGTTCTTTTATAATATTAAGGTTCCGAATCTATAAAATATTCCAAACTTCTTAAAACATTCCAATTTAAAACGTAATCGTTATCTAATTGAAGGCAAGAAACAATTGAAAAAGAATTAGTTAATTTCTTTTTTATGTCAGCTTTCTTGGATCCGAGTTTTTAATTTGCTCGATATAACAGGAATCACAGCCTGACAATTTATTTTATATATTACATTACAATTTTCCTCTTTTTTTAGGGCGTCTTTCCCAGTTTTAACAAATCTATCTAATATTTATTCATAGGCAGTTTGTAGGCAATATTAGACCCGAATTTGTCAGCTGTACTTTTGAATTTTTCAGATATTTTGTTAAGATATGGGATTATGAAGAAACTTTTTGATCTATTATTGTTAAAATTATTGTTAATGTTATCTTGAATGTTTTCTTTTGAATTGTATTTGTAAGAAAGCAATTTAATTCTATTATTATTATTATCTATTATTATTATTATTATCTATTATCTATTATTATTTATTGTGGCAAATATGAAATCTAAAGGTAATTATTATTCGTTAAAGTTTTTATCATCTTAGAGATGTTGTTTTCTTGAAATTGTGAATGTGACAAATACATTATGCGATCAAACTGTCTAATTATACTGCCTTCTTGTGTTTTATGGAATGATTGGAAAGGAAGTTTAAACATCTTCTTAAATTTGTCGGTTTTTTATATAAATCAAATATAATCCTTCCATCCTCTATTAACAATTTGACAAGGAAGTTAATACTCTCACCATCATGATCAACCATGAATTTAATTCTATTATGGTAATTGTTAAATTTGTCAAATATTTCATTAATTTGTTCTTGTGGTGCAGCAAGAATGAGAGATATTATCTACATAACGATAATAAAAAGATGAAAAGTATAAACGTGATTGCGAAAATGTCAGATCTTTCTAGATCGTGTAATGATTTATTTGCTAATGTTTGCTAATATTGGAGATAGTGGAGATCTCATTGATATATCAAAAATTTGTTTAAAAATTGTATCATTAAATTTGAAGAAAGCGGATATCAATGTCAATATCAATAACACTACTTATAAATTCATTTAAAGGAATTTTTGTGTCATTACACATAAAATTCCATCGTTTTTCTATGCTTATTATTACTAATTCGGTGAGTATGGTTCGTGTACATGACACTACATCGAAAGATACAATTTTGTAATCCGGTTCTAGAGACATTCCATTAAGCTTGTTCACAAGTTCGAAACTATCTTTAATATAGCTAAAGCTTTTTCTAATGCTATTATCTATGATAATCTTTGATATATGTCATCGCCAAAGGATAGAGAGGACTTTATACAGCTTATTATCAATCTTAATGAATTATCTTCTTTATATACTTTTAGTAAGCCTCGCAAGCATAGGACCTCGATTTGACAATTCATTTAAACTATATAATTTTTTATATGTGCTATGAAAATCTTTATTTTTTCATCTCGTGAGTAGTGTTCCGTCGTCATTTTATTTGTTGGATCTTTATTCATCTTCGTGTATGTGTCTGTGTTAGATAAAATTTCATTCATTTTATTTTTATAATCTGAATTTAAAATAACAGTTGTGTTATCTCTGTCTGCGCGTATAGGATATGAGAGTTCTGAAATGAAACTTTTTTAACGCAACATCGTTATCAACAATCGTACAACAAATGTGTGCAGGACAGAGAGGTCTTCGGATCTTTCTATAGCCAATCAACAGGTTTAAAAAATTTGCCGTATGACAAAAACGCATAAATGAAATAGCGGCTTTTTAGTATATCCTGCAACTACACGCTCTAATTAATAATATTCGTCTCTTTAAGAGAGACCAATCAGCGTTTTTTTAAGCACCCCTTCATTAGCTGTTTATGTGAAACTTTTTCAGTCATGTTTAAGTAATTTTTCGGTTATATAGGAGAGATCGGGGCAAATTGTTACAATTTTTGATTGAATAATACAGTTTTTGAATTTGCAATTTTTTTCCATATTAATATATACATTTAAATTAATAAATATCTATGCATTGCTTCCAGTATCTTTAACTAGATAATCAATTTTTTTCTGATTTGTATCTGTTTTTAAATATTGAAAATTAAGATTTTCTATCAGTAGATAAATTGTAACAACTTACCCGACTATGTAAGCATAAGTTATTACTGAGCTAAGGCAAATTATTACATTTACAATATCATTTGAAATATATATACAGGGTGTTTGGGAATTAATGATAAGTCTTTCACACAAGAGCAAAATGAATTACTGAGAAGAAAAGTCCTCTATTTTGCAATTTTCACAAGATTAAGATACAATAAGATTAATTACTAAAAATTGCCGAAAATTGATCTTCAATAATTTTTTACTCCAATACTATCAACTTTACAGAAAAATTGTAAGAGATATTATAATAAAAATTATTTATTTTCTTCTCATAAAGTTCTGAGAATGATTATAGGCACGATCTAATAATGAATAAATAGTTTTCAATCCAAGAGCAATTCATGGTGGAACCAATAGATAGTGTTGATTCCATACTGAGAAAAAAATATAGAACTAAATTTTAACAAATATTTAGTTCAATACTGCCAACTAAACATTTGCTTACTATAAATAAATATTCGTTCAATAAAATGAATGATTGTTAAATCAAATTAATGTTTCTTGTATCGAATAAATATGTCTTTATATTTAATAAATATTATATTTAGTTGGCAGTATTCAACTAATTTATTAAAATTGACTATATTTTTTCTCAGAGGCAAATATCCTTCTGAGGAGCAGTAATTACTAACCTCATATCAACCGTACATAGAAAATATACTAGTTATATGAGTCTGGGGGAGATTTTCAATCAACAACTCAACCTTAAATCGTTTCTTCTCTTTCCACTTTATTCTATCATTTATCATTATACTATTCATTTTTATTCATTTATTTTTCTTACACTCAATCGGATCTTCAAACTCCATAGGAATAAATAGAGATTTATATAAAATTTCCCTTTCACCCCTATTTCACTTTTAAAGATCTATTAGGATTTATTATCTCCCTTTCTTTTTTCTTATTATCATTCTTCAATATCCATATATATTTAGAGATAATTTTACCCCGGCAAATCCTATAGTAATCCCAACTCATATTCAATCTGAATGATATTTTTTATTTGCCTACGCTATCCTTCGGTCCATTCCCAATAAACTAGGGGGAGGGGAGGAGGGAGATTATTGCCCTTGCAATAATTTAGCAAAATCGCCATTTAGCAAAATCGCTCATATTAAGCTTTCCTCTATATGTAAAAGCACATTCAAGATTACAATGAAATCGAACACAATAATACTTCACAGAAAATATTTATCTTATAATATACAATTAAAAAATATATTACAAATTTTTTTCTTTAATTAGTTATTAAAGTTAACATTGGAAAGTCATAAAATTAATGTTACATGCATTTGCTGCTTTTTTTAATTTCCTTTGCTCTTGTCACAAGCGTTACGTTTCTACATTTACAAATCTTCTGTTTATCTTTTCTTTTTGTAAAGCTCTAAACACAATGCAAGGCAACAGTAATAAAAATAGCAAGAATGTTATAGAAATAAACGATATATAATTGTTGCGTCCCATTGCACAATGCTGCAAAAGAAAAAAAAAATGCTAACCAATCTGATTTCATATATAGACTATAGTGTATTCTTCCATCCGCTTCATGATTGTAGCACATATAAACAGAATGAAAAATCTGGATGCTGATTGGTAGAGCTATAAGGGGATAGACACAGAATTTCAACTCGGAAATTTATTTTGTGTTCCTATATACATTGACATATGCATTCCCATATGTTAGATTTCCTATCGCTATTGATATTTCTATCGCTATCGCTGTTGCCTCGCATTGTGTTCAGGGCTTTAAAATCACACCATTCCACACTTTTATAACTAGACTGCTGACTTAGACTGTGTTCCAAAATTACTGTCAGTACTGAAAATCTATAGTTTACGTCACGTGCATTATAGATTTTCAGTACTGGTAGTAAAATTTGAATACAATAGATACATCTCAATATGATAGAAAGAGATGAATCTGATTCTGAGTTTAGTGATTCTGAGTTATTATCCGTGTGATTTATACATGTAAAATGAACACAATGGAGTGACACAAATAAGACGCTGCTCAGCGTTATCTTCAAACATGGAGACAAAGAAATGATAGCAATCCGTATTGAATCGAGAAAAACAGCGAGCTGAGTCTTGGTTGACTGGCGCGAATAAATCAGAATTTGTTAATACTCTCTGTATCAAGCCGAGTCTTGTGTAAACAAAATCTCTCTGTAAAGAGGCTGAGTCCTTTCTTTTTTAGTATGTAATAAATTATTTAACAAACAATACATGGAATGAATTTTCCTATACATTTGACACTTTTTATCCCAATACAAGTAAACTTTGCGGCATTGTTATTAAAAAAGTATAATAAAAATGACTGTTTTAGAAACCATATTTTATTAAAACAATAAAATAAGATTAATAAATACATTTATTTAATTTATTTAATTGCAAAAATAATTCAGATTAAAATAATTGCAACGCTAATATTTTACTTTTGACTCTCAAACACACGGGCACGTTCGTGTAAACTTCCTGACAATTATCAAGTGGCAACGAACAATGCGAAATAAGATTTCCATTCTTAATTAACGAATGATGTGGCGGAATTTTCTAATAAATTTTTTCCAGAGAGTAAAGGTCCTCCCCATGTTGTTATTCTATATATCTAAATATATGTATTCAAAAAATTAAAACAAAATATATGTTATAAAGACATTAAACATAGAGATTAACTTGGATAAAAATAAAAATTTTTAAAGTTTATCTTAAGATTAAAAAAATTAAAATATCTGTCAAAAGAATAATTTTTATAACACGAAAATAACAACTTTCGAATACACTCACAAAATTTGTTCAGTGGAACATTCATACATTGATATTTTTAACATATTTTTTTTTCAAATTTTGGAAATTGGTACATCGTAGTAAAAAAATAAAATGTTGCAAATTAATATCAAAAACACAAGACATTTTTTAAATACATTACGGATTTTTCTTTTGGTTGAATACTTACGCCTATAACATATATTTTCTTTAAATATTTAAAATAATTGATACTTTATAATTTATATTTAAAAAATAAAAATAAGTTTATTTATTAAACTTGACATTTTTGTCTATTAGTCTATTTTAAATTATTATTTATTATTTATTAAATTATTATTATTAATTAAATTATTATTATTAATTAAATTATTATTTATTATAAGATTGGATTTTTTATTATAACCACTTTATTAACAATCGGCTATTAATAATTTTATATTAATAAAAAAAATAATATAAAATTATTAATAAAATATGCAATTAATATGGTACGTATCATGCCCTCTTTCTTTCTTTCTCTTTAAAATTGGATTGACGATAAGAGACAATGTAGAAGGCGAAGGCGTTCTGCTTTAGATAATGCGCTTCTATCTTAATAAGAGTGCCTATTCATTAGTACTTCATTATAAACAAAAATTTAAGACTTAAAATTTGTTTATAAAAAAACGAAAGGCCATGAATTATTTTAGCTGCTCATACAAAAGACAAAAATTTAAGACTGAAGATTTCTTTATAAAAAACAAAAAATATAATTATTTTGGCTGCTCAAACGAAAGACGAAAGTAATACATATTTTCTGAAAAATGTTGAATTGTAATCCATGGAGACATATGGAAATATGTATTATTAAAAAATAGACGCAATTATTTATTTCATTTAAGTAGGAACATACACTCAAAAAGATTAAAAAGATGTTTCCTTTACGAATTTTTTGTAAAAACAAGACTTTAATCAATATCTTATATGTATATTAATAATTTATATAAAATTTTAAATTGAAAATTTTAAATATTAATAAATAGCGACACAACTGTTGACGTTAAACATTTCATAATAGTTAAACGTTCCAAAAATGTCTTTTTTAAACCATTATTTTAAATAAACAATTAATATAAATGTTTATTATATGTTAAAAGTACGTTAACGAAGTGTTTAATGTTTAAAAAATGTTTATTGACATCGTTTTTTGTATGAATAAATCATAAAAAATAAATATTTAAAAAGTATTAAATAATTGTTTAAGAATCGCTTTTTAGAAATCATTATTTTAAATGAATATTTCATGAAAAAAGATCAAATAAACGTTAAATAAATATTTTTTTCCAAAATGAGTTGAAGAAATAAATAATTAATAAAAAAAATATTTCAAAGATATTTAAAAAACATTATCTGCGCTGATTGCAGAATTATGAGTATCATATTTATCCGTTATACGCCATTTTAAAGTATTAATGAAAACATTTCTTATTGTCTACATGTGTACATAATTAATGCAATTATATTGTGTTGGTGTTTTGTAAATTATTTTTATAAAATAAATCTCCAATGACTACCTCTCGTAAATATCTTACTTTTAATTGTAATAAATAAATAAATAATAATAATTAATAGTAATTATAATTTTTTATTAATAATTGAATAATATGAAATAAATGTTATATTAAACCATATTATTTAAAAAGATCAATTAAAGTGAAATAAATAAAATAATGTTTTTTTAAATCATTATTTGAATAAATAATGTAAAATAAACATTAATTAATAAATGTTAAGTAAACAGCAGGTTCTTTTAACAAGATAATATAAAGCAATAGAATGTTGCTCACACTTGATAATACAAGTAATTTGACTGAACTGGTTTCAATTTTTATCTCTGATTGCATTTGCTTCTTGAGAATTAAATTGACTCATTATTTCAATTACTGATTATATTCTGATTTATCAGTTAAGATATATGTACAATAATTTTGCAAAAGCATTGCATTGTGCGGAAGGTAGATAGAACAAATACTATTAACTTTTTGTGTAACTATCAATTATATAATTTTAATCGTTTTATTAATTTTGTCAAATTTGGATTTAATTTCTTTACACTGAGAATGACCTAATAAGAAGATCAAAACGTGTGTTTTAAGAATTTGAAATACATAAAAATCTGACTTGTAGTCTCTTCTTGTTATTTATTATATATTAATTTGCTAAATATAAAAAATAAAATTAACAAATAATTTATAATAAATTAATAATTTTTCAAAAGCTTTTCTTTTCATGCGTCGGTTTTAATGATCTAAAATAAAAATCTGTACAGAAAATTTTCATTCGCATTTGTATTTATGTCATATGTTACGCAATAACCAGTTTAGAAACTGAAGTAATGACGGTACTTTTTATATAAGTATCACATCTGATGACTGTTTCAATTTTATATATAGAATCATGGAAATATTATGCAACGTTGCCATTCGAGTGTATTTTCGAAAGAAAAGAAATAAGATTATCCGCATTAAGGAAGGATGCAAGACGTGATCATAAGTAGATCTAATTTAGGACAAAATTAATTTGAAATTATCAAAATATTATCAATACTCGATCTCCTACTAGTCCATTTGACCAAATCAAACTATAATCTATTGGGCAAAATGTCCAATTCCATTACCTATTTAATTAACCTATTTAAATGTAAAATTATCGCCTTTTCATTCCCCACTTACGTCAGATCGATGTCGATTCGACATTTATTAGATCAGATCCAATAAATTTTCGGACTTATCTGGAAGTTAAATGAACGTTTTGACTTATTTATTAATTTTGCTTGAATGTAATACCTGTTATGGCCTTCTGTTTTGGCATGGTGCTATTTCCATAAAATAATTGTAATATAATTTTCGCACAGTATCATTATTAAGAACAGCACGATAATTAATATTATCGTATTGATCAGAATAACGTTCTTTTTCTGCAAGAACATACATCATAAATACATTCACATAAGTACATTAACGATCAACACGACATGATTTAATTGAATCATTGTTTTTACAGCTTTGAGACATTAAATTATCAATAAATCATACATGTCAATATTTAATATGTTTATATAACTCAATCTTACTCAATAAAAAATAATTACATAACGTCAATTACTTAAATGTCACGCAAAATCTAAACAGGTAGGAAACTTTGTACGTGCTCTTGAATAAAGAATTAGGAACGTATAATTATATATGTTTTGACGTACAAAGAATACATTAAATTTTTTTTAATTTAATTAACGTATTTATATATCATATGTATATTTTTAAAATACAAAATACCTTTTCAATAATCTAGTTAGTTTAAAAATAACTTTTTCTTAGCGAAATGTGAACAAGTTTTAATTTACGAGCAAGAGAGCAAAAAGAAATCTTGTAAATGGGACATTGCAATATTTTTTAATAAGCATTTTGTCTGTTTTTTACTATGAAAATATGTATGCATACATGTATTCCATCAATTGTTTACAAAAGAAGAAAAATAGATTATCTATCTGTTTGTTTTTTACTGTCATTTATCTCAATTTATCTTAGTTAACTGTTACCTGATTATGGAACTGATACTTTCTGACAATCTGTGAATACTGAATGTTAATAATAAGAAGATATTAAAATAGAGACTGTTAAAAAGATGCTTTTAAGCTACTAAAATTTGTTTGATAATATATATCTCATTAATTTGAACTCGTGATTGCTTGTTTATGATATTTGTTCTTTCAATTGATATCCCAGTGAACGAGAATGGATTAAAATGGATTGAAATTTTTTTCTATCCGAATGCGTATCTTAAAGCGAATATTTTTTTTGGATTTAATTGGATTGAAAAACTGCATTTCCTATTCAAAATTTTGAATTGAATAGTATTCACAATTGTGTTTTTACATAGAAAAAGTTAATATTATTTTTAGATTGAAAGGCATAGAGACATGCTCCATGCAATTCCTATATATAAATGAATAAAATAATAAAATTATATATATTCTGTTTGTAGAAGCAAAAAGTAAAATTTCACAACTGACGATTAATTCTTAATCGAGGTAAAACTTATTCATTATCTCTTTTCAATTCTAAAATGGGAAAAAAATGAGAAATAAGTTGAACCTCGGTTAAGAGATAATCGTGAATTGTGAAACTGGGCCTAAAACTATGATGCAAAGTACAAAATAAAAAATAAATATGTTTATGATGTTGACATAATTATTATCATCTTTAATTCTCTTAATGACTGTACTGGATACAATTATATTTGTTATTTACACTTGCAGATAAATTCTGTATGCGCTGACATTGTATAAAATACAAATATAGTGTGATTTTTTATCCGCAATTATATTTGTATACAGATTTGTATCGGCCGCAACCAACAGATATAGAATGTAGACAGAAACATATAGGAATTATATTCGCAATGGTAGACAGATTTCTGTTGATCGATACAGATGCAGATATGATATCCGTAAATTGTGGATCATCAATATTCGATATCGTCAGTATTCAATCTTCATTGGATGTGGACAGCAAATAAGCAAAATTTTTACTTCAAAAGCTTATAGATATTGATACATCAATAGATCTCAAAGTTAAATGAATACAGTTACACGTCGTTACATTTTTTAAATTAAAGTAGCAATAATAAAGCTGCAATAATAAATAGTTATACGATTTTTTCTTCAAGTAGACAAGATTTCGCTAGAAACAATTTCGTCAGAAATCTATTCTGATTATCTCTAACGGAAATGTTTACCAGGATTCTGCTAAACTCTTTTTATTTCTTAAAAGCTATGTCCATATACTTAGAATTGTGCAATAAATTAGACACGAAACATATTATTTAAATTACTTATGTTTCAGAGTTTTGAATTTTTATGAAAAAAGTGCATTCGTTTTGTCAGCTGTAATTATATAGTTACATTAATATATTTACATATTTTTAAAATATATAATTTTTACAAATATCTTTTAAAGTATGTATATTAAAGTATGTATACGTTATATAAGAATTATTTAATAATTATTTTTATATACTTGTAATAATTTTTATATACTTGTAAAAATGATGAAAACTAATTCAAGATATGAATAGGCTCATTGACTCTAATGAAGAATTGGAACATTCGTATGCATTAAGAGATAAACGTATGCACAAGTAACTACAATCTTAACGTATGTCAAATCACATACTTCTTATTTTTATTTACTCTTATTTTTGATTGCATGTCGAGTATCTAAAGTCAAGCATAAAATGTGTGTTCAAATATACCAATTTAATAGTTATGTGTATTTGTACACGTAAACACATATTTCTATATCATATACTCAATTATATTTTATTTTCCCATATTGTATTCTATTTTGTTTTTTATTTAATTTATTTTTCAAACATGATTATTTAAAAACTTTCTTTTCTTCGATATTTATTTTTACATTTCTGTCTTTAGGATAAGCTCAGAGTGTTTAATAAATAATACTATTCTCTCTCTCTCTCCTCTCTNCTATCTCTCTACTACTACTACTATACTACTACT
>NW_012130065.1:9324892-9341064 GCF_000143395.1 Atta cephalotes
CTCTCTCTCTCTCTCTCTCTCTCTCTCTCTCTCTCTCTCTCTCTCTCTCTCTCTCTCTCTCTCTCTCTCTCTCTCTCTCTCTCTCTCTCTCTCTCTCTCTCTCTCTCTCTCTCTCTCTCTCTCTCTCTCTCTCTCTCTCTCTCTCTCTCTCTCTCTCTCCTCCTCCTCCTCCTCCTCCTCCTCCTCCTCCCCTCCTCTCCTCTCTCTCCTCTCTCTCTCTCCTCTCTCTCCTCTCTCTCTCTCCTCTCTCTCTCCCTCTCTCTTTCTCTCTTAAATATCAATAGTGGAGATATTCATACGTAAGTTAAATAGACATTCCTACATCTCTTCTAATGCGCTTGTAAATCAAATTAAGGAAATACTGATATATACGTGTATATATTGTGGTTCACCTTTTGAAAAAGATGTTATGATAATTACAATAAGGAATGCATAATCTGTATCTATTTATGTCTATGCAAATAAGATATTATAAAAACTTTATGCGCACATAAGATGTAGGGGACTGTATCAGTTGACTACAGGGATAAGAGGAATAATCGAAGTTACATTAAAAACAAACGTGAAACACGCGTAAACATATCTAAGCACGCAGCAGCGATTGCCGCTCAGTCTGCTGTAACATCTTGTTGCGAACACATCTATGATAGAAGTTACACTACAATAAAAAAATCGTACTAAGTAAATATTTTTATTCTTAAAATTTTTGTTTTACAATCGTATACAATTGTCTAAGATATTTTATTTCTATTAAGATAATAAGAGTAGTTCTTACTTAATAAAGTTCAACAGATTTTTTTGTTTATGTGTTTTTATTATCATATATTGTTAATATTTTTAAAAAATGAAGGAATGGAGATAGTAGACTAATCACAACATGAAACTGTATGACTCATTTAGTGACAATTCTTATAATATTTACTCAAACTTTTATTGCTTTAAAGAAATTTTCCTCAGTCTAAATGTTATAAGTTTAATTCCTTCATGTTCAATCTCGAAAATTAGACTCATTCGATGTGTTTTTGCACGAAATGAACAAATTTTGTAAAAAGACGCATCTTCCTACGAAGCGAATTTGTGTTTAAAATATATTTTTATAAAAGTTTTATTAATATGTAGTCGAAGATATAGCTTAAAATACATTAATCTTTATTTTAATAATCTTAGTTAAATTACCCCGGTCCCGGGGTTAGTTGAATCAGATGGAATGCATTAAAGAAAAATGCATTTTTTTTCATATTAGTTATCAGTTTCCCCTTATTATTAAAATATTATTAGATAATCAAATATATGTAGTAACTGGTATAGAATTCATTTTTTCAAGTCTCTTAATTTCGTCTGTAAAAATTCAAAATTGAAATACGAATCTATTAATTCCGTTCTCCCCTACAATTATTATAAGTAAATTTTATCAGTAAATTTTAAATAAGCATTAAAAAATTATTCATGAAATTATGCATCAATATAGCTTCTTTTCGCTTATATATTTCTTTTTCGCTTTCTTTTTGAGCAACGAGTTCTAGAATATTTTAATTAGCTGATATAACTGATTTACTATATCGATTAGCTAAAAAGTTAAAAAATTTTGTATTTTATATTGCTAATTCATGCTTATATTTGAAACAGTGATTTTTTTTTGTATAGATGCGATTTTTTGAAAATAATAAAGCAAATTAATGAAAATATTTTATAAACTATTAAACATTACGAAGATTCATTTTTTAATTAAAGATATTAAGGAAAATAATATTATTTCTCGAAAATTGTTGGATTGAAAATGAACGATTGCGATTAGCAAGACATTCAATACTTAAATACTTTTAATTTGTAGCAAACACGAATCTAAAGAGATGTAAGTGCAAAACTAACAATCATTATTTATTCTATTTAAACGTTTATGATTTTGTAATTAATTAGTAAACATTCTTCAAGATATCTTCTTCTTCGAAAAAAAATTACTTGTATAATTACTTGTATAATTTGTAATATATATGTAATACTTGTATAAATTGTAATGTAATACGATTTATTTTTTAATTGCATGCTAGTTAAGACAATTGTACAAAATTTTTCTTTAATTCTATTAGATAATACCTTTCACGAGTATTATTTGAGTTATCAAATTGTAGTCATGTTATAAGTCACATTATAAAAATTATTACATTTATATTATTACATGCACAATTAATCGAGAAAATTCGGAAAAAGTATATGTCGTTATCTATCTGCCAGCTGCAATTATGTTTATTCATTTTTTCTAGTCTTCATTTTTTTCTAGTCTTTATAACTATTAATTGCCATTTTTCGAGTTCATTCTTTTGCATCCACTCAATAATCCACTCAATAACCTCAATCCACTTGTGCAAATATTTCTTTTTACCTTTCAGCATATTTTTTGCATTGAAAAGCTTCACTAAATACCTCTAAAATCAAAAAGAAATTCTTTTATATTTATATTTAACAATCGATTTTGCTTCTGATTAATAAGTCTTTCTGATTAATAAGTTATAAAATTTAAATACAATAGAAAGTTAAAGCATATAAATATGTATGTTCAAAAAGCCTATTTCATTCAGAAAACTTTTCTATTTCTTTTCTTTTCTATTTCTATTGCATTATTTTTGCACAACAAATTAATTTAAAAGCAAGTTTGTCTTGTTAAATATTCGATTATGTTATTGTTTCAACTTTTGCTGTTATAATAATAATAATAAGTAATTATTATAATAGTAATATTATAATAATTATTTATAACATTATATTTATAATATTTATAATTAAAATATTATCTCTTATTATAATACTTATAATATTTTCAAATTTAAATAAAACTTATTTGTTATAAATATAAATATAAATATAATTTGAAATCTGTAACTTCCTGTTTTCATCAATAATTTAGCTAATATTAAAAAAAAAATAACTCTCTTAATGAAAATGAATAAACAACAATAGCAATAAATTTTAAACAAATATTAAGAAAGATTATTTATAAAATTATGCAGTGATATATTTTTTCTTTTCTCCTTTTAAAATAACATCTAAATAATATTTATTATATTGATCATTTAAAAAATTAAAAAACTGTTTTTTATTTTATTGATTTTATTTTATTTTTATTATTCATGATTATTTGGAGTAGTTTTTCTTATTATTGGTCTATCCATAATATTTTATAAAAATAAATGAGAAATAATGCATAAATGGGGAATAAATATATGAGGCAAATGTTTTGCTATGCAAAACATAATAACCTATTCTCTTGTTATAGCCGCATGTCAGAAGCAAGAAACTATTCTCTTGTATTTTACATAACATTTTTTTGGATTAGATAAAATAAACCACTTTCTCTTTAATATTTGTATCTTAAAGGACAGATTAATAAAATGTGTTAAAAATTTGTTTCTTATGGATTAATAGCTGAATATTTTGATCAATTATTAACAAAGACTCGGACCGAAATTATATCACAAATTAAAATTTTGGCTTGATTATGATTATAGTCCAAGGTTACTCAACTTTCGGTATCTAGTTCTTTTACTGATAATGGTGATCACTACATATATATATGTATATATGATTACCAAAAATCGAAATCTAAAAAGATCGAATCGGATTCAATCGGTTTCGGTAACGGTTACGAGAAAAGGATTGAAACCAAAAATTGAATTTAGATTCGAATTTTTATCCGGATCGAAATTTTTTGAGCCGAGTTCCTGATCAATAGTACGTTAATGTATATGAACTTTTGGGGCTAGACAACTATAAGGATCACATCAAAGCATCTGAGGCGTTATAGTTTTAAAAGAAGAAATAAATGAAGAAATTTTGTAATTCAACAATCATATTTGTGACATGATTTTGTAAATTATTGAAATAAGAAATAGTGTTGTCATTAATAATATATGTAATTACGCGTAATTTATAGCACGTGAGATATTTTAACACAAGAGCTTGATTAACATATTTCTCATTGACGAGATATTTTTTATTACTTTGTCGATGTATTTATGAATCTGATTAGAGGTATGCAAAAAGAGTTGTATTATATAGAGAAGAGGAAGCTGGATTGGGTCAATTAGGATATTCAAAAATCACAAGCCTATAGAAGTAAATAACATAAATATTTATAAACACGATTAGTTATATAATTCACTGATAAAAATATAAAATAAATATAAATAAAATTATGTACATTTATTTCTTAATACAAACAATTCAAATAGAAAATTTTTGATACATTTTACAAAATATGTATCATAAAATATAATAAATAACATTTATTCGTTCTGATAATTATATTTTATTTGTTATAATATATGTGTATATATAACATTTTATTCCAATAAAGTACATTTTTTGTCCTTAATTTATTTATCACTTTTTTTTTTGCTTACTGTCCTCTTTGTTTGTACTATTTACAGAAAATAAATCTAATGGCAATAAAAAGTCGGCATGTTCTGGTAAGGTATTAAATGCAAAATTTATAAATTTTTGAAATTCTTTAGTAAGAGCATCAATTTTTTCTTGAAGCATTTTATTCTTATTGCGATATTTTGTAATCTTCTCACTCATTGTATTTATAGTTTCTTCTTGTTTAGCAATAAATTCATGTAAGGATTTGATCTTTTCCTATATATTTTAAATGCGTATTTAAATGTTTTTTATTACGAAATTTTTATTTCCAAATATACAAATTATTTTATATATATATATATATATATTTACCTCAAAATATTTGTTTATTATTTGCAATTGTAAACTGCTACGTAATTTTTCCACGAAAAAAGTATAAATAATATTTATTACATTTTGTATTTCGAGTTCATGACGTTGATCATGCAACTCTTCCATTTTCTTGTTCTCAATTTCCTTGATTATTGCATCAAATTTGAGATACTGTTTCCTTTGTACATAAAAATCAAAAGTTCAGTATTTTATATTATGATATTTCGAAAACTTAAAAGTTGTAATAAGATAATCAAACGCTATACATAGCCTATCTAGTAACTCAATATAATCCTTGCTATTTATGGGTAATTACACAAATAATTCAACAGATAATACTAATAAGTCATACAGGCTGTCGAAATACTTTGATTGAAATAGTTTATTGCTTGATGTTTGTTCATTCTGTTATTAACAATAAAGGAAAATGCAGAATGATGTAATATTTTGTAGGTAAGCAAGCTTTCTACACCTATCAAGAGATGGATTATTAATTTTCGTAATATTGTTGTATCTCTATATAATACTTTACAACATCGTATTTAGTTTATATTTTCCATAGCGTTTCATTTAAAATCAAAAAGAAAACCTCTTTGTAAAGTAGAATAAATACGGCCAACTTTAGGCACATTAAGTAATTAATTGCCACAATTGGCAATTAACATTAATAAGCCATAATTGTAATGTTTTTACTATTTTTGATATTTCAGATCATGGATTATAATTCACCTACTAAATGTTGTAGGAATAAGTAAAATAAATAATAATAAATAAATAAATAAATAAATAAATAAATAAATAAATAAATAAATAATCATATTATAAGTGTTTATAGAAAATAGTACTTTATATATTCTTATATATTAATAAATATATGAATATTAATAACTAAAATATTGTAATATTTTATAAAAATAATATTAGATCATTTATTTTTCATTTTAAAAACATTTTTTTTATGAAAAAGAGAAAAACATACTTAGATCACGTATTAAGTATACATAAGAGTGAATTAAAGTAGTTGAACCAGTTTTTTACTTTACAAGAAAATTATCGACCTCACTAATTATCGACTTAATTTTCAGATTGGATGTGTGAATACATGATGAGAATTGCTGCTCTAAACTGAGAAAAAAGTGCATTTTTAATAACTTGTAACAATTTTCATAACTCAACATCAAACGTATCTGTTTTCGCGCTCAAATCAGTTTATATAGAGCGTTTTTTCATTATCCAACAAGAAGCTATCACAGTAGGGTTATCTTCGTCTTCAGGGATTCAGAAGAGAAAGATAGCCTTAGCTGTGATTGCTTCTAGTTGCATAACGAAAAAACGCTAATGATGTTATTTATGCATCCGATCTATATCGTTAAGTCAATAATTAGATATGTAATTGATCATTTTTTCATAAGATAAAAAATAAAAAATCTGGTTCAATTACTCTGATTCATCTTGTATATAAATAATAAAAATATCTCATATTTTTTTAATATTAAAAAAAATATATGGTCCTTCTTTTAAATCTATCAGTTTTCAATTTTTTGCTACACACTTAGCAAAAAATTAAAAAAAAATTGCAAAGCTTGGGTAAGCTATAAAGAGTTTGATTATTTTATTTATATATTTTTTGGATACCTTATAATGTTATTAAAATCAACAATCATTTTTTCTTTCTGTGCCTGACGAGTTTGCTCAAGTTCATTATAAAGAGATGTAACAACCCAATTCATCTGAGGTCGAATTTTTCTTAGCACATTTTGTGTTGTATCCATTTGCGTTTTTATGATTACCTCTTGCAATTCCTTACTGTGTTTGGCATCTATATTCATCAATTCTACCTGTTGTATAATTTTAAATAAATTTTCATTCATTATATGTTATATATACTGATCACCTGCAACTTTTCTGTAAATTCCTGCTGAGCGGCCTTGAAATATTCCTCATATTTAGTATGAATTTCATCCGCGTTGCTTCTAATGATAAACCTCTTTTCAGCTTCGAATCTATGACATTCCTTTGCAAATTCATCCCTCAGTTTTTTCTGCGTCACCGCTTCGATCTCTGCCTGAAACTTCTTCAGCTCTTCTTCGCCCAGTGCTGATAAAGCAAGAATTTATAATATATCAACAAGCATAAATATAAGTATATGGATCACTTTTGACGTTTCATCTAATTCAAATGCAATGAATATTACCTAGAATGTCACTATGTAGACACAATTTAAGAATTTTCTGCTTTTTCATCCATGTTTCCATCATCCTTCTGTCTGCCTTTAATTGACTGTCTTGTAAGGCGCAACATAATTGTCGTGAAAGTTTAGCAGGTACTGAATCTAACAGCTTCATAGCTTCCTGGTGACTGTAATCGAAAAGAACTTGTGCCAATGTAGTGCCAAGACATCGTTGAATTTCCGATCTTGTCGGACTTTCATCTCGCGCAGCGCATTCCAACTTGCGAAATTTGGAGGTACAAACTGCATAAACACATTTGCAGAAATAAAATCTTTGCAGTTTCTACTGAACGATGTCTTCTTAAGATCAGATTGCATATATATTTTTTCTTGTGTATCTTAACGCAGCATCGCTTACACATTGCGTTATCAAGAAAGACGGCACATTCTTTATATTTAGTTTATATTTAGTTTATATTTTTACGAGAAGTTAACCCTTTGCTCGCCATGCAGCAACTCTGCGTCATTCGTAAATTTGAAGAAACAAATGAAAGTAATAGGTGAAGATAGATGAATTTTTATAAGTATATACTATGATATAAATAGATATATTTTTCATAATGATACATATACTGCATGTAATACTCCAAAAATCTGAATATGCGTCTTTTTTTGGTGCTTAGGGCAACAAGCTCAATTTATTATTCAAGATAAGATCATCATTTCCTATTTGATTATAATAATAATAAAAGTTTAGTCGAAATTAGATTAAGTATATCAAATAGGACATTAAATATTAAATATTATATTACTATATATATTATATTACTATATAATATTATACTATTATACTATTAAGTGTAATATATAGCAAAAATATAGCATATAAAATTATATTTATTATTTATGTAATATTTTAAATTAAATATTTAAAGATAACAATTTATTATACATAGTCAGCGTCATAAGAAATAATTGTAAACATCTTCCTTGCAACATATTGTTTTTCAAATTCGATAATCACATATTAATTTAGATAGCTGTTTATTTGTATGAAAAGAAAATATTATGTCGGTGTTTTTATAAGATGATGTGAAGAAACTAATACCCGTCGATAGCATGTGGGACAAGTGGTATCCTTGGGCAGATATTCAATAAATACGACACTCATTAAAATTTGACAATTAAGAATTGAATACTTTGACAGCTTTTGATTATAGTATATGTGATATTGCTACTCTATTGCTGTTATTAACAAATCATTATTAAGTCACGTATCAATAACTCGAAAGGACTATTAGATAAATAAAGTATTATCGATAAAAGTACTGTCGATAACCTCTCTTATTCACCATAAGAAATTTAAAAGAAACACATAACAAAGAAACACATAACAAAGAAATTATCAGTGCTGTATGGCTCTTTGGATGGGTCTACTAATATATGAAGGAGAATCAGGTTCAAATCCCGGATGTCCTAGTATTTTTTTCGTGTGTCACTTTTATTTCCTACAGCACTGACAAATGATATATTACCGCCATAGAAATTACACATTCCAATGTCACAATCGATACAATTTTAAGGAATAATGCTGAGTGTGGAGATTTGAATCACAAACGCTTGCTTCTTTAAATTTTTGATAACAAAAAATATATTTCCGAGCATGCGTGTACATTATATTTTTTCTTACATCTTTATAAAATTAAAAAAAATGTGTTTTAAGCTTTTTTTTATAAATATTTTCAATATAAGAAAATAAATTTTTTGTAAACTATAAAATGTAAATGCAAACAGCGTGATCTAAATATAAAATCTGTTTGATAATGAACATTAAATAACATATTTAAACATCCAATAAGTGTCTTTCTTTGATGCTCTTGATTATATATATCGCGCTTTGTAAATGCTCTTCTGATGATATTAATGATGTGACAGTTAGAGATTTAATGATCTAATGTTTTAATGAATCCCCTACTATTCTTCTCATTAAGTAATAAGGGATTCATTAATGTCCTGGTTCTCTAATTGATTGCCTAATCTTTGATCACAACAGTCTTCAGCTTACTGTGAAGAAAATTGATTTTATTCCGTATTTGCAACGTATTTCTTGTATATAACATTCGAATTAAAGTCATTATATTCTGCAGCACATCGTATTATAATTTGCTTCGTAGAATTCAATATTTTTTCTTCCTAAAAATAAATGAACTATGAATTAGAATATATTTTACAAATTTCAAATTTAATTAATTCCTAATTAATTAATTTCTAATTAATTAATTAATTTTAAATTAATTAATATTTAACGTTAATGCCTATGTTTTTATTATTAATAAATATAAAAATTATTTATGTATATTTACAACTAAAACAGAAATTTAGATATATTATTTTTAAATTACTTAATTAATTCTAAATTAATTAATTTAAAATTAATTAATATCTTTTTGTAGATCGTGCCAAATTGTATTTTCTTTGTTGCAAGATTAATTTGTTGTTTAAGAAACATGTCATGAGTATATCTATTTAACATAAAAATGGGATGTCCGCAATTTTTTTTTGCGCAATTGCTAATCTTTTTCTTACACTGTGAGCAATTGTTTACTTCTTTAAATTTGATACCACGTCTTGATTCACGTTAACGTCACTCAAATATACTAAATGAAGTGACAACTCTCTATTGCAGCTATTACTATTATATACGTCGGAGTTTCCCATACGAATTGTATTAAAAAAATATCAAACCTTTGATGAAAAATATATTTATTCAAACACAATACATTTACTCTAATCTCCTTCAAAGTAGTCCCTTTGGTAATGCACACACTTCTCCTAGCGGTCTCGCCATTGTTGGAAAAACTTCTGGAATACATCTTATGGAATGGTGTTCAGTTGGTCCATTGCGTTTCGCATAATGTCTTCTCTTGATTCATATTGCGAGATCCCTTTCAACGGCATTTTTAACTTGGGGAATAGTCAAAAATCACGGAGTCATGTCGAGACAATAGGGAATCTGACGAACCATAGGAATGCTGTGTTTGGCCAAGAAAATTTGAATTAGATGCGAAGAATGGATGCATTATCGTGATAGCTGCCAAGGTGGTCGCTGTTCACAGTCTGGTTATTTGCGTCGCACAGTATCATGAAGGACCTGCATTACTAAGGAGGTTTTGAAATGTATTTTTGCTGATCAAAGGTTCGATATTTTTTTAAACACACTTCGTAAGTTTTCATCCAGCATAAATAAATCGATCTGTAAAAAAAGATTATCCGTCTCTGTGTACAGTTTGTGTATTAAAAATTGAATCGCTAGATAGTACTTGTATTTATAATTTGTATTTATAATGATAGTACTTGTATTTATAATTATCATGTAATTATCGCAAAAATACACATGCGATATCATTCAGCTTAATATTATATAGATTGTCTTAATTTGCATTAATACATAATATAAAAATAATGAGAGTGAATTGGTGAATCATGTATTAATTGAAGTAGAGGATCTTTTTCTCATACTTTGTTTTTCTTGATTAATGTACAAAGCTTGCACCAATTGCAATATTATACAATTATCTAAAAATTATTTCATTCTATTAGATAATTAACGAATTTATATTAAAATTACAACATATATTTTAATCAACTAATTATGGTAACACTCTCTTTCAATCTTTCCTCTGGACGAAGTCTTATTACTGATGGTATTTTATCAGCAGATATATTTTGCTTGAAAATTATCCAAAGACATGCCAGAGCCATTAATTTCATATGATTAGTTTTTATGTAAATTCGAAGATCTTGAAATAATAAAATTGACATATATTCTGTCGATAAATATTATTCAATAAATAAATATTATTTCAAGATCTTACGTCTATTTACCTGCATCTGACTCTCATTAGCCTTGACTTATATTAGTTGTATTTATATATTTTAAAGATTAAGAGTCCCATTTAATAATATTATTGTTTTTCTTAATCTATTCAATGTAGCTATTAATCGAATACGTGAAAACTAATGAATAGAATTAATGGCTCTGTCATATCTTTAGATAATTCTTAATGTACCTGACTCTCATTAGCCTTGACTTATATTAGTCATCAATCTTGATATAAGCTCCAACGAATAAATCCAAGGATATGTGTAAATCAGCTCATGCGCACCAACACAGGTTAGACGTCTGTGAAATCGTATACTTATTCTTGAGAAAAATTGTTTTGAGACAAACCTTTTCGATTGGATCTTCCTCAGTGTAAAAAATAAAATCGATGACGAAATTTAATATAAAAGATGCGAAGCAAATTGAAATATCGTTAATATATATTCATAAAATGATAATAATACTGTCCGTCGTATTTAATACAATACTCAAATCTAACATTTTCAAAGTATGTATAATAATATTAACGATGATATGTGAGATAAGACATGTTAGCACAAAGACGTTTAAAAAGTATGTCTTATATAAGTTATATACTATCTTCTATAAATTATATAAGTTATATACCAAATTTCTATAAGTTATATTTATATATTACTTGTACATTTAATAATACATAAATACAACTTAGAGAAATTTGATAGTATATAACTTAGGGTAACTCCGCACGGGATTTATGTCGCAGAAGTCAGAAAAAATAGAAGGAGGTAATTTTCCCGCAACTAGTCTGTTACATGCCTTTATATTATATTAGTATTGTGTTATGATTTCAGTTTCTTACTGTTAATGAAATTATTGTCAGTTCAATCGATTTGTCACTGTAATGTATAAGTAACACTAATAAATTAAAGTTTAAAATGATTACAGTAGGGGCGTGTAAAAGATTTAATGATTATTTCGTGGTACATATGTATAGTGGAATAGTAAAATATTGTATAGCAAAATACAAGTGCTTTGCTTTTATATTCTTTGTTTAATTTATTATTTTATATATCCAACTTATATATCCAATCTTATATATATATATATATATCCAATCTTATATATCCAATGTATATATTTGGGATATATGGCATTTTTGGCGAACGGGGAGGCCAAAATATACAAAGTGCGCAGATTGAATTCATGCACTAAATGCAATAAATGCATAAAATATGTATACTTCATGTCATAACACTTGTAATATATGTAAAAAGATTGTAATTATTATTTATTATTTCGTATACATATTTACCGTTCTTAATAAAAAAATTTAATGAACACATTTTATAAGTTATTGTGTTATTTTACGTCTTATTTGTATGCATTATTTGTAAATTTTTCATGAGCCGTACATATCACCCCTATAGGATATATGGCAAAAATGCGAGGGTTTCAAAAAGTTTATTTTTTAATATGAAAAATAAATATTTCGGATTTCTAATATTTTTTTCTTAGTAGTAGACAGTACCAAGTTTTTACTGATATAGTTCGTTTACTTTAAACATATTAAATAATACTTAATAAATTAAATTTTTGATTGGTACGGCGTATATACCGGAGTTACTCTATAGAAATTTCTATTTCTCTTTTGTTTCGTTTTTCTTATTTTATAGTAATGAAAAAAATATATATGTTCAACGCAACACTAAACTTCCTTTTATTGTGCGGAGCCCCTTAAACTATCCTTCCTGAGGATAGTCGGCGCGCTTCTATCCTGAGGAATTAGTACAGAGACGAACCACATCTATTTTCACGATACGATTTTATCGATAGTGTTAGAAAATGTATGTAGTCACGTAGTTCTCAAACTGATAATGAATGTACTGGCGGTAGTGTACAGGCGATTTCGTAACAGAAAAAAGACCGACATGGTCTTTCTCAAGTTTCTCTCTGAAATATCCGATGATCGAACTCACAGAACGGATCGAAACTTACGTGTTGATTTTAACTTACCGAGGACTGAAGAGACTTGATCCTTTGAAATCTCTTCTCAGAAAGTTGTATAATCAATTGCACTTTTGGAATCCTTAGCTAAAGAAGAAAAAGAAGAATACTATCGAATACGATTGATCGATGTACATATATTAGTTGCGAGCTATGTACTTCTGATTGTCTGTGATGTTTTAACAAGATTTTGCTCACGATTGAAAAAAAGATGATACTTATTAAATGTGCCATGACAGAACAGTTGATGCGAAAAAGCGCTTTATCAGCGGCAGCATTCATACGCAGGTGTGTATATACATAAACTGTTAAAATTAGATATTAAATAATAGATATTAAAGATTATATATCTATACACTTCAATCGTATCTTTTCTTTATCTTCTTTCTATCTAATATATTGTATATTGCAAAGTATATTAAGAATAAACTTGTTTTTTTTATTAAACTTTCGCACTATCTTCTTCTTTCTCCTGAAGAGAAAAGAAAGAGAGATAAACTGGTACAGAAGTTTTAACTAAAAAGAACAGACCTAATATTCTTACTGTGATTCCTATTTCATTTGTTTCATTGCTAGGTCAACAGCTCTCGGCACAAGTTATGTCCAACTATGCAGAGGCAAGAAAAGCGACAGTACAAATGTACCAGAATCTTTGTTTCATCCTATACCTATCAAATCAAATCCAGATGATATAAATGTCGGCGCTGAATTAACTGGGTCTTCTTTGAAGAAGACAGATCTTTTAAAGATATTGAATGCTTTCTCAAACAAGACAGAAATCAAGGAATTAGCTCAGGAATATGGATTACATAGTGCGTAGACATTCAAATATATATGTCACTAATTACAATTTTTAATTGTGGCATTGATTTTAGACTATCTCCAGGGACAGGCTTTTACAAACTTTAAACAGTATTGCTTAGGAACGGAATCATTACCTGTGGATCTCTATGTAGTCTTGAGTGATATCCTGCAAGGCGTTGGAAATATTACTGATATTTTTCCATACTTCATAAGTCATGCCAAGAAAATATTTCCACATCTTGATTGCTTAGATGATCTCAAAAAGATTAGCGATTTACGAAGTCCTGCTACTTGGTAAGAAAAAAAATATAAATTTACATAATATTAAAGTTATCAAGATTTATTATTTTATTAATATACAATTACTATATATATTATTTTATTAATATACAATTACTATATTATTTATTTTAAGTAATTTATAATTATATATTTTCTAATATATTAAGAAAAAAAGATGTTTTCTACAAAAATAACAAAATTTAACTATTCTTTAGGTATCCTCTAGCAAGATCGAAAAATAGAAAAATAATTTTTCACGCTGGACCAACAAACAGTGGAAAAACTTATCATGCTTTAGAAAGATTTATTACTGCAAAAAGTGGAGTATATTGCGCACCGCTAAAGTTATTAGTTGCAGAAGTATTTCATAAATGCAATGAAAGGGTAAACATATATTTATTTTAGTTACATTCATCAAAGATAATAAAGGTATAATAATGTATTTAACATTATTTTTAGGGAACACCATGTGATTTATTAACTGGAGAAGAACGGAAATGTATCAAAGGTTATGATAATCCAGCAAGTCATTTATCTTGTTCTGTAGAAATGGCAAATCTACAAAATAATTGTGAGTATTTTGGCATCTTTAACATTTACACAAGAAAATACAATTATAATCTATTGCAGATGAAGTAGCAGTGATTGATGAAATTCAATTAATGCGTGATCTTAATAGAGGCTGGGCGTGGACAAGGGCCCTTCTAGGAATTCCTGCGGATGAGATACATTTATGTGGCGAAGCTGCTGCTATAGAATTGGTATTTTTTATCTTTGTATTATATTATTTACGAAATGTTTTAATATTGTATTTGACGTGTATTAACTAAAAGCTATGTATAGGTAAAAGCTATATGTGTTTCAACGGGCGAAAACGTAGAAGTTCGCAGATATAAACGTTTAACAGAGCTAGAGATAGAAAATCGAGCTGTCGAAACGTTGAATAACGTTATGCCGGGAGATTGCGTAGTGTGCTTTAATAAAAACGATATATATACCGTGTCGCGTTCTCTTGAGAACAGAGGAAAAGAAGTGGCTGTGATATATGGCAGCTTACCACCAGGTACCAAGCTGGCGCAAGCTGCGAAATTTAACGATCCTAATAATTCTTGTAAAATCTTGGTAGCAACCAATGCCATTGGAATGGGTTTGAATTTGTAAGTTTATGCACGTATATGTTGAATTTGAATCTATACGTTTATTGTTTGAGATTTTAAATAATATAGGTGCATATAATTGTAAATGATTGTCTTAAAAGTATCCTATATTGTTATAGGCATATTCGAAGAATTATATTTTATTCGTTAATTCAGCCAACATCTAATGAAAAAGGTGAAAAAGAAATGGACGTTATATCTGTGTCAGCGGCTTTACAAATAGCAGGTCGTGCTGGACGTTATGGCACAGTTTGGGAGACAGTAAGTAATAATCTAATTTATTTCTGAATATCACAAAAAAGACAATATAGAGGAAAATGTAGAAGTATTAAATTATAGTTACCCCGCGTTTACTTTACAGGGCTATGTAACTACATTTAAACGAGAGGATCTATCAACTTTGAAAAATTTGTTGAGTCAAACACCAGAAACGATAACGCAAGCTGGTCTTCATCCAACAGCGGATCAAATTGAACTGTACTCTTATCATTTGCCAAACTCGTCATTATCAAATTTAATGGTAGATTTCGCACAGAGATAACAATGAAATTAATTGTAATGAATTATAAAGTAATGAATTGAAATTCCGCTTATAATGCTTTATCTATTTTAGGATATTTTTATATCGTTGTGCACAGTCGACGATTCCCTTTACTTTATGTGCCACATAGATGACTTTAAATTCTTAGCCGATATGATACAGCATGTTTTATTGCCACTCCGTGCAAGATATGTATTTTGTTGTGCACCGATTAATCGGAAATCGCCATATGTGTGCACTATGTTCTTAAAAGTAAGATTACATTATTTATACATATATATATATTTCTTAACACGCTACTTTTATATATATATATTTATTTATATATATATATATTTATTTATTTATATATATATATATATATATATATATATATATATATATAATATTATTTACTTATTTATAAATACGTAACACGCGCGCGCGCGCGCGCGCGCACACACACGCACCACACACACACACACACACACACACAGAGAGAGAGAGAGAGAGAGAGAGAGAGAGAGAGAGAGAGAAGGAAGTTATTTAAGTAGTAGTTAGTTAGTACTACGTTACGTTTACCGTTAACGTAAGTAAAGTTAAAGTTTACGTACGTAACTAACTTAATTTAATTTTAAGTTT
>NW_012130065.1:9341084-9361554 GCF_000143395.1 Atta cephalotes
ACGAACGAACGAACGAACGAACGAACGAACGAACGAACGAACGAACGAACGAACGAAGAAGAAGAGAGAGAGAGAGAGAGAGAGAGAGAGAGAGANAGNGAGAGAGAGAGAGAGAGAAAGAGGGTGAATCAGAGTCGTTGTATCAGCTTTTTACCCGATGTAAAAATAATTGGCACACATTATAATTTAATTAGGTATGAAGTCGATAATTTTTTCATAGAGTAAAAAGTTGGTTCAACGATTCTGATTCATCCTATATATTGTTTATACAGGGTGTCTGGAAATATTTCATAGGCAGATAGAGCGGACTAAACTGAGTCGAAAAGTCCTCTACCATTTTGTAAATTTCCCCAATAATTAATGAGATGTTAATCCTTAAAGATAGCCGAATACGTGCACTCGCCCGCCTACTACTGCGAAGTATATGCCTACTGATCGCTTAGCGCGCGGGGAGTTTGGGATTGGCTGGCAAGCGCCCCTCGCCGCACACTGCCGCAAGTTACCACAGCTCGGACGGCTTGCCAGGCTATCCTCGCTCCCCATGGCCCGCGCGCCAAACGATCGGTAGGCGTATACATTTCACAGTAGTACTCGGCTATCTTTAAGAATTAATATCTCGTTAACTATTGGGGAAATTTACAAAATGGTAAAGAACTTTTTGACTCAGTTTAATCTGCTCTACCTGCCCATGAAATATTTGGCAATTAATTCCAGATACCCTGTATAAATATTAAGCATTATATTACTTATATATCGATTGTTAATAATTAAAATTGTGGAAAAAGAATTGATATTAATATAAGATCTGCTTTATTTTTAGAAAATAAAATTTTAATTTTTATCCTTATGTTTCTAGTACATAAATATGTATTTTTTTCAGTTTGCACGTCAATACAGTAAAAATAATGCAATAACATTCAACTGGTTATGCCAACACATTGGATGGCCCTTTCAAATGCCAAGAACTATCATCGATCTAGCCCATTTGGAAGGCGTCTTTGATGTATTAGACCTTTATTTATGGCTAAGGTATAATGAGATTGTATTATTCTTAATTATGTTTCATTGTTTTTTTGACGTTTTTATTTTCATTATCTTATATTCTATAGTTATCGTTTCATGGACCTATTCCCGGATGCTGAAATGATCCGTGACATTCAGAAGGAACTCGATGCACTCATCGAGGCAGGAATAATTAAATTAACAACTTTATTATTCAATTCGGAAGCAGGTAAATGTGATTTTTTTTAAACATAAAATATTTATAATATAATTTAAAATCTTCTGCGCATAGAAATATAAGTTTGTGTTGGTTGTGCGTGCGTGCGTGCGTGTAATTGTATGTTACATCAAATTTGATTTATAATAATTGTGAAATATTTAACACAAAAAAAATTTTTTTTTTAGGTGAAGAAGTCGATAGTTTCGAGTTGCAGACGCAAAAGCAAAATTTCTATAGAGGTAAATCCTTTTATCATAATGCATAAAAAAACAACTCAATTGTGATGCTTGAGTGCTAAATTATACATCCAATGATTTTTAGATTTTAAAGGAACTGGTAAACGTGGTACAGGTAAAGGTAAATTGACTGAAAGATTAATAACGGAAGGACTCTTAACACCACAAATGTTACGTGAACTACAACACGAATGGATTATGTCAACAAAAAAGAAAAAATAATAAAACTACTGCATAGAAATGAAATATTAAAGGAAATTCTTTTATTGTGACCAATATAATTGTGAATGAAAAAAGTTTAATTAAGTTGATATAATATGAATAATGATATTAATTCTTTAAGAGTATTTTAATTTATTATAAATAATAGCATTGTTACAACTTTGTAAAAATCATGTCATTATAAGTATTTTCATATTTAGTGTATTGTTTTTATGTATTCTTTATGTATTCATATACATATACAAATGTATCCTTTTCGAAAATAAAATTTACAGAGCACAAAGTTTATGCACATATACACACACACACACACACACAAATATATATAAAAACTATTTTTCCTGTAAAAAAATGTCTATTTTTAGTTCATACATAAATTATGTACTCTACAGATTTTATTTTTGTAAATCGTTACATAGATATTGAGTATTGATAAAATATATTGAAGATTCTTTTCTCTTTCTCATTTTATATATTAAATAAATACCTATATTTATTTTAATCGGTCATAATTTATTTTGAAATGTAGGATAAATAATAAATTACATATATTTATTTATTAATATAAAATAATTAGAAAAGAAATTTTTGATATGTTTTAAAAATGTATATTATTGAATGTAACTGTCATATGAAAAAATTAATTTTAATATATAATGTACGTAATATAAAATTTTTGTTTACTTTGGCTTATTCATGGAAGGACCTCGGGTGTGTTCTTGCGCATATATTTGTAACAGCCAGAACATAATATCATATCCTGTATTGTGACGGTATATTTGAATTAGATATTGTTACTATTATTTTACTTATTTTTGTATTTCTAATTATATTTGCTTACTATATGTAATATATAATATATAGGATTCCCGGTGAGACTGTAATAATATTTCACAAGAAGATAGATGGAACTAAATTGAGTCGAAAAGTTCTCTGCCATTTTGCAATTTTCGCAATAGTTCAGGTATTAATTACTAAATATCGCTGAATATTTCAATAATTTTTTCCGAATTTACTCAAATACTATTAACTTTATAGAAAAACAGTGAGAGACAAAAATTTTTGTTTATTTTCTTTCGTAAAATTCTGAGAATTTTTTCCGAATTTTTTCCGAATTTTTTAATATCGTATTTTCTCATGTTAGTAAAAATAATTGCCAATATATAAGAAAATACAGTACTAAAAAGTTGATAAAAAATTCTGAAAAGATTTTCAGAACTTTATGAGAAGAAAATAAACAATTTTTATCTCTCACTGATTTTCTATAAAGTTGATAGTATTTGAATAAAACATTATTGAAACTCAATATTCAGCGATATTTAATAATTAATGTCTTGTTAATTATTACGAAAATTGCAAAATGGTAGAGGATTTTTCGATTCGGTTTAATACCATCTACCTTCCTGTAAATTATTGCTAGAGTCCGGACACCCGGTATAACTATTACCATTATAAAAGCACTTCCTCTAAGAAAACTTTCCAGAACCAGATAATATAAAATTTATTTCAGCAATAAATATGTACGTATAATGATCCTACAGATCATTTAAAAGTATTTCATGCGAATGTGATAATAAAATGATAAATTACTACTAATTTAAACTTACAGATTACAAGTATTTTATAAAAAAAGCTGCGCTTGGCTTAGCGCCGAGATACTACCGTGATATCTCCAGACATAACACACAGAGAATTACATATGCGATTTTTGTTTAAATTTTAGTTTTTCCAATTTTTGTATTATTTTTCCAAAGTTTATATTAATTTTATCAAGCCAATATCAATATATTGGTATTGGCTTGATAAAAATATTTCTTTATTTTCCAGCAAACGAGAATAGATTGAAATGAATTGAAATGGATTCAGATTTTCAAAAATATTTATTCACGAATGTTAAAATGAATGCTTTTCAATCCTGAATGCATTTTTATTCATTTATAGAAATTGCATGGAGCATATTTATGCCTTTCAATCTAAAAATAATATTAATTTTTTTGCGCATTGTGAATACTATTCAATTCAAAATTTTGAATAGGAAATGCAGTTTTTCAATCTAATTGCATCTAAATGAATCCAATTAAATCCAAAAAACGTATTCGCTATTTAAAATACGCATTCGGATAGAAAAAAATTTCAATCCATTTTAATCTATTCTCGTTTGTTGGGAACATTCCATGGCACAATTTCATTCATTAATTTCCTATAACAATTATTGCTTTAAACAATTACTCAACCTGCATACTATTATTCAACAGACGATTTTCATTTTTGCTTTTTTATTTATTAAATACAACATTATCAAATAAAAAATTATTTAATGTGAAAGTATATATCGATAGAGAAATATATGTTTATAATTTGTATTCCTCTGTGTGTGCGCGCGCGTGTGTGTGTGTGTGTGTGTGCGCGTATATGTCGATTTTAACTTTAAAAACTATTATCTTATAGCAATAAATTCTCCTTAGATACAATTTCTCCACTTTCTCTTACAGAAATTATTATAGACAAAATAGATAAATACATAATAGCATACATATCTTATTAGTTTTCTTTACATAAATATTATTAAATTTTAGAAAAATGATATTTAAATAATGAAAAATTTTATTATAAATATATCTCTAGAAAATATTTTTTCTATATCAATAAAAAATTTCCAAGTAATTTTTATTCTACCATTGAACGTATTCTAATAATTTTAGAAAATTAAGATGTAATAGATGAATTTTATACAGAAATAATAAAATAAGGAAGTTTCACTACATTAATTCAAAAGACTTTAATTCATATTACAATAACAGAAAGATATTATACTTATATAATAATAAAAATAAGAGATAAAAATGATTATTATATATTTATGTTAAAAAAGTTTTATAATAATGATATTACAAAAAAGTATAATATATTTTTATCAGTAAAAAAATTTTACATAAATAACGCTAAGTAAAAAATTTGATTTTATAAATGTTTTAAATTTAATTTAATTTAATTTAATTATATATAACTAAATGAAACATAATTTTTGTATATGCAACTTTATTAGAAAGATACAATTAGAGTGTTATAAAAAGTGTACATATAAATGTATACTTTTATTTAATATAAATATTGTATGTATACTGAGAAAAAAAATGCTGTTGATTCAATTAAAATCTATATTACGGATTGTCACTAACATAAGTAATTAATTCATGTATATTTTTATTGACACCTTAATTATTGAAATAATAATTTATGCCTTTATTTAATAAATAAAGGCATAAATTATTATAGATTATAAATTAATATAGACTTTAATTGAATTAACAGCATTTTTTGTCAGTTTTTATTACAGTTTTATATTAGTAACTATATGGATAATATTTAATTTTTGCATTTGATTGTATTTATATATTAATTTATTTCATTTCTGCTTTTTCTATTTCATGTTGTTGATGTTTCTGTTCCTCATAAGTAGTTTTTATAATACATACAAGCAGGGAGAAGCTTTTCTCACATTCTTGTGTAATATCTCTCACTGTACAAATAAAAATTCAAAATAATATAGTTAAAAGATTAAATATATAATATCATGTTTCCTACAGATATTGTATTTTTATAACAATTATAACATTCTAAAAGCATTATATAAGTACATAAAACGTACTAATAATTTTTTTTAATAATTTTTAATTCCTTATTTTTTGTTAGGGTAATTTATACAATATGTAAAAGAGGTAAAGTCTATATATTCTAGAAAATGAGAACTGTAGAATTTTTTAAAATTTATTATAAACTATAAATAATGTGTCACTTGTACAAGAAATTATAAAAGAAAAATATGTAATATCAGTAATTTTGCAACTGCATATTGAATTTCGGAAATTGTTCGAAACAAAAATTTTGTTGAACTGAACAATATAATAATATATATATAATTGAAGATATATCTTACCTTGTTTCATACATTTACCCGCAATTTGGTGCATAAAGGCTTCACGAGGATTATCAGAATACTCTATATTTATTCTTACATGAATTTGCCCTTCCTTAATGTTTGAATCTTCCATCTAACATTATTAAGAAGAAATTATGAATCAAAATAAAATATGAATTTATTTTATTTATTTTGCGCAATTTTTTTAAGCACTTTGTAAATTAAATAAATAAAACATATTTATTAAATTAAGTATGTTATAGCATAATATTTTTACTAATACCATATAATAACATCAACTTTTGTATAATTTTTTATCAACATTAAACATATATATGCAGCAATAAACATATATAGAAGCAAGGTCTCTATTATGAGATACCGAGTTCATTTTGGATAAATGCTATAAATCTATGGGCAGAATTTAAAAAAATAATAGGTCATTTGAAAAGAATTTAATAAGCTTTAAGATAACGTTATATAAAATTTAATTCAAATTCCATTTTTTTTTTAATTAAAGAAATGTAAAAAATGAGCAAATCACAAAGTCAAAAAATTGTGCTCCTAATATGAGATGCCCCGAGAAATCGAAGCAAAGTATATCAGTATTGCAATTAAAAAACTTTATTTCATGTTTCTGAAATACAAATAAATACAGCCAACGTGTGTGAAAAATGAGCATGCGATAGATTATAGATATACCCAGAACTCATCTTCAGATAATAGGAATCAAGCATCGCAGAAATAGGCACTTGACATTTATTCTGGTTGTCTTTTTTATTATTGTACAATAACATTTACTCTTTAGCAACAATTTTCATTATGATATAGGAGTATAGGTTATTTTATATTAGAAATATTCTGGGTATTTCATATTACGATTTTTACGCCTTATGGTTTTATGATCATTAAATCTAACTTCTGTAATTAAACAATTCAATATCCCGTATTTTTCTAGTACGATCTTATTCCATCACTACATGAAGAATTTATTGCCAAATATTTATTTATTAAATAATAAACAAGGTTTATCTCAATGAAACTTGAAGACATCCAAATTCTAAAATCTTTTTTTACAATGACTACAGGCATGATCTAATAATAAATTTTCTACTAAATAAATTTCTACTAAAAAAATTTTCTACTAAATAGTTTTCAATTCAAGAGCAATAAATTCATGGTGGAACCAATAGATAATGTTTATTAGTTTAGCAGAAATGCCGGTATCTCATATTAGGCGCCTATCTCATAATAGGGAGCTTTCCTTTATGTATAAACAACGCGTTTTATTAATTCATAATTATTACATTAGAAATTAAATTTCGAATAATTTAAAATTTTATTATTTATTATGATATATTAATCTTGCATTGTTGGACATTATATATATATATATAAAATATGTATAGCATATTTGAAAACACTTACTAAATTTTGTCTTTTTAAGATACACGCAATCCAGCAGCCTATTTTTCTTGTTTTTTCTTCATTTTCGAGTTGAGTAGGTAAGTCAGTTATCATGTCTTCGGGACTGTATAGATCAGCTAAAAAAATAAAACAATCAATGTAAAAGTCAGTTTTTGAAAAAAAAAAAGTTTAAATAAACATTACAAGATTGTAAGGAAAGTATTCAAATTGGTAAAACAAAATTTGAAAATTAAATTTAATTAAAAAATATATAATAATATAAAATATTAATTAGGGAATTTAGATGACGATCACAAGGATCTTCAATAATATGCTTCAATAATATGCAATAACAAAATAACTTACCATAAGTCACATTATTTTCAATCTGGCAAGCTTCAATGTCATCTCTAGTAGTTTCTATTAGATTTTTAATATTTTTTAATTCTATTGAGCTAGACTGAAACTTACAAAATATTTCATCTATTTTAGTTATTAATAGTTTTTAATACATATTATACAAAATTATAATTTTTAATACATATTATTATAAATAACTCTCTTGTAGTTTATTGAAATAGTTGAAGTAGTTTATTCACAGAATATTTACAGCAATTATTAAAATGCAGGCGTAAAGCACGAGACTTCTCATTTTACGTAGGTAATACGATATGATATCTTCACTGCAATAAGCGCAATTAATTAAAATAACGTTATCACGCGTATCACCGTATATATACTAGTTCACTCTCTTCGACAGATAAAACACATAGGTCAAAAGAAACAAGATTATAGATCATACAAATATCAATTATGTAACATTAATAGTGACAATTTACTATATGACAATGTTTTAATTACTACCTTATGATATAAATTGATATAAGTATACAAAATTAAATTAAGTACATAAAAGACTGAACGAATATTGAGTATAAAAGATTAAATCAACGGTAAAAGTCTAAAATACACGACATCTTATTTTGCTTTTTTGAGAACACCTTGTATACGCGTTGAAGTCTTCTAATATCGCTTTTCAATATCATCGGTAATACAAAAAATGTCTAGATTAGAGCTTCAAGATCATAGATCACATAAATTGAAGTACATACACAAAACAGAAAATATAATGATAAATAACTAATACAAAATTTTATTATTGTAAATATAAGTTGCTAAGATGGGAATTTCGCATACAGTTTTCTCACATATTTACAATTATCTCATATAAGTATATTTGTATTCTGATTAGTTGATCATTATTTTTTCACTGTTTGTGTTAAATAAATCAATAGTATGTGTTTATTTTTGCTTTAAATACTAGAATTTCTTTAGTTTTCCAGTGTGTAGCGTAATTCTGAGTTGATTGATTTCAATATTAATATTTTCTTTCTCTTTTAGCAATAAAAATGTATTCTGAATTCTTTTTGATAATCATTTTTACATGTTTTTATTTGGTACGATCATTTTGGTCTCTCAAGCTATTACTTCAAAATTCGTTTCTTCAAACCGCGGTGAAAATGTTTAAATGGTCGCATTCCCTCAATAAAAATTCAATATTATACTGGTTAAGATACTGGCTTTTAATACTGAAAATAATTATTTTCAGTATTAAAAATACTGTTAATACTGTTAATACTCAAAATAAATCATTAATTAGCCAGTATCATTATTAAATTTTTAGAAGGGTTTGTAATCTGCGCAGAACCGTATGAAATTCGTCTAAAAAACGAATAATATACCTGACTTCCTTCCATCATAAATTTATTATTTGTCGATAAATTTATCGTATATATATCGTATAAACTGAGATCCGATTCTGAAGTTCTACAAATGTACAATTTTACAATATTTTACTTTACAACACCTCGAATTATGTTTGTTTTATTCTAGTCCGCAGATCATCTAAAGAGCGAGATATTTTATTAAATAAATAATAGTTTAATATGAAAAAAATTCATTGAACTTAAATGTGATAAACAATGATTGTGCGTGCGTGGAATAATATACTTCTTTCAAATTATTAAAAAAATTATTTATATTTTTATAAATAGATCATTCTAAATACATAATAAATTTTATTAAATTATGTTTTTTTACAAATTAATTTTATCATGTATAAATTAGATATGAAAGTTTAAAGCTCTATGAGAAGACTTTGTAACCATTTGCATAAAAAAGAATAGGAAGTTACATTTTAGATTTTACCAAGCCAATATATAATTAATCAATTAAAAATTATTATATACTTTCATATATAGTTTTAATCATCTTGCACTAAATACTAGGTATGTCTAGATATAAAGTGTATTTGATCAATTTGTACAAATGGACGTATAGAGATTTATTTGAATTAAATTTGACGTATATTAAAATATAATTATATTTGGGTTATCAATTTTTGGGCCTTGGTGGGATTTTCACATAAAAATCTATTTTGTGTATGTCTGTAATTTCAGGTAATTAAAAATTTATCTGGAATTTTATTAAATTATATCTGATTTTTATTTGGAAATATATACTAATGGTTCAAACAAAAATTTCCAAAATTTTTAATATGTTTAATATGTTTATATGTTAATATGTTTAATGTATTGCACAGTAAAGTTAAATTATTATCTCTACTTAGAAATCTATTATTAATAAATCCTGAAAATAATTCGAAAATCCAGATAGAGAGATATATGAGAGCAATATATTAGAAAATCCACCCTTACTGAAAAAAAATCATGTCACAACGTTACATAATTTACATGTTTTAATTACATGATTTCATATTCATATAATTAAAACATGTAAATTACGTAATGAATTGTTCCAAATCAGTACGTAATTTTTTAAAATGTAATTTGAAAAATCATATGATATTAAAAATAATTTTATCCATCATGTGATTTTATAATTATTGAATTTTAAAGAATTGAATGATTGAAATAGAAAAAAAAAGAACATATTATCATGTGATTTTTCAAAATACATAATTTTAAAATCACTGATTTGGAACAATCAATTGTGTGATTTACATATTTTAATTTCATGATTTCATTATGCAATTGTGATGTGATTTTTTTCAATAGGAACAGTTTATAGCAATCGGACTCTTTTCTATATTTTCACTTATATACACTAATTCTATATTTTCATTTATATACAAACTTCCATGTATTAATGATTTAAGGTTAAATACGTCAATTCCATATATATATAAAACCACACACAACCAGTCTATATTAATGGTTTAATTTGGAAATCCATCAATAGTAACAATCGGATTTTATACGTCTATCTATTTATTCCACTTATTTTCACTTATGAACATCCATATACTAACGATTTAAAGTTAATTTTTGAAATATACCAGTATTTCCAATTAAGAGTAGATGATTAGGATATATCTGAAATTTCAAGTGACTTTAGAATATATTCACTTTTACAGACAAGTTAGTTTGGCCAAATGTGAATTTCAAGGTATGAATTTGATTATATCTGGCTATCTACTACAAAACCGCATTTGGCCAAATATGTGCCAATTCTTATTGGAACTTATTTGGAATTTAATGCAAGCATGATGGAATTTCGCCATAGTTTCAATAAGGAATGAGCATTATTACTGTTCTTTTGTTTTTAATAAACTTAATACTTTTAATAAACTTTTATTACTCGCTTGTGCGTCATATACAAAAAATATCATATGTTATTTTTTACAATGCTTATTTTTCATCATATACATACATCAATCAAAGTCATTTTTAAATGTATAATTCAAGCGACAAATATAAAAGAATGCAAATAAAGAGATTCACGGAATCCTATCGACTGTTAACGTAAGCTTATCAAACATCATATTTGTTGTCAATGTAGAATTATTTGATATAAAAGAACTCAATACTTAAATATTAATGGAATTATTTGTGATATGCTAAAATTAAAAAAAAATATTGGCATAGAGCAATCAGTTGGGATATTGATAAACACTGTTGTCCAAATTGTGGAAGGCCATTTGTTCGTCGATCCATTGACGACCATAGGCTATATTAGCATAAACGCCGGGAGTTCCATTCTCGCCACAGCCAAGACCCCAGGCTACGATACCAGCTTGAACGTATTTAGCTGGATCATTCCTTAATGGGCACACGAGAGGACTTCCACCGTCGCCCTACAACGAAAAGATTTTTAAAAATCATTTTTATCTAATCGCATGCAAAATAGAAAAAACATGGAAGTTTCTTCATAGAAAATTGTAAACAAAAGGTCACGCTTAATTCTGTATTTAGCACCAGCTTCCAAATAATTATTCCAGTTTTTATGCTCTTCTTTTTTTAAATATAAACAATAAATAAAATATAAATTCCTGCTCAAAATTGTCAAAACAATTAGATTTAAAAATAGATTTAAAAAAGTGAGTAAAAGTAAGATAAAAAACATTTTATTTATTATGACATCAAGTCCACCATCAGAATGTTAATATTAAAACAATATCAAATATATCGAACGTTTCGATTTCTTCAGCCATTATAAAAGAACAAAAATGAAAAAAATAATTTAGAATAATAATTGGATATTAGAAAAATCACAATTGAAACATATCAAATGAAACCATATAAAAGTGTTAGACATTATAAAGAATATCAATATGAATAAATTAGTTATGTTAAACTAATAAATCTTCATGTCAGTGAATAGTTAAAATTAAATCCGATACTGTTTCATTGTTCAAAAGCGAAAAAAATAGCGTCTGTATGAGTTAAAACGTCAGTCATGTAAATTATGCAAAAATTAAAATTCTAAGATAACTATAAATATATCAGTATACTATAAATATATCAGTAATTAATTCGGTGCCTTTTTTTATGAAATTCAAAGTTATTTATATAAAGACAAGTACATTTAATATTCGAAACGATCGAAATAGGTAGTAATCCGACAAGGCGAGATCTGGTTCGCATGAAGAAGAACTTCCTAGCCCAATGTAAAGATAACGTCCTTATATAGTTCCTTTCGAGATACATGAATATCATGCTGTAAAATCACTTGCTTGTTTCCGCTGCCAGTATAAGGCCTTTTTTGCTCCACATACAATACGCATATAATCAAATATAAGTTATTGTTAATAGTATTCCGTATCAGTAACAATTTGGCGAAGAATTCAGGCCAGAATTCAATAAACTCGTAATGCACCCTTCATATCCCATTAAATACTCAGCAAAACATTTTTTTGCATGAATATAAGTTTCGGAGTCAATGTAAACAGTTCGCCGGGATTTACCCGATTTACAATGATTTTCTGCGTTTAGGTTTATCGTATGATAACCTCATTTCTCATCAGCAATAATTTTGTACAGAAAATCTTTTTTTTGAAATCGGATCAGCAAAGACAGATTGCCATATCGAATCTTCGCTAATTGTTTTCCGGACTCAGGTTGTGCGGAATCCACCTACCCTCCTTCTGAATTTTATCGAGTTTGACGATGAGATATATATGTTGAGTAATTCTGAGTTGTAATGCAAGCTCCTATTGAGTTTGAGAGAAATTTTCAATGAACAATTATTCGTCGTCGAATTTTTATGATTGACTTGAATGTTGTCGAATCGAAAAATGAAAATCCATTTCGAAACCTCTAGCACTTTTTATATGTTTTACGTGTTACAACATCTTCATTTAAAGCGGTACAAATCATTTCCATAGCTTCAGCAACATTTTTCTTTAATTGAAATATGAAAAGAATGCAGTACCTCAAATGCTACTTATCGAATGCCATTTTCGATCTAATTGTCCAATAAGCTTACAATTAGTATTATTGATATATAATATGATTAGTAAGTCGAAAATGGAAGACTTTTGCGCTACTTAGGTATATATCTTTAGTTTTGAGAACTTAGTGGTACACACTTACAAATCATAAAAGAGCAGGAAACTATTTAGTTCTAAAATTATAGGAGTTATAACTCACGAAATGTAAATAAGGCGAATTAATTTGTACATCTAATGTATATTAATCAAAAATTATGTCAATATTATAAAAATATATTCTATATATTCCTTATATTTGATGTTGTTTTAATACCAACATTTCTGATAATAAACTTGATATCATAATAAATTAAATTTTTGATCTTATTTTTGCTCTATCTTTTTAAATATAATTGTTTATAAACAATAAAATATAATTATAGAAGCAAGGAAGTTAGAAAACATTCAATGTTGTTTATCAAGCAGATTTTATAAGAACAGATTCTCGATTTTGATTTTTTGATTCAAAGGAAATTTGAAGGTCTCTATAATTTTGTATCTCTCTGAATCATTAAAGTTGTATATCGTTACATGAGAATAAGACTTTATGGAATTTTTTGAGCTTAAAGAATTTTTGTGAAACATATTTCAAATATACCTTGCAGGTATCTTTTCCTGCTTCTCCACCCGCGCAGATAAAACTTTTGTCTAGTAGAAAGTATTTTCCCAATCTGGTGGTACGCATAACGTCTTGACACGTATTATGTTGTACTATAGGAAGCTCTACCTTCTTTAAGATCACTTGGTAACGTCCCTCTTTGCCTATAATTAAATTTCATTAATTAAAACCCATTATATTATATTGTTATATTATTATATAATTATTATATAATTATTTCAAAATAATGAAAAGATTTTAAAGAATATAAATCAAAGAGACGAGATGCCTATAAGAACATTATATAGCTTTTTGCATGTTAAACTTTAAATGAATCTAAATTAAATTTAATATAAATATTTCGATTCACAATTTTGAGTTATCTTCAATAAATAATCGTCTATCAGAGATTATATGTTCACACAGATCATTGTAGAAATCACTTATGACATGTACTGTGACACTGAAATGATGTTAGCATTGTTGAATTAAATATTATTTTGTATCATTATTATTTAAATATTCAGGTCGCTCTATATCATTATTAACCGATTGTTAAACAGAAGCAATTATTTTTAAAAAATAATATATTAAATTAAAGATATTGTTAAGAGATTCAATCGATCAATATTTATTTCTTTACATAATGTAACATGCAAAAGGCGTACCGAATATGTCTTTTCCCCATCCGCTGGCGAAACATCTGGATCCGTCGAAGTTTGCGTTTATTTCAGCGAGACATACGACATCAACGTTTTCCGCATATTCAACTGGAGTTTTCAGGATCAGGATGGCGTAATCGTTGTAAAGCGCACCAGAATGGAAGCCTTCGTGAACCACGATTTTTTCGACTTCGCGGTCTTGATGTGGATAGATTTCATTCTTCGTCTGCGTATCCCATTCTCCCGCACGAACTTTCAGCTCCTGTGGCTGTTTCCTATTTAATCGGAATACACTATTAATCTTTTACTAGCAATATTACTCTTTCCAGGCGCAGTTGATTTTTTTATTATAAATTTTAAGAAAATAAATACATAATGGGATTTAGTATCAGCCTCTAAAAAAACTTTGTAATGTTGAAATTGTGTGTACGACGATACCATTATCTAATTGTTTGTTTCGTTGCTAAAGCCCATTTTAACAACTCACGATTAACTCTTAATCGAGGTTCAATTTATTCATTATCTCTTTTCAATTCTAGAATTGGAAAGAGGTGAGAAATAAGTTGAACCTCTGTTAAGAATTAACAGAGGTTGTGAAAATGAGCCAAAGACAAATAAAAGTACATATATGTGCTCTTAGCAACCCGTAATGCAGACAACATAAGATTTTATACAAATAAAAAATTTGGATATTTTTCATATGTTTTACATATATTTTTAATGCTAATTGTAAGCATGTAAAGATATTATTTTTAAAAAGATTTTTCAGTATTTTATATTACTTTTTTAAATGAATAAAATAAATTTTTTTTAATGAATAAAAAAATAACAAACAAAATATTTATTCGAATGTACTTAACTGAATCAGAATGTACTTAACTGAATCAGAGCTGTTTATCCATACTCTGATATATAAACTTGAAATCAGTTTTATTAACTAAGGTTATCGAATAACTGTTTGCAAACATGTTATTTATTATCACAAACATATTCATTGCAAACTGACTACTGACCCATTGACGCAATGAGCTGCAGTGAGAACGGCCTGCCTGTGAATAAGAGCTCCGCCACATTGATAAACATTCAATTTCTGACCATTGCTGCCAATAGCCTCTTCTTTCAAAATAGCCACCATCCATGGAAATTCGCCGAATTGGGCCTCATTATCGGTTTGACCGGTGATTCTGAAACCGACTCCTTGAGCGTGTCGTTGTCCACATCCTTTCCTACCAATTGGTTCAGGCGTGGATGGTGGCTGCAGATCCGGCGGTTTACAGCAAACATCCAAGTAATTATCGCATACTCCAAGACCTCTAAATATTCCAAAATACGATTGTAAAAACGTAAGGCTCAGTTATTTTAATTAATTTTTTTTTACAATACAAATAGATCACGTTTATTCACATAAATGAGATAGTAATAGAAAAGAAAGCTTATCTAAGAGAAGAATATTTCTAAGAGAGATTAATAATATCTATACAGATTTTTTTTGCAACTTAACCCTTTTAAACTTTAAATTTTGACGGCATTTTAAGTGCAATATTTTACTGACAATTTATTAAATTACTTTTCTTTTAATTTGCTAAACATTGAGAAATCATCAATTAAAAATTCTTCTGTTAATTTAAAGTTCTTCTGCAGTTAAAATTAACTGCAAGAAGAACATAAATTTAACGATATCATCTTGAAAACAATTTAAATATTAAATCATTAAAATTATTAAAAAAAAACAATTGTAATTTTCAACAATTACATATTTCTTCTCCAATTTAATTTTATATTTAATTAATTAAATCAATATTAATTTTATGTAATGTGACAATAAAGTTCAATATGTGTCTTATAATGAATATTATAAGAAAATATGCACCACTTAATTAATATACAAATGACATTTGTTCTCTAAAATATTCATCTCTAGAGACAATATACTTCTAATGTTTACAAAATTGATGTTTACAAAAATTCTATGAAAAATCATCTTTAGATATCGCCTTAAGTTGTTATACGATTTTGATTCAAATGTGTACGGCAACTCTTGAATTCAGCGTTACCGTTTTGAATTTGTTTACGTTTACAAGGCTCGATTTACGCTAAAGTTAACATCAATGTTAAGAAACTGATCATAATTATTCCTCTAAAGAATGAAATGATTGTGATTGACCAGTTTCATAACATCGATGTAACTTCGGCGTAGATCGAACCATGTAAACGTAGAGACTTCTATTTTCCCTACTCCTCCGACCTTGCTCCTGTAGACTTCTTTTTGTTCTAAAATTCTAAATTAAAGAAGGCCAAAAAAGATTCGACTTACAAACATTTTAAATATTCAGAACCGTGTGACAACAAAACTTTATCCAAAGATGATTTTTCACAGAGTTTCTGCAAGCTGTACAAACATTGTCAGAAATTTATGATTATGATATTTCTAGAGAGAATTACTTTAAAAAACAATCAAAGTATTTGTATATTGATTAAATAGTGTTTATTTTTTCATAATATTCACCGAATTTTATTGTCGCACTACATATATACATCAAATAAAATTGTGTTTAGAATGAAAACGATATATATTATCCAGAGGAATTTCATTGTCCAAAGATAGTCTCATGCGGCGAGAAAAGTAAAATGGCGTGCTAAAAACAATAAACCTAAATTGAAAAGCATCAAAGAGAATATTTATTAAATCTAATTTTAACAAGACAAAAATATCTATTATATATATACACATAATAATGTCTACATATACATAGATTCTACCATGCACAAAGAGCATTTATAGCGGAAGCTAATCATAAATAGCATCGACTTCCGATTCCGCGGTAATTAATTCTGATCGTGATACATGTTCCTAATATTTCGATTCCCAACTTGATCTGCAACTTTAATTGCAACGATTATTCTATTTCACAATTGAAACGTCATTTTTTTGAAATATATATTATATTATAACACAATACCTTCAATAAAGGTCAATCGTCATATAAAATGTAATTACATTTAATTTAATGATTTTATATAATTATATAATTACGTCATTTATGAGAGTGTGTATTATATTGATGTGTTGTATTGTGTCGAGCACCGCATAACAAAAGGAATCGCTAATTCTTCCTGATTTAGCAACATCGGTATAGCAATGTTTCCGCTTTCCTAACACAGTTACTCTCCGTGTACGGTTCAAACTACTTTATAACTACCATGCCATAATCATATTTAACGACACTTATTTATTGTGCATTACGGAGACTTAAATAAAGTGATAAATAATATTGAAGTGAAAATTCATAGCAAAAATTCTTGTAACAGAATGTCGTGATATTTTATAAGTACCATTTTCCGTAAAAAAAAACATCTTTACAATAACAAATAAAAAATATCTTAAAAAATATAAAGAATTTGCGTTTCGCGAGTTTCCTCCGTGTCCAGATCCATTCTTGGAATGTCAACGTTCCATAACAAGGCTACTCCTCGCTCTAATGAAGTGGACTGCAAGGTTCACGTTAGCATTCCAAGAATGGATTTGAACACGGAGAAAACTCGCGAAACGCAAAATCTTTATATAGAAGAAAGCACCCATGGAAGTCTCAAGAATATTATCTTAAAAAATATTTTATTTACTAAAGAATCGAAAAAATATCTAATTTAAGAAAAAATTACAGTATTATTTAAAAAAAATAATTATAAATAAATCAGAAGGAATGTATGTGTGTATGTAGAGTATATATATTTTTTTAAATTTAAAAGTATACATTTAAATGAGAGATCATATTAATTATCACTATCTTGGTAATGAAAGAAAAAGTCATGCATTATCGGATACCAATACCAATTTAGTAATTTAATTGAAAACGAGAAAATTTATGCGAGTATATTCTAAAAAGCTACTAATTATTGTTGCATATGATTATACCAAAACCAATCGTTAAAGTTTTCTTCGATTTTACAATACTAAAAGAGGTTCACGTTTATCTGTGAATGAAAATTTCACAGCATGCTGTGATCCATCGCCATCCGGTAGAAAACCAGTCGAGACTCCGATCTTTGGTCAATAAACTCACCCCGAAGGCTTCTCATCCTTATCACCAAAATCGGACCTGATATCGATGATGCCGATTCCATTATCCAAGATCTTGCCTTCTTTGCACTGATAATAAGGCACACATTCGCAGTCATCAGGTTTCGAAGGTGTTTGATTCGCAGTGCCGAGGATAACATTTGGAGAAGTAGTGGTGGTAACGTTACTGAAGATGTCTTTAATAAGGCTATCGACGTCGCCGCCTATTGCGGGTACCTTCTGAGGGGTCGTTGTAGCATTTGGAAATGCTTGGGCGATGAGGTCGGCGAGACTACCTTTTTCTTGCGGCAACGCCGTCACGAAAGTCACGCCGATCAAGGTCAATGCAGAAACCAGTTGCCGCATGATTTGCGCCAAGGATTCTTGGCTAAAACAAATACGAAAAATGGTGTAATATCTTAAAGGCTGTATTGCGGAACAATCATATCTAAACCGATTTTACGATCTGCCAAACTTCATAATGGCAATCACAAAGAAGAAATACCTTCTTTTTGAAGCTATAAATAGCGATGATACACCGATGCCTCACTCTAAGGTAAAAAAAAAAGAAAAAAATAAATAATGCAAATTAAGTAGCTCGAGAAATCTTTAATCACATTTATCTTTCGTGCGATCATTAACATGAAGCAATTTTGTCTTCGGTAATTCTCAGTTATCATCGAGAAGCATTATTGAATAAAATGCACTTTGTAGTAGATAACATGAATATGTTGCGTCAACAAAAGAAAGGATATATAATAAATTTATGTGTGGAAATAGTTTTGACATCACTGGTGAATTTTTTAAAGAACACTTAAAGTTGCATTATATGAAACGAGCTTACTACTTTATATTTTTTCTTATTACAATCGAACTTGTCTCCATAATAAAAATCTTTTTATTATGAAAAAAAATTAGATTTCAAAGTTATAATAATTATAGAATAATAAAGAAGTAGAAATATCAGTATAATATGTATATGTCCTATGTGTTCGATAATCTATATACACATAATTTTTCTATTTCTCGGGATTCTCCCGAGTTGTCGGAAATGAGATTAAATCATATTATGCGTTCTACAATTCTGAGCGTAATGAGCCATAAAGAAATTTGTTATCTAATCAAAACAAAGAAAATGCAACTTTTAATACACATATAAAGCTGCCTGTTCGAATTTAGTTGGAATTTTTAGTTATCTAACAGATTCTAACAGTTAATTATAATAGATAATTATAACAAATGTTGATATTAATGACATTTACACATGCAGTTACTTAAAATTAATTAATATCGTGTGTCTCTCTCTTCTCTCTCTCTCTCTCTCTCTCTCTCTCCCTCCCTCCCTCTCTCTCTTTGATCTGATGTATATATAACGTATTACGAATTCTATTTCAAAAAAATATTAATGTATAATAAAAATAATATTTTTTATAAAATAGAATTCATAACTTTATATATGTATAGACACAGCAGATCAAAAGATTAATTAATTTTAAAGTAATTGATGAATATACCTATTATATATTTTACTATTTTATTATCTTCTTATTTTTGTATATTTTACTAATACATCTAAGATAGTCTTCTAATTATAACAATAACAATAAAATTATTAAATTTTCATTAAATCTGAAAGAAAATACTAGATCCTTCGAACAACTTATATTTATAATTTTTCCAAAAAAAAGAAAATCATGAAATACATATGACGCAATAATTTGGCTACATTTATCCAGAACTCTTGATGCATTCAGATAATTAACATTATCTGCAAGGTGCTTCCGCAATAAAGATGCACATGGACATTCGTCATCACTTACATAAATATTCGTTAACATTATTTTCTTTATTTAATTTGTGCATAAACACACTCTGATAGATGTATTGCGAAGCTAGAAATGTTTTGCCACTTATTTCGAGCTTTTATTTTTTTACCACATGAATCCGATTAATTTGATAATTGATACGTTGATAATTACACAATAATACTGTAGTAAGTTATATAATATATCTATTACAAAGTCTTCTTACAGAAAATATATTTAAAATTACTTGCCACTAACCTTTCTGTGATATATATTTCGCAAATCAGTACGAACATATTTTGTTCGTACGTACATTAAATCAGTATCAGTTTCCAACTATTTATAGCTCAAAAATTACACGAATTTTAAATTAAGAAGTTATGAAAGAAAATTATATATAATAAGATGATTTTGAGAATTTTATATGTCGAAATTATATAATCATTGCATTAATGTAATAAATGCGATCATATGTTAAGGCAGAAAAATAGATTCGATATTATTAAGCATATTCAAATATAATTTAGATTATGATTTCTCTCTCTCTCTCT
>NW_012130065.1:9362094-9363435 GCF_000143395.1 Atta cephalotes
CTATACGTAACTAACTACTACTCTCTCTCTCTCTCTCTCTCTCTCTCTCTCTCTCTCTCTCTCTCTCTCTCTTTCTCTCTCTACAATACTTACTATCCGTATATCGTAATATCCATCATTTGAATTTTCTTAAAGCTTATAGAAATATGATATAAGTACAATGTTAGTAGGCTACTTACCCCAATTTTTTGTCTCATTAAGCCCAATGTCTCATTAAAGAAAAAGCATGTTAAAAAATGAACAGTTGAATATGTGCCACTTCGTCATTAATGACGCACGTCGAATACAGAAAGAGATTGTCGAGATTGTCAAGCTTCGGTCACCGTTTGGTTGCACGCAATTCAGGTGACATATAATATCAGCTATTGTCCACAGGTGTCGCAATAGCATTTTATTCAATATTATATCTGATCGGAAATGCCGCTTAACATCCTCATTTTATCGAACGCGAGAAATATAAATGACATTATTTATTAGCTCGAAAGCAAACTCTCTGCAAAAATATAGACGAGTTAAAACAAAATTTATATTACAAATATATACTTATATTCGTGAAATTAAAAAATCGTAATCTTTAAAATTAGTTGCGCAATTTGCGCGAAAAATAAATTGTTTCCGTTTTCTCATAATTTTATTATGAAAGAGATTAATGAAGTTATTTGTATATTTTCTGTGTTGTTTACAGAAAAGAATTGAATACATTAAAATATTCTGTAGTAATATTAAAGATATCATCACTGGCGATAATTATTAGCAGAAAGTTATAAATATACGTTTAATTTAACTAAATAATTATGTCTTCATTTAAAATGCATCTTTATATCAGTAGAATGTCTTATAAAATTAAATATTCTTATAAACGCATAAGTTATTTTTGTAATATTCGACCATTAATTAATCTAAGATTGTACTTCTCGAATTGTTCCAAATTAATTTCTTTGAATTAATCACATTCTCAAAAATATGTATAAAGTAAAAAACTATGTAATAGCAAAATTCAGTATTTGTGTGAAGAGATAAATGCTGCTTTTATAATGAACGTAAATATCGTGATTATATTATCATCAGAGACTTTGAACTTAGCGAAATTGCGCTAAGAAAAACACAAATACAATGAATGCAAAAAGTATTCGTACAGAAGAGATATCTTTTAAAAAAAACTTTATTTTTATACAAAGTAAACATTAACGAGCAATTTATTAATAAAGAATACAATAGGATATATATATATATATATATATATATATATATATTACTTAATTTAATAATAAAATAATAATATTATATAATAATAATAATATAATAAATAATAATATANANANANANATATATANNATTATA
>NW_012130065.1:9363455-9379803 GCF_000143395.1 Atta cephalotes
TTATACGAAGTTATACGAATTAAAAATAACTTAAATTGTGAATATAATTTGACATTATAGAATTTAACAACTAGTATAACTTTTGACGCTTCTAATTGAGACGTGTCTTTGCGACGTATCTTTTCGTTATTGAATTTCCTTCTTGATGTGTATTGGACGCCAGTGTGTTTTCATATTCTCGATTTTCATCACGCAGACTCAGTTTCAATAGCATTTCATCGGCGGCATGGGCGTGGCAAAACTTTGGTCCATGCTTCTAACTTAATTCGGTTAGGCGAGATTTATATCTGCTACTGGCAGTATTCCCTTGTTCAAAGTCGTCGTCGGCGTGTTCCTCACCCCCGACCTCGCCAATTCACCACCGATTCACCGTGTTTTCGAGCACGAGCCGAGTTTATTAGAATTTATAAGCGGTCCTGCTGACAGTAGCGCAACGCCCAAACTGCCGGATATTCCATGACTCGCATTCCCCGATTTTCGTTGGAAACCCGTATTTATTTGTCACCCGTTACGCTAACTTCCAGACCAGGCTCAGATGGATACTACTACGCGATGTGCATTATTGGTCAATTTTTGGGGTGGAACGCGCCCATCCGGAAATCATCGCTTTGTTTGTCGGTGGTTTTACGACCATGGCAGCAGAGCGCGACAATGAGTCTTCGTCTTAAAAATCACCAAGGAATCCTTCGTGTTGCGAATATAATTTCAAAGATTGTCATTGTTCGACCAAATAGTCACAAATGTTAATTCAATCTAAGTAGTCTTAAACTATCAATTCTACCATACAATTATATAAACATAAAATAATTTATTGTATTCCTAAAATTATCAATTTCTTACTTTAGTAATAATAAATGTAATATTATGATAAAAACCTCTCTTGCAAACATTTTTCTATTTTTTAATTCTTTTGAATTAATTAAATACGTATATCTTATTACAAATAAATATCTTTTAGTCTTGTAGTGCTTTAAAGAGAAATGACTGGCAGGTTTAATGATCAACTCTATATACTGCAAAAAACTGTGCAAACAATGCATTTATTAGAAATTCTCTATTTATATCATAAACATGCAAAACGCATACATTCACTCTCGAAGTCACACACCGAATTGTTAGCCAAGGGATCGCTTATTAATATAAATAATAGATGATCGCATTAGAAGGGTGGATGCCACTTGTCGCGCTAAACACGCAAAAGTCGAAAGGGCACCCTCCACGAAGATCATTTAATCATTTCGACGACGAACGATAGAAAATTCATGAGCCCGACGTTACTGGCGGCCGCAACCCTATTATGGGAGTTGCTTGGTCCATGGTGTATTAGACGTGCGAGGGTGATGATGCCCTGGCTTTATGTGCGAGTGATAGCTGCTCTGGTATATATACATCCAGATATTTTGGTCACTTCGTCATGGGAATGCTTACGCGTTGAATCACACACACGTGTATTCTCTATAATTCGCTTTTAATTTGATTCTCCAACAAGCATTCGACTTCACCGACATAGTCGTAAAACCTCATTTATTTTTGCATGACAAATGCAATATCATTAAAATTTCTAATGCAAAGATCAAATAAGGATGCATAATGTAATTTAATTTTTATTATATACATAATTTCTTTAAAATTTTCTTTTTGTAGACTTTCTTTTTGTTTAAATTATATAGATAACGAAAGCTTTATTTTACTTTACGATTATCAATATATAATGTATCCAACTCAGTAATAGTTAAATAAATTTAATAATAATAAAGCAATGCAAATATTAATTTTCTTATAGAATTTGCAGCATATTGAAAGAAAAGATTGGCTACTGCAGCAAATTAGATGATTAAATATGGCATAGCATTTTTAATTGGCTGCAGCAACAAATTTTTGGTTGCGTTAGCAATGTCAGTAGGATTTTGCAACCAAAAATTGGCTGCAGCAACTAATTAAAAATATTATGCTATATTCAGCTAATCTTTCCTTTCAATGCATTAAAATAAGATATGTGTACATCTACATATATGTATACAATATATATCAATTCAGTGGCACAAATTAATAGAACGATTAAATATTAATCTCTTCGTGTTACAAAGAATTAAATATGTTTAAACACTGAGAAGTTTACTTATTTTAATGAAACACGTATAATATAAAAAGCCGTAATATAAGATTCCTTATAATAAAATAACATAAATAATAGTAATTAAATTATACGTCAAAGAATTAAAACATTAATCAAAAGAGAAACACGTACAAATAATAAAAAACCATCGGGTAATTCTAAAGACAAAATTTCATAGTTTACAATTCCATATATTGAATTAATTTCGGAAAAATTCAAGAATATTATAAATATAATTCTAGTGTAAAACTCTCGTTTTTCAACAAGTTGTGCTCAATGATAAAAACACATAAAGATCTCATTCCTGCAAATATGAAAAAGAATGTAGTATATAAAATATCATGTAATGATTGTGACGTGTCCTATAGGACAAATTAATAGACAATTAAAGACAAGAATAGCCGAACATAAAAATGACATTAATAAATCCAAACCGACAAATTTGGTAATATATCAATTGGGACAAGGTGAAAATTTTAAACAATGAAAGAAACAACAAACGATGATTGATTTCCGAAATGATAAATATTAAACGTCAAAAGAATAAATTTAAACACAGACACAAAGTTATTAAGTTGTTATCACTGTTTTTTAACCGATCATTAATTATATACAATAGCGATAAACAATGTTTGGTTTTAAACGAAAATTATATTTATGTATCATTTTAACATGTGACTCGCAACCGTCAAGACCGTTGTCAAGTTCGATTTTATATTATCGACAATTTTACATTACTCTTAGTTATATGTGATATTTTTGTATTACAATTTTATTCGGAAATTAAACTACGTTTTTATCTATATATGTGCTTACTTGAGGTAACTCTCTTATTAATTATTCATCAATCTATATACATCTAAATAATTGTTGTTCCTACAAATATTTGACAACTTTAAGATCTCGATTTATGTACATGAAGACATCCTGAAGCACTAACTGGATATAGAGAATAAGTAGAAATTAACCAAAGATTCCACGTGAGCAATTTGATTAATTATCAATGTTGTCATGTTGAAGAAGGAGAGAATTTAGCCGAAACGTACATTTACATATCAATAGAAATATACTCAAGTAGACTGGTTTGGTCCAGTAATTTAAACGCATCTACTCCAATCAGCACGAATTCTAAAATACGTATAATATATACAAATGAAATATCTTTTAAAGAGGAGATTCATTTATTTTTAAATAGATATTAATAAATTATTCATATTCTCTCATTTGTAAAACAAGAATTTCCAAGTTTTATATGTAATCCTTATACGTAATCTTATTTTTAAGCTTAAAATAAATTATTATATAGCAAATCAAAATTGTTACGTAATAAATCTTATTATATCCTAATTATTATGCATAATTTTTCTAATTAAATTAATTAAATAATAATTTTATCGTCTAAATTATCTCATAAATATATATCTATTTCATAACTCTATGTCTTTTATAAGCAACACGTTTTTATTTGCAGAAGTTAATGTATGACGTATTTGTGCAGAATGAAATTGTGTAAATGAAAAATTATTTAATATTAATAATTACATTTATGTATCGAAAAACTATATGCCGTTATTGTGCTGCAAAGAAAACTAATGGATCATCGCAAATAAATTCGTATAAAAGAAGCAAATTACTTAAATTAAAAAAGATGTCAAGGGTAACGAGTGAAAAAATTTAAGCTAAAAGTGTAGTAAAAATAGAAATTAGAAATAAATAAAGATGTACATTCTTTTCTACATGTTGCTTTTTAAGATTATTGATAAAATCGAACACAGACAAAAAAGAGCCTTTTCGTTTTTAGACGTTAATTTATAAAAGTTATTCCTAAACATATTCATGTTCATCATGAATGAAGATACTATACTCAAGTATTTAATGCATTCGTTGGTCTGTCACCCTATCATGTATCCTACATTTACATATACAATCATATACAGATACATGAGCGCAGACTCACGACCACACCACGTTGGTACAGACGTACAAAAGATAAAATCAATAATTGGTCAGCGGTACCGAATTCTCCCTGAATTGTTATGAGAACATAGTCTTAATTTGTAGCGTATATTAAATATATATATATATATATATATATATAATTGGTAACTTATTTTAAATTATGTTTCAGATTGAGTATAAAGGAAAACCATTTATATTTAAAAAAAACGTTAAAATTCTTAACTATGCCTTTCATGCAATAAAATATAATATTTAAAATTTGTATATATAAAAATATGTTACCAGAGAGTTTGTGTTATTATTTTTATAAGGAATTAAAACGTTCTGAGTTTTTAATTTTAATATGAAATTGTTATCCTCTCTTTACGAGTTGCTTTATACCTTTTTATTGGAATATCGTAATTGTATTGTAAATATTCTCTTTATATTATTCTGTCATTTCTTATTATTATTTTGTTTCTTAATATTAAATCTTAATTAAACGTATATGTACACATACTTATATGCTTGTACAACTAATTCGTTTCTTGATCAATAAACTTAGGAACAAGAAAATATTTATATTTATCATTGTATTTTTTAGTTTTTTCCCAAAATAAAAAGTGATTCTGTGTATGCTTATAAAATATGCAATTTATAATTATAAGCAAATAGGTATGATTAAAATTTTCTTATTCCAAAAGCATAATGAGAAAACGAACAAACAGAACTCGTTATAATTACTTCTTATAATTTTAAAACAGTCACGCCACATAATTATCAAGTTAAATAAATAAATAAATAAATGTATGTGTGTATGTGTGTGTGTGTGGTGGGTGGTGGGTGTGTGTGTGTGTGTGTGTGTGTGTGTGTGTGTGTGTGTGTGTGTGTGTGTGTGTGTGTGTGTGTACATACAGTGATTCGCATTAATATTCGGACATCATAATAATAGAGAAACTATTATTTTTTAAATATATTTTTTATAAAATTAAGAAATTTATGTTTTTTTCATAAATCATTGAAAACGCTCATTATAATTGTAATTTTGTTTATTTAACTAATGTAGTTTTCAATGTAAAAAATATTAAATAAATTAATCCTTAATTTTAGAATTGCAAAAATATTCGGACACTCAATATATTTTAGATTTACTGATCCTCAAAAATCAAGTTAGTTTATTCCTTACTTGTTACCATGAAGTAAGTCATACAAAATATGTGACTTATTTCATATTGAATTGAATTAACCTAATTTCCCCGAGATCACACAAGTTAACAGAAAATGAGACGTAAAGACAAAAATAGTTCATTTGACAAACGCTAACTTGTTATTTTTCATTATGAAAAAGAAAATCATATCGAGAAATCAGTAAATTAATAAATTTGAGTAGCAGATATTTAAAAAGATATGTTCGTGAAGATCGCATTGAATCAAGCCTTAGAAAGGACGTCCAAAATTACTTAACTCATGGGATAAACGTAAAATTATTAGGAAAATAAAAGTAAATCCTGGATTAAGTGCTACAAAACTGACCTCAGAATTATACGAAGAGACTAACAAGAAAGTACATCCTAATACAGTTCGTCAAGCATTAAAAGAAAGTGGTTACAACGGTAGAGTTGCTTGTAAAAAGCCATTCATAAATGAAGCGAATCGGAAGAAAAGATTAATTTTCGCCAAGGAATTTATTTCTAAAGAACAAATATGTGGAATGATATAATATTCGCTGATGAGAACAAATTTAACATTTTTGGATCTAACGGACGGAAAATGATACGGCGAAAAGCAAACGAAGAATTCAAACTAAAAAATTTGAAACCAACTATGACACGGATGGAAGTTTAATAGTTTGGAGTTATATTTCAACTAAAGGAGTGAGTGAATTAGTTTTCATTAACGGAATTTTGGATAAAAATAAATATTTAAATATTCTGAAAGACAATTTAATATAAAATGCTAATAATATGAAGTAATTTCATACGAAGTAATTTCAAATTTTATCAAGACAATGATCCAAAATATAAGTCGCGAATAGTGCAAGAATATTTATATAACTGTCCAAAAGTATTACATCCTTCACCAGTCACCAGATTTAAATTCTATAGAAAATTTATGGAATTTATTAGATCGTAATATTCGGATTATGCCTACAAGATCAAAAGAAGAATTAAAATTACGAATTAAAATTATTAAAAGAGGAATGGATACGCATTACATCAGATTATTTAACAAAAATTATTTCTAACATGTCTAAACGTTTGCAGCTTGTTATTAAATAAAAAGTTATCCAACAAAGTTAAAATTATTATCATTTTGTTTATAGATATTTTATATTATTATATCTTGTTAAGTGTCGGAATATTTTTGCGAAAATTAAGCAAAATTGTGTCTATAGTTTAATTTATATTCGAAACTGTACCATATAAATAGTAATTATAGAAATAAAATTTATATTTTTAATAACTATATAATGAATTTTTCAATTTAAAACAAAAGCCATAAATTTCTTACTCCAACAAAAATTATATAGAATAATATTTAGAAAGAATAATATTTAGAATAAATATTTAAAAAGTAATAATTTAAAGTATCATGATGTCCGAATATTAATGCGAGTCACTGTATATATAACAAAAATATCAACTTTTGCAAAATTTTATAACTATCTTTGCCATTTATCTTTATTACATATTTATCTTGTTATTAATGTTAGCTATATTGATTATTATAGTTCTCTCGGTCCAAGTATATTTAATTTAGAATTTTTTCCATTTAACGGCGAACAATGTTCAATTCCGAATGTTTATTCAATTCTTCCAGTAGCCGTGATCGTCTAGTGGTTAGGACCCTACGTTGTGGCCGTAGTAACCCAGGTTCGAATCCTGGTCACGGCAATGTGTAAAACATTATCATGGTGGAAGCCTTTTTTGTAAACTTTTTGATTATTCATATTCAGAAAATATAGTCACACAACTATAATCACGTTTCGAAGATTTACATTTTTCTAGAGCTTTCTTAAGAAATATTTGCAGATTACCTTATTATATTATGGAATAAATTGTGCTTAACTTTATAGAAAATAATTTGTCAATATCTTATAATTTAAAAGATAGACGAGAAATATTTGCCTTAAAACTAGAATAAATGTGCACTTTATCTCCCACGTGAGAATGTTTCCCATGTTACAATAAAATTTATGTTATATAACTATTGCTAGCTGAAACAAATATATTCAGATAATAAGAATCAGTATATTCAGATATTCGTTTTTGGAGAATGCATTTATAATGCACTTATTATTCATTGCATAACGAGAAAATTTAACAAAATATGAATTGCTTGAACGAATTAAAATAAATAACATAGAATAAAGTATATAAAAAATAAACAAATTATTAAAATACTACGCATTATTATTATTATTATTATTATTTTCATAAGTTATGAATATTGTACGTATACAGCACATCGTAATCGCGCATTGAACTAGAAATATCAAACTACAATACATATAATACACCATTATACGCCATAAGTTGCGAACTGTTGATCTATCCATTGACGATGTTGCGATACACTAGCGTATACTGCAGGTACATTAGAAGCTCCACAACCAATACCCCACGATACAATACCGGCCTAAAATAAGAATTTATTCAAATTCATTTCTTTTATTCAATAGAAAAATGAATGCTAAATTTAATTTATGTTATGAACTCAAAATGCTTAAACTGAATGTGAAATAGCAAATAAAATTAATAATAGATCACGTAAATCGTATAAATAAATAAGAATTACAAAAATAAATTTTACTGATTAAAACAGTATAATTAATACAACATGGATATTTAAAATATTTAAAAAAGAATTAAAAAGAAAGCATTAAGTTTGTTTATTTCTTTCCGCTCACTGCTAAATTCTTTTTAGTATATAAAAATTAAGTATTTTTATTATAATCTTTTTTATTATAATCACTTGAAAGAATTGTCCTGTAACGGCTTGACAAACCAACGGTCCACCACCGTCACCACGGCACGTATCTTTATTTGCTTCGCCGCCAGCGCAAATAAACGATCCATGCAATTGAAAGTACTGGCCCAATTTCGTGCTTCGTAAATGTGTCTGACAATCGTCTTGATTAATGATAGGAAGATTCACCTTTCGAAGCTCGGTCTGATATTGCCCTTCTGATCCTAAAACGAGATTGTGAATGAATGCCAAGTATAAATGCTGATAAACAAAAGAAATAATAACTAAAAATCTGTAAACTCAATTCGAGCTCACCAAATGAATTGCTGCCCCATCCTAACCCGTAGCATCTAGTCCCAGCTAAGAAGACTTCACCTTGTTTGGGAAGGCAAATTGGTAGGACGTTCGCGCTATAAGTGATTAGTTTTTCCAAAACAAGGACAGCAATATCATGGAAAAGTCCATCGTTATAATAAGACGGATGTATAGCTATTGCGACAATTTTTACTTCTTGAATAGGTAACGGTTGAATATTATTTCCTATGTTCCACTGTCCGAAGTGCGCAATCAAATTTTCAGGCTTTTGGCTGTCGGGTAATTAAGATGAAGAAAAAAATAAACCAATTAAAATCAATGATACTATGAGAGAAGTTTTAGAAAGTCATTTTTTTAGATATTTCTTGTGTCGTTTGTACACACGTACTTCGCAACGCAGTGAGCGGCAGTGAGGATGGCCCCATTACTGATTATCGAAGCACCGCAATGAAAAATATAAGGACCGCCAGTGGATTTTAGGAAAAGTGCGACCATCCATGGAAATTCAGCGAAATAGGTTTTTCCGGAATCAGAAGAAAAAGGTTGCGCTGTAAATGATTACTATCATTATCACTCGAGTAATAGCTTTGAATCAAATATATCTACTATATTATTGAATTTATACTTCACTTAGGCGATTTTAATCAAACTTGATCAAATTCCAATTAACGAATAATTCGACCGGCAGAAACGCTTAAGACAAAAATCTACAATACACAATTCGTTATTCTCAATCTTTTTTCAATAAGCACATAATTCCATTAATTAAATTTTATTAATTAAATCTAATTATATTTATTTATATTACTTATAGTTATTTTTACGAATGTTAGTTTAATTTTAATCTCTGTTCAACTCTTCTTCTTCTTCTGGTTATAAGAATTAGAAAAAGATGAAGAATTAAACCAAGAATTAAAGTTAATTTATAGTGATAGAAACGAGCATTAATAAAATAGTGTTGATTAAGTTAATCGGGGGGTTAAGTTCCTAGACATGACTTCACACTACATCGTTAATGCGTATCTATATATGAGGCTTATACTTACATGGTGCGTAATTATTGTTTTGTATACCACAAGTGATTTGTGAAACTGGGCGATTGGATGATCCGTTCACAACAACACTGGATGAAGAGGCGCTTTGAAGATCCTGATGATTGATCCCTGCTAATAGACAGCATACTTGGTCCGCTGAAGAGCACAAAGTAAATCTCGAATCAATTATACCAAGACCATCCGGATTGACCGCGTTTCCTTCAAAACATAGCCAGGTCTTCACACAGTAACATTCTTGCGATGTACCCGGATTTTTCAACTGGCCCAGATCCGTAATCGGCGCGGCTGATGAAGTGTTTAGACAAGACGGTATATTTGACGACGTGCAGATATTTCCATCTGATAAGATCTGGGAAACTCTAGGATCTATCATGGCACCACCGCCGGACGTAATGACGATCATGCAGATGAAACATAGACTGACGTTGTCGCATATGAAACATAATTGCATCTGACTAGATGATACCATAGTGATTGTTGATGATATTCTGGTCATCGTAGCAGATGTGAGTGGTATTATAGTAATCGTGGTCGAAGAACTCATCATTGGCTGTGTCATATTCGCTAGTATCCTGCAGCAGACCAGGTTGTCGGGACATAATCCGTACCGCGGATTTATTACACCCTCTCCGGAGATGGAGACTATTCCATTAGGATCACATAAAGATATCATAACACAGATACAGTTTAGTAGTACGGTTGTGGGAGAAGTCACCGAAGTAGGTACTGTTGGTGCTGTAGTTGGAATAGTTGGAGTAGGTGGCATTGATGGTGGCATAGTTGAAAATGTTATTGAAGGCATTGTTGATGGCGCAGTTGGAGATATAGCTGGCGGTATTATACGAGATACACTTGTCGGAGATGTAGTTGGAGGTGTCATACGAGATACATTTATTAAAGATGTAACAAAAGGTATCATGGCCATATTAGTTACATTTGGCAGATAGCAACAGATCTCTAAATCCCCACATATCCGATTAATGGCAAAACTGTACAAATTTAAATTTAAGCAATTATATACATTCTAGAGATTGATTTTACCAATATCAACCAACTTGAAACTTAATTTAGCCAGCAAATATAAAACTTAAAATTTAGAACTTGAAAGAAGAAATAAAAATTAATCAGTGCACTTAGGTCCTTAAAAATCGATATAATAAAATCGAATCAAGATTAGATAAAATTAAAATAACAAAACTGTAATATAAAATTATAATTTGATGTTCATACAAAGTAACAGATTAAAATTAATCTCAATGGAGTAACAACGTATATAATATTGATTATCAAACTTTGATAATTAACTCACCGCGGGTCAATTATTCCGGTCCCATCGGTGATGATAGTTCGATTTCTGTCGCATAGATAAAAAGGTACGCAGATACAATCTCTTACCGAAGAGGGGGAGGTGGGGAAAATCCTGTCTAGCTTCTGATACCGCGGTTTGCACTTAAGCAGGTGTAAAAAGAATACAGACGACTCGGTAAATGGCACATTCTTTTGAGAAAAACCTATGTTTTTTCGAATCATTATCGGTTTTTCAATCTGATTGTGTCTATGCTTCACTCTTTCTGAAGTAATTGTAACATTGATCGTCATCGCGACGACAGTTATCAGCACGTAAAGCCGCATGACGACGTGTCGTTATTATCCGGTAGAACACTGTCTATTGAACGATTTTTTAATACGAGCATATATTTATGTATACAGGATGTACTAGTATTTCCCGGGTTATGGGGAACAGATGCAGATATGACGCTAATAGCATATTATCTTTTGTCATAATGACCAATTTTCGAAGGTAAAATATAATAGCAACGCTTCATGCATCAGGATGCGTTTAAAAATACAAAGAGTGTAGGGATTTGTAAAAATAAAATATACAAATAAAATATTTAAATACAAAAAAATTATAAATTTTTATCCGTTATATGGAATAAAAACAAATTAAATCGATTTATTTATTAATAACTGTTTTATATAAAATTAAACAAAAATGCTTGTTTAAATAATATAATTATATCATTAGAAATAAAAAATAATCAACAGTGTGAATACAAAAGAATTTATCCGATAGCAGACATTTTAAATAAATGTAATATTGATATAAATAATTTTTCATTTAAATAATCTAATTATAATTCTGCAATAATTCGGCAGTATACGCGTATATATGTGAAGGATAATCCGTTTAACTGATCAAATACAAAGGATGTGACTTACTTGATAAACAACATCAAAAGTAATGTGTTAACATCTTTCCAAGTTAAAATAATCAAATAAAATTTTAAACTGCCGTTATATGTGTATGGTATGTTAATTCACCTTTAAATAATACAATTATTAAATCATGTAATATGAGAACAATGAATATGATAAAAATCATATCATCATGTAATAATTATTAATTACTTATTACGATGTACAATAGTACTTATCTTTATATTAAATGCCAATTGATTCATACAGGAAGAGAGCGAATTTTTAGACTTCTGATTGAAAAATAAAGTAATATAAAAAAATGATGTATAAATTATCAAACTGATCTACGTGTACAATTATACAGATATCGCAAAGATGCAGTCACGCAATATTTAACGATTTATTTTGATCTATATGTAAGGGCAGAAAGTATTACATATAGATTTTTGATAAATTCTATTGTATTACAAATACATCATTATTACTGAATAAAACTTAATAAAGGACGACATAATATTATGAGAAAAATACATTTTTCATTCAAATGCATATATTCTATAAATCATTAATTAAACATAATACAATTTTGTATAAATACATTTAAATAATATATTAATATATTAATAGCGGAAGTAATAATATAATTATCCTTGGTACAAATATTTGGAATGGCGAGATGATTATTATGACGATATGCGTAAGAATATAATCTTAAAATACAAACGACTACAAAAAAGAAAAAGCATGTCCAGAATGCACAAGATTAATAGGTGGAAATTTATAGCGAATAGAGGAAATATAAAGAAAATAAAAATCCAAAAAGTTTGATCGCGCAAGCACACTCGCGTTTTGGATATACAATAAAGCTTTCTTGAGTTTTGCGTAAAATCTTAATCGATTAACGAATTCCAACATTCGCAGACGGGAACGCGTAAATTAGGTGAACCTCGATCGACATCGAAGACAGTAATTGCGACAAAATAAATATTTATACAATTCTGTAAAACGTGCAACTGGACATGCTACATTATTGTGGATTTGTGCGAATTGAAATTAGTTCATTTCTCTCTTTTCAAATTCCTGCCTATATTGACTGTGTCCCAAAATTTATTGCTTGTACTGAAAATTTATAATTTACGTATAGATTCTCTACTGGCAGTAAATTTTGAAACAGCTATTACAACATGAAATCTAGTTTTTACATGCTCTTAAATCGTTATCACCTGCTACTGCTCTTAATCGTTGCTGCACGATCGGATTACTGTAGTCATCTCGTGCCTCACTATGAATCAGTTCAGTAATATGACATCACCGTGTGTGAACGACGTAATTCTAAACTTTGGCCACGTATGCCATTAAGGAATGAAACGCGCATCTTACAGAAGCACTTATTCGCACTATTAAATAGTAGGTCTCATAATACAAATTACAAGAATATTACACTTCAATCTTAGAAACATAATATTTGGCACACTGTAAAGTCTTAATTTCTAGTAGGAACTAGTTTTTGTAATATTTTCATATACTATTTAATGGCGATACAAAACTGAGATATTCATCGCACCGTCATTTGCGATATTCGAATATATATATATATTTTTTTAATCTCTTTCGGCAGATATAAAATTTAAAACATTTCAATTCCTAAAAGAAGCTATATTATGATGCCAGTTTCACAACAAGATTGAAGAACACTGAATAGATTTTTTTGTAGTGTTCCTAAATTCTCATGCATTAAATACACATCTTGAAATATATTTATCTCTGTGAAGATAAAACTATTATTACAATACAATGTTAGTTATAAGAGGCATTAGATGCCTTTTCCTATATTCGAGAAATCACATTTACGTATTCTTGAAAATCATACGGAGATTAAATTAACGCTTAGATTATTATTTAATTAAAATTTATGAACAGAAAATAAATTTTTAATTTCTTTGAAAAAGAATTGAAATGTTTTAAAGATCGTGCGATTTAATAATTATTCGATGTAATCTGTTAAATGTCGCAAACAAATTTGTAAAAGTTTTACTTAAATTAGCCATTTTAATCTGATTATTGAAATGGAATTGAATCAGAACAAAGGAGAAAAAAATTATACACTTATCTCATAAAATTGTCTCCTCGTAATTTGCATAATTTGATAAATTTTTCAAAATAATTTTTAAAAAATCATATTTTTGAGGAGCTCTTTGGTAAGTTTAATTCGCACATTCTCTTTCGAAAACAAAACTAGGCTGAAAGAGATTTCTCACCTCTCTTCTATTATCTTCCGTCAACGAATATAATATAATCTTTATAATTTACACATTTACTTTTAATTTAATATATACGTATAATATATATATATATATACAATGTGTGATAACAATATGAAAATAAAACGTGTCCTTTAGTGAATCTTGAGGAACATCAGAAAAAAAGTATTGACTGGGATAAAATCATATGTTTTCCATGAACTGTCAAATACGCGAGGCAAAAGCTAATTGTGTATATAAATATGAGAAATAAATATGATATTAGCAGTTTTTATTTCGATGGCCTTGATAATATCATGATGAAACTGACCGTGACAACACCTTGTATCTAATGTTCCGTCTGAATGTGATAATAGCGCATACAATATACAGAATTGAGAATAGGTCATTTTATATCCAATGGATGAGATAGTTAGATAAAGGAGTGGACGGATGAGAAAGAAAGAGGGGATGGAAAATAAATAAAACGTTCGTGGAAACGTATAAAAATTATAAGTACAATTATTATGGTCTAAGAACTTATAATGAAAAGAGTCTCACTTAAAGGACACGTTTCCACAAACAAAAAATTAATACAGATAACTCATGTGCACGTAACATTTTATACATCTTATATCTTATAAAAATAAGATGTTTAAATTAATATCACTGCTCAAATAAGAGCGAGATCAAATGGTCATTTTTATATTCTTCAGTCGAAAAGTTCAATATCAGTAGATGGTCTCACGTTTCAACAATGCTGATTTCAAATTTGCGTAAGTGCACGAATTTAAATGATATGCGCATAGAGTTATCTCTTGTACATTGGTATAACTCTCTTATATCTATATATACCATAACTATATCTTATCCTAGACTATGTGTGCCTTCCAACAAGCGACACAGTGCGACACAGTGATCTTTGTCATGTCATCTTTGTTTAATATTGGCAAACAACAAGGATGTAATGATCTATTGTGTCACACTGTGTCATTTGTGTCGTTAGACACACATATATATATATATCATAAAATATAAAAACTGAACATTTCGAACACGTTAAGGCACATGTTTATCATCACAACTTTTATTTTCAAAATTAATAATATATGTATATATATTTATAGAGAGAAAATTAATAATTTTAATAACAGTTCGCGAAGATGCAATCATGACGTAAATAACATAATTGTCGAAACGTTTCGCTGAACGTTATTATGAAAAAATAAATAAAAATAAATTAAAATAAAAGATGTGCGTGTGTCCTGATTGCAAAAATTTGGTATTAACTTTATGCTACGAGGAAATAAATTTTCGAATAGAAAATAAGAGACTAATGCTGACAAATACATTACTAAAATGTGTAGGCAAGGCTCTAAGATCTCTCCTTAAAAAAAATCGTTGCCACTTTGAAGTCAAGGCGAATTAAGAAACGTGATTGTTTTTCTTATCTATATGCGTACAATGAATAAATTTTGAACACGATTTTCGAAAACGCGTTGATTTAAAACAAAATCTGGTTTATACGTATTTCGAGAGTCGAATGATTAAGTCGATTCAGCAACATGTACAGACTTATTATCACACATCTGTAGAGCTAATCGTAATTTTTGTTTACGAACATGAAAGAATGTAAACTGTTAGATTTTAATTGTTGAGAGTGATGATGTGAACCAGCATAAAAAAAATTTGTTAGAATTCATATTTTGGACGTATATGAAAATATATCGAGGTTTGGCGCTTTCTTTAAATTTTGAAGAACTTGATTTTTTGACCGTGTATTTTACCGGATATATGAATTATCTTCATTACATTAAAATAAATTTCATAAAATAGATTTTATTTAAAATAGATTTTAGAACAATCACATTTCTTAATTCGCCTTGACTTCGAAATGACGACTTTTTAAGGAGAGATTTTAGAGGCTTGCCTACACATTTTAGTAATGTATTTGTCAGCATTAGTCTCTTATTTTCTATTCGAAAATTTATTTCCTCGTAGCATAAAGTTAACACCTAATTTTCATATACGTCCAAAAATGAATTCTAACAGGTTTTTTTTATGCTGGTTCACATCAATCATCATACTCAACAATTAAAATTCAATAGTTTACATTCTGTAATTGTTTATGTTCTTTCATGTTCGTAAACAAAAATTACGATTAGCTCTACAGATGTGTGATAATAAATATATCTGTACATATTACTAAATCGACTTAATCGTCCGATTCTCGAAATACGTATAAACCAGATTTTGTTTTAAATCAATGCGTTTTCAATTTATCAGTATAATTTCGCATTATGAATTTGATTACAAATAGAATGAATGCGAGAGGTAGTACTCTAATAGTTTACATCGTAAGTACAGCTATAAAAATATAAAGATATAAAGGTAAAAAAATGCGAGAAGTCAAAACTGATAAGTCAAATTTCGATCTTGATCTGGTATTACGGCGTATTCGTGAGGGTGTCAAATTATGTCGGTTGTCAGTATTCACATTTACAAATTAATGT
>NW_012130065.1:9379823-9387834 GCF_000143395.1 Atta cephalotes
AAAAAAAAACAAATGTACACAATAGTCTAGAAAACTAAATTGTCTAATTCGGTACTTGGATGGGGACGTGTCAGCAGTTGATGTTGATATGCTCAAAACGTTGCTTGCTTCTTACTTCTCCCTGTTAAAAATCTCACTTAGAAGATATTGTTATTGTTCGAAGATTTATTTATTCTTATTAAATAAGATAGAAAACAATAGAAACATTAGGTGTGGGAAAAAGTTCGTGGCGTTTTTCCCATTAAATGATATTAAAAAAACGCCACGAACTTTTTCTCATACTTAATATATTAAAAAAGAGGAAAGAAATGTATCTCACGTAGGATAATATTCACTAATTAATCTTAAAATAACTTTTAACATATACGACTTAATAAATTTATTAAAATGGGTTATTTATTCTCCTCCTTTTATTATATTATCCATTCATTCACGAAATCATTTTGCCGGATAGTGTTCCATTACATTGATTTTGTTGATTCACTTCTTCAAACTGACGGAACAACACTAATTTCTTTCATAAATTCTTTTTACGTCGTGTTTTACGAAGAGAACGATATAAGCATAAAATAATTTCTTAAAATTAATTGCACAGTTTATCTAAATGTATTTATTTTAGATTAGTAATTATTCTGATTATTTCTTTTGTACTTTTACTTTTTACTTACTTTTTAGTCATTTCATGTATTAGCAAAGAAATCATATAGTTAAAACAAACAAGTGCGATAATATTATTTAATAAATATTAATATGCTTAAAGAATATGAAAATATAAAAATCTTAATGACAAAAAGAGAAGTTTAATTTCATTGGAGGCTGTTTTACTTACTTAATCTACGAGACTTACTTTAATGTTTAATTTATTGGAACATTTTCTATTCATTTACAATTCGTTATTTATGTTCATTAGTCATTTACAATTTTTTCAATAGTTTTTTACTATTTTCATTTATAATTTGTACATATTTATTTACATTTATACACTGAGAAAACAATATACAATATTAAAATTAAAATAGTACACAATATACAATATTTTTTGATAAATATTTGTTTAAATAATATTAGCTGAATATTTATACATATAATTAAATGTCAAAAATTATTGATTTCATGTAACTATAATTTTTTATTCATAAAACGTTTATTTAAATTTACAATAAACTTAATAATATTTAGTAAATAATATTTACTGTAAATAAATGTTAAGTTAATACTTTTATAAATAAATACTTACTAAAATTTAGTACCTTTTTCAGTGCATATGTAATTGAAATACATCAGCGTGTATTTACATTCGTATATAAATTATAAATTTGTATTATCTATTATTATTACTATCTTAGAGAAAGAAAATGTTCCACATCCGCGTGAAAAGTGTCAAAATTTCTTACTTGCTATTTTGCCCGTGGAGTTCCTCGCGAGCTTAAAGGCATTTGCTGTGCTAATGGGATTGGGATTATACGGACCGCTTGGACAATATTTAACCGTGTGTGCCTCATCACCAGTTGCGCCACAGATCGGGCACGTATAAGCCCTATCGAACAAAAATATAATTTTTTCTGTGTATAGAAAGACATTTAATGTGTAAAAAAACAATACCTAAGAAAAAGAAATAAATTTCTAATGTCATGTTTCGTATGAAAATATCAAAGAAAACTTTAAGCGTCGTAAAAAAAGATTTACAGATTATCTGTCGGATAACGCAGGTTTTTTTGCTTTTTACTTTTTCGATTAAAATTAAATAAATCTTATTGAAAATTATTTTATACAAGACTATTTAAGAAAATAATTTTTCTTAAGAAATTAAGTGAAAAAAAAAAGGCAAATAGGAAACAAACATGATAATCGTTGCGCGAAATGATTATTGCATCTGACTCCTATTTGTGCTTTTTTCACTTAATTTTTAAACAGTAAGAAGTTCTGTGAATTGATTTATAATTTTTCTTTTTATATTTTAGGCTTTACCTATTTTTTTATGTGATATACTTTTATTTAGATCATTTCATAACGATAACTGTATTTCAATTGTATTATATTCTCGCAATATAATCGCACTTTACATAAACTCTTATTTGAATTATTCGAATAGTATAAAAAAAATTATCTTAAGGTGAAAATCGAAATAATCTTTCTTTTTTTGAAATTTATAAAAAAAGAAAATCTCCATAGTCATTTTCCAATATAAATATTAATATAAATATATAGAGTAGTAGTTTTGAGAATATACAGAATGTACATAAAATAAAGCTAAAATTCACAGATTATATCTTCGACGTGTTCCATGAACAAATATACAATTAGTTAAAATTATAAAAAGAAAAAGATTTTCTTTTTATATATTTATAATACTATACAGTACACTTTATCCGAAAAACATACTGGGACGTACTAAGGAACGTCCTTAATGTTGATTCTACAATGAATCGATAGTCGGTAATCCTAAGTCTTAACAGTGAAATTAGCCAACTTGTACGACTGCTGATTGGTCAACTTCACCGAGATTAAAATCTGTTCTACAAGCCATCGTATAATATAATAGTCACAAGCCATAAACTATAAGAAATTAATCATAATCAATTATGTTTTTCATATTTAACTGTAATTGAAATTTAACTAATTTCTTACGGCTTACAATCCTATTGTAGAATAGACATAAAAGGCTGATATTCATAATCGGTTCTTACTTTAAGACTAGATAATATCTTAAGATGCTAATACGACTTTCTGATTGGCTTGACATCTTAAAATTACTTAAGACAATCTCAAATAAGAATCAATTATGAATATCGGTTTAAGACTTCCGATTACCGACTTATTGTAAATCAGCATAAGACATTCAGAAGATATAAAAATATCTTCTAAAGATTAGAACGTCCATTGGAGATTTATGTTGTATGAGTAAAGCACATCTATGACGCATAGACTATGGTGTGTGATCCATGATCCACGGCTCATTATGCATGACTCATTATTTTGTAAATTCTAAGATACAAGATCTATACTAAAAACAGGGCTCGAGATTTACTTAATCAAAAAATATTTTACTATTATATATTTTGAAAAGCTCCTGATATCGGCTATTAGATTCTAGAATAAAAAGTAGGATGTTTCATTTAAAAAATCGATGTGATCTTGATCTGACCTTGGAAAAGCACCCAAGGTCAAACTGATATGATTAATAAATAATAAATTAATAAATAGATCTTTTTAAACTCTACAACTTTAGTCTGAACATATTTTTGATTGGATCTTATCCTACAGAGATAAAAAGGGTGATCTGAGACACCCTTTTAAAGCATTAATTTTCTTCTCATAAAACTCTTAACAATTTTTTCAGAATTTTTTATCAATTTTTAATACTGCATTTTCTTATTTTTATCCATGAGAAAATACGATATTAAAAAATTCTCAGAATTTTATAAGAAGAAAATAAACAATTTTTACCTCTTGCTTTTTCTGTAAAGTTGATAGTGTTTGAGTAAAAAAATTATTGAAAACCAATAATTAGCGATAGATTTTTAGTAATTAATGTCTCATTAACCATTGCAAAAATTGTAAAATGGTAGAGGACTTTTCGACTCAGTTTAGTCCGCTCTATCTACACAAAAGCGATTGGCAAAACTTACGACACTCTGTATATGTCTATATTTTATACATATTTTCTACATATTTTATTTTTATAATAGTCACCCCATAGATATTTTTTGTAATTAGATATTCTGGTATACGTCTACATATTTTAGTAGAAAATATGAAAAATAAAATTAGCGTAAAGAATTTGTTTAATTTTGCCTCTTCGTTTGTACTAAATCATTCATAGATCTCATATTATGCTTCGCGTTAATTATAGTCACGAAACTAATTGTCATAGATACTTAGATTTTCAATATTTACCTGAGAACAGGACATTCAACGCGTCCATCGACGTCTTTCAGCAAGTGCTGCCGATAGTACGTTTCCTCTTCCCCGTTGTTTCTGCAGAAAACGCACTCTGTTGGCAAGGGTTTTTTATTTTTCTTTCGCCGTGACGCACTCTGTTTTGACACGTCTGCATCCACATCTGGACAATATTCGAAGTCACGACCATTGTGCCGAAAATCTTCCATTACCTCGTCAACTGTAATAAAACATAAACGAGATTGTTAACAAACATTTATTAAATATGAAAAAAGGAAAAAATAAAAACTTTAGAAGTAAAATTTCTCCTATTTAAGAATTAAAAAAATTTTTTTTCTACAGCTATAACAAGATAAAATTAAAATCAAACGTGATAATCAGAAGACGAAGATATATACTGTTTATATAATATCATCTTGTATTATATATTATATAATACAATTATATATTTCATTTTTTTCTTTAACTTTAAAATTATAGTACCAAAATCATGTTTCGTGATGCACACAGAGGCGAACGTAATTCAATAGGCCGCAGTTTGTAAACACACAGCCGTTTTCGAGCCAGGCGGCTTCGAGTGTTTATCGGACACGATTATCATCGTCGTTGTCACGTCGGCAATCGGAACCATGGAATAAACATATCCTTGCAAGTATCTCAATAGGCTTTTGTTCCTCTTCGATAAAATACTGCTCACGGTGTGTAGCAGATAATCGGTCGCGTTTCACAAAAATGTGCAGTAGGGATCGGATGCACACGTGCGAGAGATGCGAAAGATTACAGAATGAGATGGGATTGGTATACCCAAAAAAAAAAGGTAAACAAACGCGGTTTTCTCCTTGCAGCCGAGTGTATCGGTTTATTGACGCGAGCAATAAATGGAAATCTCCTCTACATCAAGAAGTTCTAGGAAAATATACGGATGTTAACGAGTCGAAAATAAATCGACAACAGAAATATTATAGCAGAGTAATTAATATACGCTCTTACGTTTGTGTTATGATTCGTATCTGTTATAGATAAGTTTCTACGAACAAACCACGCGCATTCAAATCTCTAAAAAAGCGAATATGCCGATTAGATCGATTTAATAAATAATAAATATTCTAATGATAGATGCAAATGAAGAGTTATAAAAGAATTTTATATTTTATGCATTACGCTGTACTGTTATCAATGATACAAGAAACTTAATTCATATATTTTCGTGATTTTTATAATTTGATTGAGAAATTTGTTATCTATATAATTTTAATTTTATGCCACATTTCATTCATTATTATTTAAAGAAAGAAAAAGTTAATAAAAATTTCCGATTTGTTCGGATGATTTCTTGAATTATTTTATTTTCTTTGAGGTTTGCCAAGTCCGTCTCCTTTCAGTTTTATTTTTTTTTTACTTTCTAAGAAAATTTCAAAACGATGGAATGTTTTATTAGGTTTTTATATCATTACTTTCGAATAGTACTAAATAGTTTCCGTGATGACGAAAATTTCAACAAGAATAGACTAATTGTTCGACACTTCACAGATTTGTGGATTACTTATTATAACAATTACATTATAACAATTCTGTACATACAAGAAAAAGAAACAGGATCCTTTAAGTTTTTAACATACTGATAATTGAAACAATCTTAAACATCTTTCAAACGTATTTTTCTGTCAAAAATTATTAATCCTTTTTTTCTAAAGCACTTTTAGGTGAGTATATTTTCTGTATTTAATTTTCTTTATTTTTGCATTAAAAAATGAAATCATTATATATTTAAGACTTAAAGAACCCAGGAAACTATCGAAAATAAAGCAGGCATACCTAATTGAAAAAGTTCGTATTTTTTTTAACGCAAAAAAATATATAAAAAGAAGATAGAAGAAATAAAACTCGCTAATTTAAAAGACTAATTTAAAACTAAGAAATTCAATACAAATGCAAACAGATACAAGGCCTTTTTTCTCTATATTCTTCGAAGTTTACAGATACCTCTGCAAGACTTATTTTAAAATACTTTCCTAAGAGAGACATAAAGTTAAAACTTTTAACCCTGATGCGTTAAAGAGTTTGAGAGAGTTTGAAAGTATACCTGAATACATGTAGCTTAATTGTCCGTTTCTACCAATGTAGTTTAATTTTAATCTGATTTATATCTTAATTTTTTTCCGAATTTTAAGAATTAGAAAGAGGTAGAATAAATTAAACCAAGATTTAAGTAAGTCTACTTTGATAGAAATGGACATAATTTTCCATTCAAAAGCGAAACGAGAAGGCTGGATCATAAAAATACAAAAACAGTTAATAATTACAGCAATAGTTTAAAAGAATACTAATTATGATTCGCAAGTAATCGTTACGAGGATGAACTTTCGTCAGTCTGCAAAATTGTAAATATCGCGATACTCTTCCGTGAAACGCAGCGTGAACTCTCAACAATCGCATAAATTTTTATAAACTTGGATCGACAGAATAAAAAATGTGGAACATACCGGTTGGTAGAGGCCTCATGTTGAGGGTGATGTCGAATAGCCGCTGGATTTCATCGTTCAAACTGGGGTTGAACGGGAACAGAGAATTTACTTCCAGCATCGGTAACATGTCGCACATGATTCGCTAGACGCACTTATTTATAAAAACTCGTAGCAAATTCGACGCAAGCTTTGCGCGAGCTTCAGGCTTTAGATAATTACATGAACGTACGTGTCTGTTACACGTCGTTCCCGAAGAACAGGCTATTACTGACTGTGACCGTCAGAGTTACTGCCTGCGACTGTCGGCGCTGTTGAGGCACGGCCATGAAGATCTCTTACCCTTAAATTTGAAGAGAGGGGGTTGCTTTCTCTCCTGCTTGACCGGCGACATTTTAGAGAAGCCTTTCGTAGAACACATGAAAAAAAAAGGGGGGAAAAAAGACAAGGCGATACCGTGTCGCACCGCGCCGCTTCAAAACGAAGCCGCCGGATTCGTGACGCCGCGGTGTGTTTACACGACCTCAGCGATGAGGAGCTGGATAAGTTTTTACTTCGTTTCTTGGAGTCCGACACTGACTCACATATGTGTATTAAGGAGTATTGGATTAGTATGTCAATAATAAGATCGATGAGAGGAAAGAGTCGGAAAGAAACAGGAGACAAATGTCCACGTCGAATATCATCTCGATCGTATCTTTAATTCTACGTTGAGTTTTGTATAATACTAAGGTATATGCGGATTATATTATTTTTTTAATACTTTCACACATTCATATTTTATAACATTTTATATCACACGTATTCAACAATGTATTAGTTAGCAATCTGTCGTTTTTATTTTTGCTAAAAAACTTTCTCACATCTACTTCTATAATTATGTAAATATATTTGAAATTTTTAATTTAATTTTTTTGTTTCGTTGTAAAAAATTACATTTTAAATCGAAAGCTTATTGAAAAAGTTATTCCGGAAATAAATTTACAATTAGTTTAGAGTATTTTTTAAACTTCTCTGTTTAGCTTCATTTTCTTATATAAATTATATAAATATCTATGTATATATAATTTAACCATATTACGTTCATCTCTTATATTTTCAAGTTATCGTGTATCACATTTTATAATCAGTCTGTAAATGTAAAATTTGCATTAAACAAAGTATCTTTCACCATAATGTGAATACACGAATACACAACTAGGAAATGAAGTTTTAAACAGTTAAGTTGGATCTTTAGTGCTTAAATTCAGTGAATTTAATATACATATCCAATTCTACAAACTGTGTACCGAATTTAATTTTCAGTCTTAAAACACAATTCTAACAGAATTAGAATAGTATATCATAAATTGACAAGCGATTTAATGATATTCAGCTCATAGACATTTTAGAAGAATATTTATGATCTGATGCTAATAAGCGTCTTAAAACCCGTAAATTTTATCGCGAAAAATATTACTTCGGCTGGAATTCAAATTTCGATTAAAATCTCTATTCACTGTATGTGATTTTCCATTTTTTATTTTTTGGAATTGTAATTTTATCAAATGTACCTGATTTCACAATGTTAACTAATTAATTATAAAGATCTAGGTTCACAAACAGCAGTATTACTAAGATTTTGACTTTGGCTCTAATTTATATGTATA
>NW_012130065.1:9388055-9389844 GCF_000143395.1 Atta cephalotes
CTACATCTATCTTCTACTACTATCTTCATAATTATAAATTTATTTATCTTAAACATCCAAAAATTAAGCTTATATTATTATTTAAATACTATAATATAGTTAGTTATAGTAATTTATCAATTATAAATAATTTATTATCTATTTATAAGTTAAGAAAATGCATTGTAAGATCAATAGAAAATAAAAAGGACAGGATGTACATGGAACGTACAATTAAAGAATATAAAGGAAGATAGGGAGGTAAGTTCAGGTAAAAAAATGCTATGTAGAGATAAAGGGAAATAAGAAATATGGGATATAGACATTAATAATAGACTGATAGGACTGTGATATAGAGATTATGTAAAAGTATAGGTAAAAGAGAATGTATAGTAACAGTTTAGATATGTAGTATATAAAGGCAAGAGAGGAGTGTAAGTGTGAGATAAATATTTCTGTAAACCAAATCTCCTTCTTGGCTTGTATATGCTGAAGTGTAAATAAATTCTATCTATTATTTAAATACTATTAAAGATAAACAGTCCGAACTCTATATATATTCTATCGTATGTATATCATTTTTAGATAATTAAAATAATTTATAAATGTAACAAAAAAAAAATTATATAAAATTGAATGAAACAAAAATAAAACATTCAAATACGAATTGAATCTATACATTACGATGGGCATTCTGCAGATAGAGCTATTATAAGGTATTACATTTATCCGTTTTTGTCACATAACAATTTTTCAAGTCTGTTACTAGGAAGTTTCAAGAACTGTAAACTCTGTTCTGCAGCCAATTAATAATTAAAAAAATTGTCATACGACAAAGCCATACAATTATAATATACAATTATAACTTTAAGGAATCTTATATGACAGTAAAATTTATAAATTCGATTTTCTCGGCTTATCTTCGAGTAATCCGTCTAAAGGCCATCGCACGTAAAAAAGTTTTAGTCATAACCGTGAAATCGTAAGTAAAAATCATAAGTAAATCATCAACCAATTAGTTTAACTTAGTTAAAAATGCGGTCTTATGATAGGTTTAGAGTGCTTGATTATGATTGGTCGATATATGACCTTACGATTACGACTTAAACTTTTTTACGTGTGCAGATGGCCTTTAGGCTGCTGTACAGTGCACACATTTTCCATAAGTAAGATGTAAGAATTAACCAATCATAGTCAAGAATTTGCAAAAACTTTTAGCTCTGATTGGCTAACTCTCACGTCTTATGATTTCTGTACAGAATCTTTTATTGCTTGGCACATATCAGCTGTTGAGGATGCATTATATTTTCATCAAGTTTAATCAATGATTCTAACGTTATTCTCTCATTAAATATTAATTTATTACAATATTTATAAATATTTCGAAATGTTACAAAAGGAATTTTTTTGTAAGTATTACTAATGCGATATTTCTTTTTTTTTGTGTTACTAATAAGGTCATGTGGAAAATTGGCGGACGGGAATCCTAGAAGACTAAAAAAAGAAGTCAGGTGATTTCACTAATCTTCATCTTTATTACTGTGTAAATATGTAGGCACTGAACAAATAATTTCATAATTTGTTTACAAACATTTACACTTACTGATCTTCCACTTTTGTTCAATCAATGAATATTCTTCGCGAAGAGCGCAGTCCTCAGCTGGCGTTCAAAGCCAACCGAGACTACTCTATATGTGTATGTACGTGTGTATATTTCGCCGTCTATACCCGAGCCTTAATAATTCTTAAACGGTAAATATACCAGTTGTCGTCCTTACGGCATTGTATGCGCTCGACCCCAACTTCTATA
>NW_012130065.1:9393755-9399477 GCF_000143395.1 Atta cephalotes
CATCGCGCCTGTGAAAGCTTACAAAAAATTAAACAGAATCGCGAATCATGTATAAATAGGGAGAACAACGATACAATGCATTAACAATGCATTACCGTAGCCATCGTGCATATATCATATCGATATTGCCTTGATAAATCCGAGCATAATTGCACCGGCATATTTCTATTTCTTTTTTAACTCCTTTTAATCGACATTTTATCGCCAAATAATACTATTTCGTATCTTCAAATATTGCACTATATTTGTGTCAAACAAATCATTTTTGATATTGATCGACGATTATTATTCTCCAATAAAAGTCGTTAAAAATATTTTCTTTCGTAAAAGAAGAAATAAAAAAAATATCTGTGTGTATATATACAAGTAATAAAGATTGTTTATAAAAATCACTCCTATGCACAGCTTTACGTACCGGTATAAAAGAAAAACAAAATAGAATGATATACACCATTATCATGTTACATTATGTGCGCAATGGACTATTTCAGTAACATTGCGAATACTCGAGAAAAGGCAATTGCCGCGATTTTCGTACGACGCATAAAAATCGCTAACCGATCGCAACGCCTTTACTTTAATTGCATGAAATTTACGTTCCTAAAACTTAACCGTTCTAAACAATGTCTTCCAAAAATATAGGTAACACATGTAAAACTGTACGCGCGTAAATTTTGTCAGCGAATCGATAACATAAACAAAACAGTTTCTAATGTTAAGGCTTGCATCATGAAAATACATTTAAATCATAAACGATTTACTATTGGATACGCAGCCTGAAATGATTTTTTTCTCGCTCTCGTTTCGCTCTCACTCTTGCTCTCATTCTCTTTCTCTCATTCTTTCTATCTATCTCTTTAAATACTTTTCTAAATACAAATAGCTGAGAATACTATCTACAATCGCCTTATTTTTCAAATTTTTCGCTTCATATGTATTTCTTTATGTGTTGTGTATTGCAAATCGCATATCGAATATGGACGCCTTTTCCAATAGTACAAGCTTTATGATTTAAATTCTCGAATTTATATACGGGCATTAACTGAAACGTGATCCTAACGCGATCCTAACGACGATCGCGTGAGGAACATATCTACGTCGAGGGACGTTATTTAGTTTTATTTTTTTCTTCTCTCCTTCTCTCTCTTTCTGCTTCCCCCTTTCCCTCCCTTGCTTTTTTCTCTCTGTGTGGTGTATATTACTATGATGGATCTACTTGTGGTGAATATATTGTCGCTCTTTACCATACAGACACATGCGGCAGAAAATAGGCATTCTTTGTTGCGATAATACACTCTACATCGTTATTCAAAAGGAACTTCGATTGAACTTTTTATTACGTTTTATCCCTTTTGTTACTTCTTTTGCTTTTTTTATTTTTCCTCACAAAGGCCAAGGTCGTATGCAATATGTCTACTACTGACCCATGTGGATTAAAAACGAGCCGAATTCGAAGTTAAAATGAAAGAAATTTCGTGTCAACTCGCCTAGGGTACTAACTCCGCTAGGGAAAAATTCGCGACATTAATATTCTTCTTAATCGTGAAAAATACGACAGTAGGCCGTGGCCATGCGGGAATCCATTCGAAGGCATCGTAAGGAATCGTCAAAGTTCTCGCTTTGTCCCGACGCAGCCACGGCCCGCTGTCAATCGCGAACGATCGCACGCGAGATTGTCTGAGGCTACTCTTGCAGAATCGGGAGTGCGCAGAACAGCGATGTTCAGCGCCGCTCCTCTTCTACTTTCTTTGTCTATTTTAAATGAAAATTCGTGAGAAAGCGAGTAAACACGTTGGAATAAAAACTGCGCGGGCACTGCAGGTCGGATCTATAGCTGGCTCCGCTTGGCGCTACGCTGCGCGGATGGTGGTGATTCGCCGTAGGTGTCAAGTAGGGTCTGAATAGTTAGGGTTTACTGTTGTCATTATTTAATGACAACGGGTCGGCGAGTTTCTGCTGCTGTTGCTGTTGCTGCTGCTGCTGCTGCTGCTGCTGCTGCTGCTGCTGCTGCTGCTGCTGTTGTTGTTGCTGCTGTTGCTGCTGGCTGACCTCGCTAACAGCACCGCCGCTCATCAGTTTCGCGTTATTGTTCTCTGTGCTGGACATTTTCGTATATTCACGTTTACGCAGCATGTTCTCCGTCTTGACGATCGTGATGTCCGGATTGTTCTCCAGCACTGATGTAGTGGAACACTTCGACACTGCCGTTGGCACCTCGATGTAGCCACCGCCCTCACGCTTAATCGACGTCGTGGTCGCTACATTCGCATTGATCTTCTGCAAGATGTCGTTCACGGACTCGTTGTTTTCCGTCGTCGTCGATTCTGTTGCGTTGTTGTTGCTGCCGCTATCGATGCTACCGCTGGACGCCACGCTGAGATCACCGGCCAACGAGATTCTATCCGGACCCTGCAGCGTTGAAAGATAAGTTGCAAGTGTGTGGACGGTGACATTGAGGAACTCGGCGGCCCGGAACAATGTTATCTCCTTCCGCCGCAATTTCGCCAACACTTCTGCCGGGCCCGGTTCAGACCAAAAATCTCTTACTCTGAAAATATATGTCATCTCTATATTATTATCCCGATTATTTTAGTGAAATTCTATCGTTTTCTTTTACTTAGTACTCGCACTTTATTTTAATTTGGATTAAAATAATTACGCTGTTTTCTTTAAATGCAAAGTTCGAATCAGCATCCTTAATGTAATTTTGAAATTTTTGTGTGCATGCGTCCATTACCTGTATGGATGTTTAAGGCAACCATAACTGTCGCGATATCTGCCGTAGAGAGTGCCGTAAGAAACGCCGAGGATTTCGGCGGCAGTCTTCATTTCTAGCTCTTTGCTCTTGATAGCATCCATAACGCGGCGCGTGAAGGGTTCCTCCCAGAACTCTTGTCGGCGTCCCGTCGTCAGGTAATCATTCATCTTTATTACGTCCCGGAATTGTTCAGGAATCGATAGATTTGTGGCGTTAGAATTTGACGGAGTGCTAGCAGCTGCAATCGATAAATAGTCAATATTTACAATAATTATTAGAATGGACAAATCGGGAAATATTATTTTATAAAAATAATGTGTTATTTTTTGTAAAAAGTTATTTGTTACTCATTTTAAAAAGTAACGCCGTTACTAAAAAATAACAATTTATTATTTTTTGTAATGCTAGAGCAAGATATTAGATTTTCAACGTTATTAAATAATCCATATTAAATCTTAAAACTCTAAACTGGTCTCTGTGTGATAAGATTTTTTTTATACATATTATTAAACTTATCTAATAAATCTTCTACGATTCTTTATATTGATATTTTTATTTTTTTATTTTTTTTGTATCTTAGGAATTATCTTTAGGAATTTAGATTGTAATTAAAACATTTTATTAAAATGCAAATTTTATTGAACATTATTTTTAAATGTTAATATTATCATTTAAAGGACATTCCATATATAATATTTGCTGCCACTACTGTGTGTAAAAATTTATAGCTTACGTTACATATGCATATACTATTATAGATTTTCGTCAGTATTAGCAACGATTATCGAAATGCAGCCTAAGATATAAAGTATAAAAATTTAATAAAGTATAAAATATTTCAATATTTATATATTTACTTAAATAAATAAATTTCTATCCAATCAAAAATAATGCGATTGATTGAATAAATATTAAGATATAATAGAGAAAGAAATGGCTGAATTTGTTATCGTTCTTATAAAAATGTAACGACTTTATTGTTGTAAACAGAAAAGAGTAATAAAAACAGTAATGATAATGTAATGTTGTAACGGTGTTACAAATAATGCATTACTTTCCAAATACTTTGAAAATGGATACTGACGTACTTACAATCGGCGTCAAAAAAGAATAGAAGCTTCAAGAGGAAAAAACTTTTCGGGGGGAAGATATAAATATCAATTTTCTTCGAAAGCTATTAGCAAGATTCATCAAAAGAATTCAGAATTATTGAAAAAAATAGTGTTCCAATCTTTTTTACGCCGATTATATTATGACAAAAGACATTTAAAACAAGATTAGTAACATTTGTTACGCGTTCAAGCTGTATATTTTAAGAAAAATGATGTTCTTCAATATATATTATATTATGCATTTTTTATTGTTTTACATGCAAAATATAAATAAAATGAGAATTCTGAACTGGCAATATAAAAGATGTCAATAATACAAAATAAATGTTTATTTTTCTTTTCGAGAGAATATTTTCTTCAGTTTGGTTTTTATATATACCAATATTTTATTTTTCCTTCTTGTACAGGACAAGTAAAATAATAAAATATGCATTGTTTTTATTTCTTATATGAAAATTATAACGACAATATAATGTTAATATAAAAATAATTACAAATCTAGAGTATATAATAGAAACATAAAATATATAAATTTAGAAACAAGCATTAGACATACACTAAGCAAAACTTTCTGAGAGTGGAGAAAGGCTACACATCAAGGTGTAATTGCAGAACGATCATGTATACCTTTCTTTTCTTCAGATGCGTCGTCCTTGGGCATGTAGGACAGCTAGAAAAATCACACAAAAGTCAAAATCGTTGAATAGAATATTCGCGCATGGAATAGTCTAACCTGATGGTTGATGCAAGAGAAAGTAGAGCGATACCTCTTTTAATAAACTCAATTTAATTATGTGCGCGCATTCACATCAGCAAATAAAGAAAAACAGAAAGAATCGTATCTAACGATAATTGGCCTTACCACCGGCAGTGGCGTTTCGTTATTCTCGTTCATCATCATCTCGTCATCCCAACTCTCATGGTCACCGCCCTCGCTCATCATTTCCTCCTGAGAAAAAGTTCGACGTGACACATTAGAGTCGTGCGTGGGTACCCTCAAGTATGTGCGGTACCCGTCGCTGCGAGTCTGACAAAATTATTGTATTTTTACATTTACGATAATGGATCGTAAATTGTCTTAAATATTCCGTGTAAGGCTCGGTATTCGTTGCAGTGCAGATCCACCATTTTCTCCCTCACATTTTCATAATCTTTCTTAATTATTCATTCTGCATTCAACGTCACATCTTTATATAGAAATATAAATATTGTGAAATTTGAAAACTTTTAATCATAATACAATTGTAAGGAGCTTTCAATTTTTTTCACTTAAAATTAGAAGATTAGAAGGTGTAACTCTGAATAATTAAGACGATAGTGTAAAAAGAAATATACATTTTTTATATTTTTAACATTTAAACATTTTTTTAATATTTTGATTGTGGATCAATATTTTATAACAATAGCATGAACTTTGTTCGAAACAACAGAACAAAAGTTTTAAATTAAGATCCATTAAAATTTGAAGATATTTGAAATATTTGGTCCTCGTCACAAAAAATATATTTTTTTTATGATTATATCCTAATATATAAATATATTATGATTAGTATTTATAATACAATTCGAATACAATTATACCATGAAATTTTTTTATAAAGCAATATCACTCACTTTGACTTTTTGCGAACGGATTTGCGAAATGCTGCTGCAACAATTTAACCGCACTGAAAGAAAAGATTGGCTCTTGCAGCAATTTAGATGGTAAAATATGGCATAGCATTTTTAGTTAGCTGCTGCATCCAATTTTTGGTTACAGCAGCCAATTTAAAAATGTTATGCTATATTCAGTCAATCTTTTCTTTCGTTGGCACACCAAGCTTTACACAGACCAGTTTAGTCTGTGATAATG
>NW_012130065.1:9399797-9414185 GCF_000143395.1 Atta cephalotes
ATTAGTATTTATAATACAATTCGAATACAATTATACCATGTAAATTTTTTTATAAAGCAATATCACTCACTTTGACTTTTTGCGAACGGATTTGCGAAATGCTGCTGCAACAATTTAACCGCACTGAAAGAAAAGATTGGCTCTTGCAGCAATTTAGATGGTAAAATATGGCATAGCATTTTTAGTTAGCTGCTGCATCCAATTTTTGGTTACAGCAGCCAATTTTTGATTGCGTTAGCCATCCGCAGTGTCAATATACGGTTTCAATAGGCTAACGCAACCAAAAATTGGCTGCTGCAGCCAATTAAAAATGTTATGCTATATTCAGTCAATCTTTTCTTTCGTTGGCACACCAAGCTTTACACAGACCAGTTTAGTCTGTGATAATGATAAGAGATATACATACGTTCCCGGTGATGCAAGTGATTTTGGGTGTGAAGACGTCGTGTGCCGATGGTGGATCGTCCAGAGGCGGACGACCTCTGCGTCTCTGTTTGGGGGGTGGTGGCTCGTCAGTTTCACCTTCCCGCAGGACCGTTTCGACGCCGGGGGTTCCGGTGCCAGGACTGTGGCCGGTGTTGTTCAGGTCGTTTTGCGTGGAATCGCTGCGCCAGCTCACCTCGGCGAGCCCCTTGATGTGTAAATCTTCGGCGGTTTTCAGCAACGACGACAACCTCGTCTATAAAACGAAACGGACGAATATAATTATTCGTTTCTATAACATCTCGTTTTTATGTTCCAGTAATTTCAATAATTTTCTTGTACGTAATTGTTCGTAATTTCAAAATTTCATAATTTCAAAAGTTCATAATTTCTATATTTTATTTATATAGTATTAATATTACATGTTATAATTCTTAGTAAGATATTGATATATATTACATTTAATAAACATTATTAAAATATTATTTTATAACATATCGAATAGGAATGCGAGTGAAATTAAAGGTCAGAATTCAGAATTCAGAATTCAGAAAGTCAGAATTCAGAAAAAATATAGATGTGTAGATAAATATGACTTACAGAAAAAATGTAAATGTGTAGATAAATTTGTTAAATTCGTTGTATGCTTCTTCGAGGAAAATTAAAAACTCGATTGCTTATTTATAAATAAGCAGAGTAGAGAAATATTTACTGAGTTATTTATAAACGAGACATCATTATGACATTTAAACTAAATGCTTGAATATTAAAATTTTCTATAGTTAGTGAGCGTATTCTATAAAAGCTAACTTTCTCTGTAGTTATATATTAAATTCATAAATATACATATGTGTATATGTATATCGCATGTGAGGTTCTAACGAAATATTTGATCACAAAAGACATCACGCAGAAATAAATTGACAACTCTCTCAATTTATTTATTACGGGACATATTTTTCTATGTCTGAGTCAATCACAAAGTTAAAAATTATTAATTATCTCGTAATTATAAAAACTTAATGCATTTAGACAGGATGTTTTTTAAAGCTTGAAATACTGCGAAAGGGGAAAATATAAAAATGAAAGACAAGCCCATTACTTTCGGGTCGCTGACACGGACCGCTTATTTATTTTCATCAGCATTATTTTCCCTCGCAAATATCCTTCGGATTTCTCCCCTGGAAAAAAATACCCCTACGTTGTATTCTCGTGTATGGGAGTGGAGAAACTCGCGCGACGTACTGGACGGAAAAAAAATAAAGATCACGAATGCGTGTAAAGAACGAAAGGGGGAGAGAAGAAAAAAAGAGAGAGAGAGAGAGAGAGAGAGAGAAGATTCGCGACAACGGGCCCCAATTATTATTTGCTAATTTTCACCAGCGCAGCGGTGATTGTGTACGTTCGCTGTTCGCGGCGCGGCCGAATGCTAAATAATATAGCAACTTTCTACGGCCGCATGCGGCTTTCTATCGGCTGGAATTGGAAAAATGTCTATGTGGGTCAGCGTCGATGCCGCGGCGGAATAATGTATTTCAGAAATATCGCCGCTTTCGTTTCTTGCTTGTGCAGTAGCAAGGCGGAGAAAGGAGGGGGTCGCGCGTAAGAAAAGGGATCGTGGGAAAAAAGGACGACGTGCCCCGCGTGACGCAAAGCCCGATCTACAACCGTTTGCAGATCTCCCTCCTCCATGCCGTTTAGCTAACATTCCGTTCGGTTCGCGAGGAGAGCTTAAATCACGCGCCGATCTCCAATCCGGGATCGGGCCCTGACGATTTTCACTCAGCGATTTTTCGCGAGTCCGATCGGGCCTGCGCGACACAAAACGTGCCGGAGAAAGCTCCTTGCGCGGCTACGACTACCTCATCACGACTAGAAATCAGGAAGAATTCGCTCTCCTCGGAAGAAGATAGATATACCAATGAAGATTCGCACGAAGAAAGATCGCGGAAGAAACTGTAAAGTCTCAGTTTGTCGGATATCGAATAAGCGAGAGATTTTTCAACTAAATAAAAATATAATCTATTATCTGTAAATGAGACATTTATAATCGAATAGTTAAGATACGTTTAAGAAAATCGAAGAAAAAATGTATTAAGGAAAAGTTCAAGTTTATAAGAATAGTTTACAAAATATTATAAAACTGGATATATAATGGATACCATGAAGACATCTATCTCAAGAGAATACATGAATCTTAAATATATCGCGGAAATTTCAAGGAAATATTGAGGATATTATCGAATTTATTGTAGTCTAATGCAAAACAGACAAGCGAAATGTTTGAAATATCTTGAAAAAAATCTCGGGGGAGCATAATTTTCTTAAATGTATTTCGGGCAATCTCGAAAAATTGAAAACATAATATCGCAAACAAGATGTTGGAATGGTTTGCTTCATTCTCATTAATAAAACCAGGTGCAAGGAACAGTGCAATTGTATAAATATACCCAAATGGACTTTTGCGGATTATCCGCCGGTTTATTATTATATTCTCCAAGCACAGACTCTTTTTAATCCACAATTAAAAAGTCTCAAGGATTACGAGAAAACAATTAGCGAAACGTATGATACAAAGTGTGTAGTTACCGACTCTTGTCATTCTATAAGTATATATAAATAATACATAACGGAAATATAATGTATCATTATTATATTTTAATGATATCATCATATTCGTCAACAATTGATTTTTCTCAGCAAAGATAACGTTTCTAATAATTGTTTTATCTTTACTATTAAATATAAAAGCGAAAAAATTTCTATGAAAATAGAAAAGGGTCTATCTAAAATTCATTAAAAATAAAATTTTACATTAAATATATGTAGATCAGTTTCAAAATTTTTCATAGAGAAAGTCGATTTTAAATTCATCAAAGTGTCAGACATAACTGTATATGTTCTTATTGATTTTCTGCCTGAATATCACCACGTCCCTTTATTTTTTGTTTTCAGACTAGAAATTTACCCTGACCGAGATCGATATTTCTGACATGTTACATACGATGGTCTTGTCATAACACATTTCGCAGCGTATTCGAACTTATGTACGATTGTCGTCGGTGCGAATGAGAAACGTTAGTTTTTTGCAAGATAATAGGCACCGTAAAGTTCTCGTTAACCATGGCTGTCACAGAGCACGGCGGCTGTTATCTACGCGAAATTGTTGTTATTGGAAAACTGAGGAAGGCGGGGATTTATTGTCTGAAGAATGGCGGGGTTTTACTGCTTAACTTTATTTCACAGCGACGTAATAAAACGTCCGCCACAAATAGCAACATTAATGAGCACGAAGTGAAAATATATCTAAGATATAACTTAGAGAGAGAGATTATCACGGTCGATAATATTTAATTCGCGTTTTATATGCAATGAGTGTTACGTTTCACGTCAGTCTTCTTTGCCAATATCTCTCAGGAATTTCATTGTAATTTTTGTACGAGTATATTCACATGATTTATTTTGGGATCATATAATTATTTCAGGATATATAATTCAAACTTTATTTCAAGATAAAATTGCTTACAAATCAAACTGTTCATATTTCTATATGATTTTTATTGTTTTCCAATAAGGTTGCAAGACTTTCGCGTCACATTCGCTTATTTCTATTTACAATCTAGTTTATCCTACTTTATATCTATCACGGAAAGAACGATCTTACTGAAGCATTAAAAAATTTAGCTAATAGACACAAATCTGAAAATAAATTTGTTGGACTATCAAAATAATTATATAGAACACTCAAGTTGGTTATTAGAATGTCAAGACTTTTTGTTCATCATGCTCGAATTTCCTACATAATTATTTTGATGGTTCAACAAAATTATTTTCAGATCTGTACATAAATTTTTTATAGCTAGTCCAGTAAAATCTTTCCATGTACACTCGCACTTATCTAACTTATTAATTTAATTTAGAACACTCGAATTAAAAATATCATTTTCTTTCGAAAAATTCTATTTCCTAATTAGAATTTTGTTTTCATGCTCTTTTCTATCTTTCACTCTCTCTCTCTCTCACATTTTTAATATTTCGTTAAGTATAATAATCTATTTCGTTAAGTATGATAATCTAAGAAACGATATCTCTTCTTGAATTTTCTACGTAGGATAAATTTTTGTGCCCATTAGAATCAATAACGATAATAAAAATAAGATGTGAAAAAAAAGTCATTTCTAGGAAATTGTAACACTCACGTGATCGATGTTGATCTCTCCCTTGTACATGAACTCGACCAGCACTTTGATGTCCGAGAATTTGACGTCACGCATGATGACGATGGGGTCCTTCTCCTCATACTGCGATAGGATCGTGTCAAAGTATGTGCTACACGCCGACAGTACAACCTGTGAACATGCGAGTCGACGCAATTGTTAATCATTTATGCGGCGATTTTATCTGCGAGAGTGCGAAAAAGGTCGTATAAATAACGTGCGTAAGTAGAAGAATCGCGATTTAAATTCTATGCGTTATAAGTAATTGCACGATTATTACATGTCGGACATATTGATAACGCGCGGGTTAATTGCGACGAAGTTAATCTAAACCTGACGAAGATAAGCCTCGCTACGGAACGTCGGGAAAAGATATCTGAATCATTACCTTCCATTTTTTTCTACGAAACCATACGCAAATACTCCACTCAAAATGCAGGCACACAGAAAATACGATTTTGTTGAAGTACCTATCTAAAAATTTGACTAGACACAAATTGGAAAATAATTTTGTTGGACTATCAAAATAATTATATAATCTCAAATATGATGAATGACAATATTGTAAAAAGTTTTGACATTCTAGCAATTAACCAGTTTCAACGTTCTAATTATTTTGATGGTCCAACAAAATTATTATCAGATCTATATCTAGCTAAATTTTTAGATATTTCAATAAAACCTTCCTTTCCGTGCGGTTAATGAAAAATGCATTTACTTTCCAATCTACATTCTACAATATTATTATGCCATTTATTTACCGAGGTCAAACTGATTCCGCTAGTTACGTTATCCAAATTTAATCATAGTGGTCGACGATTGATTGTAGCGTGCTACACAATGTAAAACTATAAACGACATTTCGTAGGTCTTTGAATTACCGTGCTGGCGCAAACATTGCCACGCGTATAGCATTGCGTCGAATTTCACCGGCGCGGCGGAAGTGACTTCGTTATCACAGCACGCGTAAATGTTGCGGTATCGTTTATTAATCAGAAAAGTCGTTGTATAAGCTTCAGTTTCAATGTTCCCTGATTAATTTGCATTAATTGACACTGGACGTGACACCAGGAATTGGAATCACGGGCAATTTGTCGAATTTATAATTAGCACAGAGAAACATGTAACACTATCTGTTTTTTTTTCCTTTTTTCTGCAGCTCGCGGTAAACGTCACTTTAGTTTCACGTTACGTAACACGATCCAATTTATTCGCTTTGGCAAGTAAGGACACGCGCGCGCAAGCCGAAGCTCGCACAACGACGGTGGCGGCGACGCCGACGGCCGCGACGCGTCGATCATTATTAATTACCGGCGAAATGGAATTGTCCGGGAATCCGGGAAGTCGTATTGACGCGCGTAACGAGCGTACTAACGTAATGTATGGATCGAGCGCGCGTCACCCGATAAAATATGAATTCCTGTCTGCACATTCAGGGGATTTTTGCAAGACCGTCCCCCCGGCCTTCTTTCGACGTAAATATCTAGCATGAAAGTCAATGAGGGCCCTCATACTCCTTTAAGAATTCTTCCTTCGCGACGTGGCATATCGTTTATAAAACCTTTCCTCCCCGCCTCTAATGAAAATTTATACAAAGTGGTACGTCTTTATGATCGATGGATTTGTAATACTTCGATTCTAGAATGGCGCGTCATAACGTTAATTTTCCAAGTATCCTATAATATAATTTCCGTAATTTTGTTTTTTCAGATCGCTGGATGGATTATCTCTCTAGAATATCCAACTTTTTATCGAGACCGTTTCACAGATTCAAGTCTTCTATATTGATTGTGTATAAAGATTTTTCCATATTTATATCGATCGATTTTTTTGCGTTACGTACGCATATGTTCCAAGTAATCATTGGATCTTGCTCAATCGTATATTATTGTTGTTATCGTCGCAACCTTCAATTAATTGCACCTCTTTTGTATGCTAATTGGCCGACGTCGCATATTGCCGTGTGTAACACGGAACGGGAATAGGTAAATTGGTACGAAACCCTGTGCGCAAACGAATGTCGTGGGAATTTCCGGACAGTTGCACGAGTTTCTTTCGCGACTAGTACATTATCGTCGTTAGAGAGGAAAAATATAACGGCACAAGAGTTTTTTAAGCCGAGGCGAAATTCCCAACTATGCCAATTTTGGAGAACATATACGTATATATTATCATAGTCGGGATATTCTCTATAAATTTCCTTTTAACTCGAGGAAAAATTCTCCCTTCATCTTTTTCAATTTCTTAATACTTCTTTTTTTCCAACTTGATAACGATCTCGATATAACAATAGATACATTAGCGATTCCATTTGATCTTTTTTCTACAGACAGCGGTTTTTCTCTATTATAACATCTTCAACTCGTATTAGCACATGAATTTTTTTTCCACGTCTCGGTCATATTTTACCCTTTTATTTTCTCCTGTCCTTATAGTCGTCCTCCCCCGCGTCCTCTTCGTTATCCATAATCCATCGAACCTTAATTTCTCACTAATTTTTCATTCTTTTCGTCTCAGGCAAGGGGGAAGGCCACGGAGGGACCACAAACGACTAGTGTCTGATTCGACCCCACCCAGTCAATAGCCTGAATATTTAATGTTAGAAGTTCGTATTGATTTTCGCGATTTTTACGTCTCCGCAAATAAGGCCGTAAAGACCGTCTCGCGGGTGGACGAGGGGAGGGGAGGAGGGGGGGGGGGGGATCGGGGCGGGGCGCGGGGGAGGACAGGAGAGGAAAAGAGAGACGCGTTACTTTTCAGTGCCAGCTATATAACGCTTTTTATTATGCCGGGGCGCTTTTATGGGGAAATACTGCGATGAAAAAAGAGGAAGATGTCGAGACGAGCGGGAGCGGGAAGAAAGGGCAGAAGAAGAAAGAAATTGCACTGCCCGGGTTTCATATCGAGTCATTACGATCCTCGGGCACTTTCACCCCCTCCCCCCTCCCTTTCCTCGTCACCGGCTTCCTCCTTCCCATCCGCCCATCCAACCCTCTCGCCGTCCGCGACGTCTTCTGACATTAAACTTTTTATCGTGCATAACGGCGCTTCGTCTTTCGTCAAGAGTAAAAAAAAAAAGAAATATAAATGGAAGAAACCGGCGGAGAGAACGATTTCTCCCCTGCCTACGTGGAAAAGGGGTGCTTCGTCAAATTTGTCGATCTCCCTCGTCGGTCTCTTCCCCTAGTCGCCCTCTTGTCCCCGTTGCTTCTTTCTTGTTTTCTTTTTTTTTTACAGAGAACGCGGAAGCATGACAGGCGCGCGATCGATCCCAAGACGCTTTACGGTGAAACGCGGCAGCGAAACGCGGAATACCGACGGAAATTTACATTCGTAATGGCGTGCAATAAATATTTATTCGACCGGACATTATTCCAGTTATTTATATGAATCGATATAAAAGCGTATCGCGAGAGGATGGACGGGGGGCGGGCGGGGTCGTAATGACGAGTATTGCCCGCGGCGCAAACGTCGATGCGAGGCGAATCGGTATTTACGAAAAATCACGCTGATACTCTGAAATTTTAATCTTTACGATTTTTACAATTAAGCGACTTTTGCATAAAAACAACATTTTTACCATTTTATATCGGAAATCTTGATATAAAAAAAAAAATCGCTGTAACTATTTCGTGTCGACGGAAAGAATATTTTTATACTATCCATATTTTATACTTTAGATTACATCTATCTCAGACATCGAATAAATAATGTTCCATTATTTTGCATATTCCGGAAAATCGACTTTATAACGTGTGGAGTAAAGTCAAGCGGAATTATTTATCGTAGAGCGGTTTTTTTCGGAATTTTCATCTTTTTCGAAGATTATGCCAATCGTCGCGAATCAGCAAGTGTGAGTTTTAGAAAGCTCGGAAAGTTCTCGAAAGCGCTTGCAAGATAAGCGAAACACGATGTGTTATCGCAACGGGAAATTCCACGCGGCGAGCGAAGAATAGAGGCATTGATATCAAAATCTGTAAATATCGATTAATATCAATGCTCCAAGAAAAATAACAATCTCGAAATATAAAAAAATATAACACAAATATGTCATTCTCTGCTGCAAAATTTTTGATTGTGAAATGTGAAGTGACTGCTATGAAACGATATATTAGAAAAAAAAGTAATAATATTTAATAAAAAAGAAAACTATGCAAGAGCGCGACTAAAACAGATATGTAAACTCAATATGTAAACTCTGTGAATTCGCAGTAAAAAATTTATTTTTAACTAATAGTAAAATAGAAAAAATTTAGCATACTATTTTCTAAATACTAATTCTCATAAGTCAAGATCTATGATATCACTGTAATTACCGATTGTAATTGCTTGTCGGTACTCAATATCGACATCAACACTCCGTGCTAAAAGCCGCGCTCTCGAGCGTCCAGAAAAGCCATAATTCATAACGTCTATAACGAACGAGGGACATTTCGCTTGCGCGACGAAGTTCGTTATAAAAACGAGATTACTGGCCCCCGCTTGCAGTTACGTAATTCGATCGATAATTTAGGCGTTTCCCGTTTCTAGCGAATGAACGACAGTGCCAGAAGGAAGAAAAAAGAAAAAAGCGAGAAGAGAGAGAGAGAGAGAGAGAGAGAGAGAGAGAGAAGCAAAGAATAAAGGTAGGATAAAAGAAAAAGAGATATCCTTTTTATGTCTGATGTGCGGGTGGGATCGAGACAAGAAACTTAACGAACCTACTTTTTTTTAAGGCGCCAAGATCCTTCCCAGAACTCGTCTCGAAGCTTCGTAAAAATCGTTTTCGTGAGCGATTGTCTAACCTCGTGTCACATTCTATATACATATTCTTAGTATTTCCTTATTCAAGTACGGATTGTTCGCACGAGTTTGCAATCGATTTTTTCTTCGTGAAAATGTCAAAACAACAACAAGAAATAGAATAATTATATGTCGGATTATAATTTATAATCCGATATAATCGAATTAAAATAAAACAATTTTCGAAAATTAAATTTCAAAGATGAGAAAAAAAAATAAAATCTCAAATTTAATTCTGAATATTACTTCAAATTTTATTTTTTGATTTTATTTCATACTTATTTATAAAGATAATGAGAATAAAGATATCGACAGTCAGAAGATTACTAAGAAATAATTCAATTTTTAATACAAAAAATTAAATTAAAAAAGTAATATAAGTAAAATCTTTTTAATTAGTATTAAGTAATCTCAACTCGCACTGTATTAGAAACTATTAGAAACGGAAAAGTTCAATTAATTTACCATCGAACAGAAAGGAGACCTTAAGATTCAAATATCAAATGAGAATGGTTAGTATTGTTTGAAGACGATGATAGATCAGAATTCAGATAAAGAAGCAGAGAGAAAGATCTCGCATTTAAACGCTCAGTCCGGAATAGAAAAATGATAGATATTACATTATTCTGTTAATAATATATATGATTTTCATTACAAAAAAAATCGGCCGGTATCTTTCTCATGAAAAGTTCATCGTACTACGCGTCACTATAACATGATGAAAGGCGAAATGAAAATTAACGAAAACCGGCAAATAGAGCTCGCTCGCTTTTCAGCGAGATTTACGTCTGGATAAGAAGTGACATTTTTCAAGGGATCGCATATTTGTCACTGAGAAAAATTCACGTAGCGGAAATAGATGCTGATAAAAAATTAATAAAAAGAAAAGGCCGTTAATGAATGTCTTTGTGTTAACAATGTAACTTAAAAAAAAAAAAGATAAAAAATAACAAACATGTGACTGTAAGAGCACCTGAGTCGTCGACAGACGACAGATTCCAACAACCTTCATCCTATAGTATATGCTTCGGTTTTATAAGAGGATGATGAGAATTGTGAAGAATATGGAGAATTGCGAAATGAATTCGTTTTGGGAATTCTCATATTTCAAATAAAAAAATAAAAAATGGAAGAAACTTTTTCAGTTTTTCGAATGAGGAATTCCAGAATGTGTGCCTGTGTCTGCAATTTTGGTTTCCAAATTTATCCCTATAATTCCACGAGAGAAGGAAGGAAAGCGACCGCCGCGATGGTACTTCCGTATGCACAAAATTGCCGGATCGATACGCGGTAAATCGTTTTAAGGAATTTCGGCCTCGAAGTCGCGAAATCGCGTTTACGGAAAGCTGTTAGACGGCATCTCGAACTTCAATTTCTCGGAATTATATAATAACATTTATACGTGATATATTTTTATTTTGGGAGTCGAGATGCGAGAAACGAGTTCTCGTGTACCGAGGATTGGATTCCGGTCTTGGCAAACATAACAGTTGCTACAACTCCCCGGTTCTCCGATTTAAAAATTCGCGGCATCGTGTAACGTAATAGTTATCGATGTAGTTGGCTTTCTAATCTCTAGACCCGTCTCGGAGACCCGAAGGTCATGGCCATGATGGAAAGGGATTAATATTTTTGAATGTTTATTGCTACTTTGGGAAGCAAATGAATAATAAAGAAATGAAAAAAAGATAAAATGAAGACAGGAAGAAATGTAAAAAGAAAAGAATACATAATATTATATATATATGTGTATGTATATTTATATATACTTGAATATATATATTTATATACTTGAATAGAACGTCGCACATGCATTACATTTGTTTATATGTATTACATTTGTTTATATGTTTATATTGTGTATTCTCTCTCTGTGGAAATTACATTTCAAGTGTCATTGAAAGTACATTTCAAGTATCTTCATATTTTTACAGTTTAGCTTTCGTATCTTATCGATTTCGTTATTAGTTTTTGATTACACAAGTCTGCAAAATTTGATTTTTTGTGCTGTTTGGAAAAGAAGAGTAATTTTCCACAATATTTGATGCACTGAATTCGAATACGTAAGTGAAAACTGTTCTATCACGTCAGGCTTTTGAGAAAAATGGGATTGAAACGCCTGAAAAACGTGTTTTTGAAAATTTATATCTGAACCTGATATGCGAGAGATTTTAAAAAGGGCAAATTAATGATTGGATATTGTATTTTAATATAAAAATATTGAATCTTTTACAGCCAACGCTGGACCTGTGGCGCGCTTTGTTTTTGGGATGGATCCGCGGGTGTAGTCACACAGTGTCAAGTAAAACGATTGCCCCATATAGTGCCAGCGTGAATACCACTACAGATAGTAAAAATTTCAATAGTGTATTTAATGCATGGGACTGAAGATGCTCTTTTGTAATAAAAATGTTTTTTTTCATTCGTTTAAACAATTTTGGAAACAACAATTTTCCAAAAAACTGACTTCGTAATTCTATTGTACGAAAAAATTATGTAGTTGCATCTATTGTAAAATTTTTTATGAAATATAAAATTTTACAACTGTATTGCAAATTTTATACGAGATTGCATGGAGCAGTCAATGTATAATACTTGACACTATTCGATTATATTCCTAAAAACAAAGCGGTTCAATGCCGGCTGTAAAAGATTCGATATTTTAATATTAAAGTACAATGTTCAAGATTAATTTGAGCTTTTTTGAAATGTCTCGCTCATCATCGAGTTCATCAGCTATGAATTTTCAAAAACAGCGATTATAAGGCGTTTTAATCTCATTTTTCTAAAAAAAAAAGAAAAAAACGGAACGCGAATAGAATATTTTCACTTACAAATTTGAATTCGGTACATCAAAAACTAAGAGAAATTATTATTCCTTTGCAAACAGTAAAACCCATGCAGAGTTGTGTTATCAATATACTTCTTAATCTTGACATAATCTTGAGATATTCTTGTTGAAATAGTTGCGATAATTGCAAAAAACGCATAATTTTCATGATAATATATTCAATAATATATAACAAAAAAATATACAGTATTTGTATAAAACATAATAAAAGATTTAAAGATAAAAATAAAATAATATATAAAATATATATTCGCGAGATAATATATGAAATAACGTATAAGATAAAAATCAAATTAAGTATATATAGAGCAAAAATAAGACTATATATCTGAAAGTGTCATTCTACAAGTACAGCTTTTTATTACATTTATTAAGTTTGCTTTAAGACTTTATCAGTAATCACTGTACTTTCAATTAAGAAGGTTACATGCATTTACATCGAGCCGTTAGCGTTATCAGCGTGACAATCTGCGATCGCGTTCTTAGACCGCTTTAATCTCATGGGGACGGGATAAATCTTTTTCGTCTTGCGCGCGTATTTGTTCACAATGGCGTAAGAAAGTCTTATCTGCCGCGCGTAAGTCACGCGCGGATTTTCTAATAATGCACGCGAATCTCGTTGTTTTGCCGCGCGTCACGCCCGACGAGTTTAACGAGCAAGAAATCGCGCCGCCAAGTTTTGCGCTAGGTATGCGTTTTAGAGCGAACGAACTCTGAAGTATGCGTAAATACCGATGCATCGGATATCCGGTGCATATGTTCATACACTTTCCGTCTGTGTGCAGAAAATTGTTCCCTCAACATTTTCCGAAATTTCTATCTGTTGTCTCTCCACTCAAAATGTTTGAGTGAAATCTCAAAATGTCGCGGCTTATAAATAGTCGCACAGACAACCTAAAATCACTGATTTTAATTTTAACGAATTCGTCGATGAGTTTGCAGTTGATCTTTATTTTGTTCTCGAGGTTCATTATTTGGTAATTTATAATTGCCCCGGTAATTGAAACTGCGACATTAAAATTTCAAAACTCTGTGGAGCCGGATTATAAAATTATGTAACCGCAAGAAATTTTTATAATCCTTTATACTTTACATTTATATTTTGCATGTGTTTTAAAATAACCTACTTCCTGTACACAGCACGCTATTCTATCTTTCATCTCCTTTTAATTTCTATACACATTTATAACTTTGTACTGTATTTTTTTTATTGCATGAGAGAAGCAGAACTCATTCTATTCTCTAATTACATGCAGTAGAGTTAGTGCAATTTTGTTTATATTTTATTGTATACTTCTAGGTAAAAATGTACAGTAGAAATAACATTTTGCATTCCTTAAACTTTAAAATCCAGCCAATTTAATTAAATTTACACATCCAAGAGATATTTTTGACTTCACGATAGATTTGGGAGAGCGTGAAATTTATTTTTATATCGCCTGCATGCAGTGTCTCTTGGTTTATTCAAAATTTCGATTGTTTATTTTTCTTTTTTAAAACTTGCAACGTTCTACTTTCGGTTTATGATTTTCGCGGTGTACATTTTTTCGCATACTAATGGCCCAACCCCATTTTCGCATCGGTGGCATCGCGGCGAAACAAAACGTCGCGAACTGGACGCACACGTGTCGTGTAATGTAAATGAACATTGATACGAGCGAGGCTGGTCCAAGTGGGACATGTGCGCAAAACGGACGCTGGTCTAATGTAAAATATTAAGCCCCGATAAATATTAGCGTGTGCATACGAGTAAAACAAATTAATCTCTTACGCTGCACATTGTCAGCATGTATAGCATATAGAGTAAAGGGGAGATGTGTTCACGTTTATGTGTGCATATAGGGTGAATCGTGTGATTCACGTGGTAGACCTTAAAAAGTAGGATGAGAAGGAGAGATATACATCATCAGCGGGTAGAATAAAATAGTCGAATAGAGACAAGGGAGATAAAGAAGTGGAATGAATGTCGTGAATGAGGAGTGAGTCAGCGAGTGAATGAGAAATGACGAGTGTATGTGTGTGTGTGTGTGTGTGTGTGTGTGTGTGTGTGTGTGTGTGTGTGTGTGTGTGTGTGTGTGTGTGTGTGTGTGTGTGTGTGTGTGTGTGTGTGTGTGT
>NW_012130065.1:9414205-9416403 GCF_000143395.1 Atta cephalotes
CGCGTGTGTATAGGTAAATGTGTAACGAGAGAAGAGTGGAGAGAGAAAAGTACTCATGCCTGTACGAAAATATCGATTATACTTTTTTACGAGTTCACTCGCTCCGACGAGTGTTAATTTCGCGAAACGATCTCTCCTTCGCCACGCGTCGCTCGTAAAATCCTATTAGCGTACGGGAGTTTCTCGACACCGCTCGTTCGGTTTCGGATGAAAATTCAGACAGCCGCAGAATCTCATTATTGCCCATCTTGCTCATGTCTCCCTTCGAAAACATCCTAATCCCTCATAACATATAGAAAAGGTTTCTTGCAAATTGCTTCAAGGAATTACATAAGAAACTTTATTCTTCGATTCATGTCAAACAGACTTTACTTTGACAGAATCGTAATTCAAGGCTTAGTTATCGTAAAAAGGTGCAAAAAGGACTTTTCTCATCGAGAAAACTGGTTTCGATTCCGCAAAGAACGTCTTTAATTCACGGTTTTGATACGTCAGATGATACCTGCATTTCGCAGGTCGATTCCCAACCGACCGGCTTCAAATTCGAGACCGCATTGCGAGAGCGGGAACGTCAAATCGTATTATTACTTGTGCAATTAGAGAGAGGCCTGTCGCGTTTTTAGAACGCAGGATATCCGGGTTTAACGACCTTAGCACCTGGCAGCCCCTCTGTACGCCGGCACATAATTATCCGCAACGCACCGGGGTAATACCCGGTGTGCATCTTGAGAACGAGACGTGGATATCGTTACGGTCGAGAACGCGTGGAATCCCACTGTCGTTTTTTCTTGTTCTCTTTTCACGCCGTGTGGCTTAGTCGATAGCGTACACCTAACATTAACACACATATTCCGGTTAATACCTTTCCACCTCGAATTCTCGAAATATCGCTTGTCATCAGGTTCAAACTCCGCCCTATACGTCGAAACACGATCATCATTTTAGGTATATACCTGCTTTGTGACGTCAATCGACTAGCTGGATGAATAAAAAAAGCTTATGCTTTGTGGGGCTCACTTTGAAGATATTAATACATTTATATGCTTCAAACGTATGTCATTATACAAAAGATATTTTTACATTTCTGCACTGCTTAAAATTTCTTCTTAAATAATATGAATATAATTTTAGAAATACAAGTATATAACGTATGCTAATTTTATAATTTAAGTAGAAAAGTGTTTGAAATGTGCGTCTTGTATAACAGAAAATATCTCATTCGCATAATTTATATTTTATGTTATGGTATATATTATTAAGTGTATAATTTTATGGTATCTGTAAGAGTACGGTTCTTTGATAGCGATGTGGATAAATATACGTCTTTTTAAAACGTAAAATGATTTTAATTTAGACTTAATATAGCTTCATGTATGGATGTATATCTCCATGTTTTGATAAAATATGAGTTGTTGGTTTTTCGCGGATGGTAATCAATTCAATCTAGGATATTTCGAGCTCTTTGACATCGCGACGTAATATTTATAAGCCGGAATTAATTTCCGTGTCTGTCGCGATGGTATGATCAGGTCGAAAACTGTTCCCACAATGCTATCATAATAAATTAGTTCTTTCTCGCAACCGTTTGTTTCGCGCTTCAATTGCGTATCAAAAGGAGAGCAATTAAATTGTAATAAACCTGCGGTTAGCAGCAGGCAAATAAAAGTTTACGCTGTGGAAATTACATATCGTACATTTTCGCATTATTTAAAATTAAACATCGCGTATTTATACGAAGGACGGTTATAAAGTTCTCTAATTTTTACGCTTTAAAGCGAAGAATAACCACGTTATTCCAAATAAATATATTTAGTAGTAACGATAAAATCTTATTCCATCTCTTTTCTTCCTGCAACTGCACGCTTAAAAAAAGGATTCCTCATTATACGCAGAAATAACCGGTTCCACTTATAGCTACTTCTAATGGAAAAGAAACTGGAAAAACATGTCTAGTTAAACGGTTACTTTTAATAGAAAATGGACTCGCGAGCGTCGTGAAATCTACAAAAGCAGAGTTTAAAAATAGGTCGATTTAAAAAGAAAATTCATACAATTTTAGGACACTCAATGCTAATCGCGAGTCCAATAATTATTCATTATAGGTTCTGATTCGCTTAATTATCTATGGCGCGCGTTTACAGATAAATTCGTTGAACAGAAAAGCTCATTTGTGTCTGTTCTCTCGTTCTCTCTCTCTC
>NW_012130065.1:9422037-9432944 GCF_000143395.1 Atta cephalotes
CTCTCTCTCTCTCTCTCTCTCTCTCTCTCTCTCTCGTCGCGACGTACAATAAGACGAATTGAGGAAATTCTACGCGGCGCGCTATGGGAAAAGAACCACGGGGCACGCAGAAAAACGCAAAAGGGAAGAGAAAAGGATAGAAGGAGGAGAGAGAAGCAGGTACGGGAGCTGGCAGGAAGGGCAGAAAAGATATAGGGGAGCGGGAGCGAATGAGAGACACGTGTACGCGAAAAAAGAGCAAGAGCCCGAGTCCGTGGAAACCGGACGGGATTGCATTCGTCGTCTGCTACAGATCGTCCGGGTTTTTTGGCTGGGAATAGAATCCAATTATCAGGAGTCGGATCGTCTCCATCGGGTCGGGTAGAAAGAAAAGAGGAGGATGGGGATGATGGCGATGGTGCTACCCTTACCACAGTTCCTCGGGTTTTCGCGTTTCATTTATACATACACACGTACACGCACTCGGGGATACCCGTTACGCGTCAACTTTCGATGATCTCATCACCCCAGCGATCCGATTACGCATCTATAATTATAGTGACGGCAAGATAACGGGCAATCTCTCGTTTGCGGGAAGAGGAGATGTGGATTGTTTTGGACAGTGACCGTAATTCCCATCGATGCGAGCAAGTTATCGAGGTTCCCGAACTGTAATTCGGATGACTGATTCCAATAGTGGGCGTATATAATTTATATATCAGACGAATGTGAAGCACGAATCGTTCCATTGGAAACAATTGAGCATGGTTATGCAACATGGAGCAATTCTATTATTGCAAAACGTAATCTACAAGTAAATGACCTCAGAGAGGCATTTATGAGAGATAGAATCTGAAGTATGTCTCTATGGTTTAAAAACGTTATTCACAGAGTACAATCTTATATAAGCTCGTCTTAAATCATATCTTAAGAATCGATCCAATAATCTATATGACTGTACATCTATATGACTGTATCTTGAGATCGTATTTTTTACGATTACGAATACTGGCCCAAAAATCTGGAAAGAGTTAGCTTTTGATAAGCTCTAATAGTTGCTAACACACTTGTGTTAGCTTGTCTTGAGTTTGTGTCTGTTAATTTTACTAAGTAAAAGAAGAACAATGATGATGTATTATTAAAATCTATATTGGATCTAGAGATATATTATTATTGATTCGGCTTTATTGCTATTGAAACAAATTGTAATTTAACGATTATAAAGTTGGACAAGAATAAGGAGTTCAATTATGTCTCTTTTTTTTTTTAAATTTCCATCATAGTCAAAGAATATCGCAAAGAAAAGAATCGTATTAGGGAGCGGGGATACCCTCTACATCAAAGACGTTCTAGAAACGATTGCGATTTGTTAGAAGGGAAATGCTCGGGGGGACACTCAGTTAAGACTCAGGGAAAATTCTACTTTTCAAAATTGTAGTCTTTTTGAGACAGAGCCTATGATATACTACGATACATTTGGCTGAGCAGTATTTTGGAAATAGTTTCGGTAATTTCAAGAAGTGCTCTCTTCTCCGGGGAACATAACAGCCGACTCTAGTGAGTCTATATACATACATATATGTATTATGTATACATATATGATGAAAACGTCATTTTGCGGTGCGCTTGAAATGGAATTCTGAGTAGAAACAGGGGATTTCGAGACGGTGTTGGCAGCGCGTGGTTACAATTTAGTCTCTCTCCCCCGCGTAATCAAAAACTGAGTTAGGCATTTCGTCATGATAATCGTGTTTTGACAAGAGACGAAGTCACAAGGACGAAGCTCTAATTAGCGACGACCAAGTTCGTTTCGGTCGCGCACACACGCAAGTACCATGGCTGCCGCGGAGCTTATATCGACTCGATTATTTTAATTGAAAATTGACAAGATAACTCTCGCAATGCAGCGAGGGACTGAGCTCGTTTCGAGCCGGATTCGAGATGAAATATCGAGGAAAATGGCAATTTTATTATATATTTCCCGTAAATCGAATTGTGAAATTCCACTTATCGAGTTTCAGTCATAAATCCAATTTCACGTTACAGCGAAATTCCGGAAATCGAGTTTCCGCGTATCCTGAATCACTCGCGACTAATTTCTCTATTTCGCGATAGAACTTCTTATATCGTCGACTTTCATATCAAGTGTGGTTCTATGCTACAGGTTTCCGATTGCTTATCGTCACGGCGGATCACTAATCAGCTACTAATGTCTATCTTATTATACAGCAATCTAACATGCATGCGTTATCAAGTTATCTATTACGAGGTAATCTTAATAGGCGATTAAATTATTAAAAGATTATATAAACTAATCCTTTTTTTTTGCAAGAAACGCATATCTGAAAAGTATATAACATAGCTTCAATACGATTCAAATATATCATACTAAATAAATATATAAATATATTTATTTAGTATAATATATTTATAATAATTAACTAAATAAATATATTATACACTTTAACAAATATACAACAATTATTAATGATTCTTACATATTCTTTAATATGTTTTATAATATGTTTTAATTTATTAATATGTTTTAATTTATTCTTTAAAAAATATTTGTAAGATTGCATATTTAAAAAATTGTATATAAATTATGTATAAATATTATAACTAATTAATATTTGATGCTCCCAAGTTTTTGAAGAAAATAAACGTGTAGGACGTGAATAATCCAATCGTATAAAACTAAGAGTTAATACGATAGAGAATATAAAAAAAAAACGATAGAGATCACTCGTGTCTGCCGATGTTTGATCTCTCCATTTTCAATTCAGCTTGTTTTTCAAATAAGCGTTAACAAGTATAAAAAAAGTTGAAAAAAAAAGTTAATTTCAAGTGATGACTGTTGCGACTTTTCAAGACATGCACGCAAGATATGAGAAAGCGCGTCATCGACGCCGCGTCATTATCGCGATGATCTCTGCTCTGTTTACCTTGTGTGCTCGTAACGTTTTGCCTTCGCAAGCGAGCGTGACGTCGCAGTAGGCCTGCCGTTCGAGCAACTGCGAGAACATAGTCTGCAGGTTGCTGTGATGGTATTTCCATCTCAAGCAGTACTGTTGTGGGAACATGTTGGATGATGAAGATGATGATGATGATGCTGAGCCGGTCGTCGTAGCGGGTACGGGTATCGTTGCTGTTGCTATACAGCCTCGTTGTTGAAGCATGCGCGGCTTTGGCGCTGCCGCGAACTCTTCGACCGAGCCGGCCACCGTCGCGTTCGCTTCCGGTTCACCGTACTCTCGTCGCCCACCCTCTCTTCTTCCTGCGCCCCGCCAATGTCTGCAACATCGGAAGAACTCGCGTTAAGAAATCATCTTGGGGACACCTTAATATTAGTTTTCACGAATTTTCGAGAAACGTAAAAAGTGACAAGTCGTTTTGGAATATACACGACCTTCTAAGTATACCGCGCTAAAGTTTACAAAGTTTATCTAGTCTCACCATTTATCTGGTTATCATATAAGTAACACGTAGAAGAAAACAAAATTTCTTTATCAAATATGTTTGCGTTTTGATAAAAATTTGTGGAACAAAATTTATAACCATGAATCGTTATTATCGCTAGGAAAAAATGATGTGGAAGGATATAATAATCGAATAATCTAAATGATTATAGTAGTTTATAGCGAAAATTGTTTTGAACTAAATAAGGTATTTCTTGCAAATTTTTAAATGCCGAAAATAATACCGCAAAACCAAATTTCAACAGTACTGCAGGTTTTCGAAATAATTTAATATGTCAAAAACAGCTTTTTGAAATATTTGTTTTTTTTTTTAATAGAAAAGATTAACATGAAATTCTGATCAGAAGTCGTGAGTATATCATTTATCTTCTATATTAATATATGTATTGTTTGCCCTCTAAATTTTATTTTTTAATATCTTACTAATTTTAATATCTTACTTTTTAATTGTGTGTTATAAAGCTGTATTAACCATGTTATGATGAAATAAGTTCAAATACAGAATTTTTCTAAGATAGCGAATTTCCCTCCTATGACGATGAAGTCATATATATTTATAAGTTTGTAGTTATCGCACACAGTGTAATTTATCATGACAACTTCCGCTAAATGTATTATATACATATATATTTGAATAGAGGTTCGTAGCACTACGAACTTCAAAATTCAAGCAGCTATATCTTCATTGCAAACGAAATTTAAATTTATGAGAGGACTTTAAAGCTTAAAAATCTCTACTTAAAAATACTTAAAAATCTCTACTTTTGAAAGATTATTATGTTTTTTTAAGTTTCTATGAGTTTGTTTGATCATTTTTACATACAGAAAATTACAAGCTAGACAAAATGAGCAATTTTTCTCTTACTTCTGTTACTAAAAAATTTTTGATTGTACGCAAAAATTTTTGATTTGTATAACGTAAAAGCTTACAATTTTCTTAAAAAATCGTTTTTTAAAAATGTTTCTACGATTTTTACTATTGAGTTATCATGAATTAAATAAAAAAAAATATTCTGATTTGATAAACTGTTCACAACTTCGTTGAAATCATCATAATTCAAAACACAGATTTTTTTAAGTTGAAACTATGCTCTATCGGACAATATAATTATCAAATTTTGTTTGAAAACATATAGATATGACACAAATGAAGTAACTACAAACTTTTGTTCCAATTCAAAGATATTTGAGATGGCATCTCGAATATTTCAAAAAAAAAATCAATTAAAAAAAGTTTCAAAAATTATATGATCTGTGTATGTGTATCAATAATCGCAAATTAGAAATTATAAATATGACGTCATTATCATAGGCAAAAAACTGTTTTAAAAAAAATCTTGTATATTTAAATCCTTCAACATCCCTGGCGGAAACAAAAATTTACGAAAAAGTACAGAAAAACTGTACAGATTTGAAATAAGATTTTAGAATTCTTAATTTTTCGTAGATATTCGTAGTGGGACGTAGAATAAGGTTTGTTTGTCTTAGAAATTCTTAGTTTTTCATAGATATTCGTAGTGGAACGTAGAGTGGCGTTGTTTGAGAGCGGAGGATTTTTTAGTTTTTCAAACAAGCCACACCACTTCACGTTCCACTACGAATATCTATAAAAAAGAATTTCTAAGATCTTGTCTTAATCTTTCGTAAAAATTTTTCTGCCAGGGATAACCAAAAAGTAAAATATTGAAATAAAAAAAATGCATTTTATTAAAAATAAACAATATATACGTCTGCTTAGCTGACCTCCCCATTAATCAAATCTTAACGAATAAATTATATAATAATGCGCTATTTATGCGATTTCAAAATCCGGAAGAAAAAATTTTTGCGCTTATTTCGTTTAGCTAAAAAAAAATTTTTGTGGGGGAGCTGAGTAGGCTGTTAATAGGCAGTTAACCCCTTCTCCTACGAGTTAATAATAATCGATTTAAAAAATTAAATACACATTTATGCGCTATTTATGCGCTATCATATGCACACAGTCTTAATTTTTGCGCTGCAACCCTTAAGGCACTTTCCTTTTGGAGCGAACAGACATCTCTAAGTCGTTTAAAATTGCAAAATTAAATATTCTATGCAAAATAATTCTATGATTTATACGTTACTATTTTCAAGCATTTTCGATTTTTGCGCTGCAACCCTTAAGGCATTTCCCTCTTAGAGCGAATAATCATATTCACCCCTAAGTTTAAAATTGCAAAATTAAATACTCTGACTATGCAAAATAATTCTCTGATTTATGCGCTACTATTTTCAAACATTTTCGATTTTTGCGCTGCAACGCTTAAGGCACTTCCCTCTTGGAGAAAACAGTCATCCCTAAGTTATTAAAAATGGTAAAATTACACTTATCTAACTATAAAAAATATATGTTCGATTTATGCGCTACTATTTCCAAGGAATTTCGATTTTTGCATTGCAAATCTTGAGGCAGCAACTCTTTGTTCTTGGCGCAAACAGTAATATCCATATCTAATAAGTCATTAAGAATTATGAAAATACGTGCGTTACTTTAACTGTAAAGTATATTTTTAATTTATGCGTTATGAAGTCTAAGCAATTGCGATTCTATTAAAAAATCAGAGATGATAATGTAAAAGAGTTTTGAAGAAGATAGAAATGATGATACCTAATATACTTAATATAAAGGTTTTTGAAGAAGTGCCCGAATACACTTAATATTTGAAAAAAAGAATGAAAATACCCATTCGAATACACCTTATTTTTATTCATCAAGAAACAAACTAGAAAATAAGAAAGAAATAAATACTTTTAATAACGTAATTGCTTCGAATACATAGCGTATAAATCGAAAATATACTTTGTATAATTGAAGCAAGTATTTTCACAATTTTTAATGACTTAGATACGAATATCACAGTTTGTTTTGAGAGAGAAGAATTGCAGCGCAAAAATCGAAATTGCTTGAAAATAATAGTGCATAAATCGAACATATATTTCGCATAGTTAGATAGTGTAATTTTGCTATTTGCATTTTCTCCATTTTAAACGATTTAAGAATGAATACGACTGTTTGCTCCAGAGGGAAGTACCTTAAGAAATGCAGCGCAAAAATTAAAATTGTGAATATGAAAGCGCATAAATGGCAAATAAATCCTGTGTATTTGATTTTCCAAATAAGTTGTTATTAACACGTGGAGGGGGCTAATCGATTACTCAGGCTACTCAGCTCCCCACAAAAAAATTTTTTTATTATATATTATACAAACGAAATGAGCGCAAAAATTTTTTCTTGCGAATTTTGAAAGCGCATAAATAGCGCATTATTATATAATTTATACATTAAGATTTCGTTAAGTGGAAGAGTCAGCGAGGCAGACGTACAATATATTCATGATTAATTCCAATTATAATTTCAAGATAATGTTAATCTATGTTAAAATGTGTAAATGTTTTATAAAAAAATATCGCAAAAAAGCTATTTTTTGCACATTAAATCTCAATTATTTTGGAAATTTGCCATATTGGTAAAATTTGGCTTACGGTATCGTTACAGCAAAATCTAAAAGTCTATAAGGAACATCTTGTTTGGTTTAAGTAATTAAAAAAAACATTTTTGTAAACTGGTGTAATGGAACAATCTAAATGTTTTGCATAAATTCGCGCAAACATGAGCTTGCGTTGAAACACGCGCTCGCTGCAGATATAGCCCAACCGGTCATTGTCACACACACCGGTATCGGACTGGCAGGAAGTTTACCGTCACCGAAGGAAGGAAAGAAGCTTCATCGCGTATCGGATAGTATAACCATGCGTGAACGTTTATCGCACTATCGTTCTTTCTTTATTCTTCATTCTGATAGAATGTTTACGCTCAAAGAGCGTATCACTTTTCGTACCGTTACTGATATTCTAATACGGAGAACGCTGAACTTTACAACGAAACTTTTTGCGCTTAACTTAACTTAATGAAGAAAGCACATGTTGTGATTTTCAGTTTAAAGTTTTAATTAGTTTAATTAATGAAATGCAAAATGTTTTAAGTAAAAGTTGTAAAAATTTTAACTCACGGTTTATATAATTTCTAAATAATTTTAGGATTTTTAAACTTTTAATATTATTTAACAGGAAATTTAAAGCAAGATATATAAGAGGCTTTTCTGTTCGTCCTTAATTTTACTTGAAGTTTTTGATATAATCTCATAGATCTTAAAGATCTTGACGGACGATTGCTCGTTTTTACTACTTACTAAGTAAGTCTTCGAACTTCAAATTCACAATTAGACTTGAGGGTTGGTTTGTTCTTCCCTCTGTAATACCCCTGCATAAACAAAGTTCTTGGGGACGATTTTCTCTTATGGACAGCAACTCACCTCACCTGAAATACAAAGAAACAAAGTTTTATTATACATTCGCCGGAGTGACATAATGTCGATTAGCACGCGATCAAGATTGACATGTGATACGACTAGTAGCATGTTCAAATAGAGTTGACAGCGGTATATTAGAGGGCAGTATATTAGATAGCACGATTGGAGCCGAACAAATTAGTTTGCTTCTCGGTTTGCTTTGAATCGCGCGATGATGGAAATAATAGCCGATGCTCGCAAGGGACATTCGCATTAGTCCCGCCAGTCAGTATGGCGTATTAAAATGAGGACTTGAAATTGCTAGAATTTCGGAATCAATTTTCGATGAGATATGAGGAAAGTTGCATTTCATTTATACGTTTCCACAGCAACCGTACGAATTCAATAAAATTATATCAGAGAATTGACACAAAAACCGGTGATTTCAAGAACATTCGAACCCTTTTAATTTTCATTTGCATCGATTATCGTTACCATTCTTTATTTACCATTCGTATGAAAATAATCCCTTTTCGTATCTCTGAAAAGTCACGATTTATTTTATTGTTTGTATATATAGAAACTCGGTTTTGTTTGCTCACGCAATAAATAATTCTCTTGTTAATTAATCCGATGTTATTAAAGCGGACAAACTAGGTACTATAATGTTGTTTTATTTTCATAATTGCCAGTGTCTTTGTAATAATGTTTTGTTAATAATTTTTAATTATTCCATATAATTTTATTGCTATAATTTGAATAAAAATTAAACATGATAAAAATATTGAAAAAAATTTATTACAATTTAAGATTAGCTCGGATTTAAATTTCACTAATAGTTATATTATATATGTCTCACATTTCATCTTACAAAGTAATGCTATCAAGTTTCTAAATTCGGAAGAGAGGTGTAAAGAATTTAAATGATTTGATCGGCGCAAGCGAGGTAACCGGATGAATCCTTTCTGCCGTGTCAACGTATGTATGTCGATTTACGAGGATAACGACGCCCGGCAATTACAGTTAAATCGATTTCTATCCGCGTGGCAGCTTGTCGATCACGCTATACACCGCACGCGCTGTGTTCTCTCCACTCCACTTTTTTGCATGGAGGGATCCGCATTTACTATAATAATACTAACCGGAGAAACTACCCGGCGGCGAGAAACCTTGGCAAATAATTTGCCGAGGAGCTTTCACTGCCGCGTTTTCTACGAGAATTTTCGATAGTTCCTTTTTCCTCCGTTTGATGCAGTGAACTTTCACGGGGGAAGGACGAAAATAAATTCTTTATTCGCGCCAATGCGTCAAAACTAAGGGCCGAACACAGGTTCATAGGAATTGCGAATGCGCAGTCGACTGATTCGAAGTAGAAACGATTCAAGCACGAATGGTTCAGGCTATCCATTCAAAAAAGCAATTGCTTTTCTGTGGTCTGAGAAGACCATTTTTCTCTTTTCTCTTTTCAAAATGCTTAGATTCGCACCAATCTGACGTAGATTTTTCAATTTTCACTGCTTTTCAGATCAAAGATATCTGATTTTTGATCGGATTTCAAGATCGACACGCGCAGTCAAGACAATATAAAAAAAAAGTTCAGAGAAGAAAGGAATAATAAAGATGATCGTTTTCGATGGAAATAAATATCCATACAATATCGATACAATTTCAGAGAATAGCTCATAACTTTGTGGAAAAAATAAGAAGGACCAAGAGTGCCAATTTGTTTTTAAGCCTTGTCATATAAAAATATGATTGCTACTGCATGTGGACATATTCCAGATTTACAAACTTGTACAAATAATTATATTGATAATCTTAAATGTTACGATATTTAAATAAGATATATATATTGGGTTGTCCGGAAAGTTCTTGCCGATTTTTGATAGGTGGCGTAAGAATAGATCTGAATATATCAGAACGATTGAAAATAACATGCGTACCTGTCGTAAAAGACGATACTTCAGGCATACTTGGAAAAAAATTTGATTGCGATATGTTAATTTTTGTCAGTTTTATACGCCTTTGAATATGGAAGAAAACAAAATGCATTTTAGGCATTTAATACTTTTTTTTTATCGAAAAGGTAAAAATGCCACACAAGCGGCAAACAAGATATGCGCTGTTTATAGCGCTGTAGCTGAAAGAACTGTGCGGAAGTGGTTTGCTAGGTAAACTGGTGATTTCAACCTTGAAAATCAAGAACGCTCGGGTAAGCCTTCTATCACAGATGAAGATCAGATTAAAACACTGTTCGAAAATAACCCACGCTACCCACCAACATACGACACGTAAATTAGCAGAAATGTTGAATATGCCAAAATCCACGAGCATTTTGTGAAGCTTGGCTACATAAACCATTTTGATGTATGGATTCCCCACGATTTAACAGAGAAAAATCTGATGGATCGTATTTCTATTTGCGACTCGTTCTATAAACGCAATGAGGAGACACCATTTTTGAAGCAAGTAGTGATGGGGGATGAAAAATGAATCATTTACAATAATGTTTAGCGAAAAAGAAGAAGAGAAGGGGAAAGCGGAATGAACTACCTTTAGCCATCCCAAAAGCCGGTCTTCATCCAAAGAATGCTCTGTGTCATGCTCTGTGTCTGATGAGATTGGAAAGGAATCCTGTATTATGAGCTTTTACCAAACAACGAGACGATAAATTCAGAGAAGTATTGTTCCCAATTAGATGAATTGAAGACAGCAATTGAACAAAAACGTTCAGAAATAGCGAATTGGAAGGGCGTCGTGTTTCATCAGGACAATGCGCGGCCTCATGTGTCTTTGATAACTCGACAAAAGTTGTTGGAGCTCGGTTGGGATGTTCTACCCCATATTCCACCATATTCACCAGACCTCGCGCCCTCTGATTTCCATCTATTTCGATCATTACAAAATTCTCTTAATGGAAAAAGCTTCAACTCTTTGGTCGAGGTAAAAAAATCACTTAGAAAAGTTTTTCGCTGAAAAACTGAGAGATTCTGGAAGGACGGAATTTTTAAGTCGTCTGAAAGATGGAGAAAGATTGTAGAACAGAATGGCAACTATATAATTTAATAAATGTATACTAAAATTTAAATCTTCTTTCAATTTTCTTTCAAAATCGGCACGAACTTTCTGGACCCAATAT
>NW_012130065.1:9432964-9474566 GCF_000143395.1 Atta cephalotes
CTTAAATGTTACGATATTCAAATAAGACATATATACATTTCATTCTAAAAAAAAATCGTCAAAGAATTTCTTTCTTTTAAATCTCGCGGATTTCGTTTTATTATAAATATCATTTATTGAATTATCCTCTCACAAATATAGAAATTGTTTTATCTAGAACTTTGCGAGACTTTATTGAAGCTCGAAACTTTAGTAATACAGCCGCGTCGCGTCGAAGTAATCAATTAATCAGAATTCTTAATTATAATATTGACAATATAGAAAAGTTCTGATCTGAATATTTCTCTGGTACTGCATTTATTGAACCAAAACATTTAATTCGTGAATTTTCTCTTGTAAGGAAATAGAATTTTAGCGAACATCTAATTCAATTGTTAAAAAGAAAGAAAGATATATTTAATGCACGTAAACATATCTATTATTTAAAAAAATAGTCGTAACTCTCTATAGTTAAATATTCGATAGATACTACTGGTAAAATACAGATGCAATGCAATCTCGCGTTGCGACGTTGATGATACAGACTTACATGAATGATTCTTAAGTCCACTTCTCACTATATCGATTAACATAAATATCGGAAGTGAGTTGATACGTATAGATACCGAGAGAAATATCGACAGCTGCCTGTCGACGTAATCGTCATCGCGGTAATTTCGTTGCCTGAAAGATTTACGACACGACCGGTAATCGATAACGAAAACCGATTAAGGCCGATTACATTCAGAACTTGATTTCATAAATCCGGTACTTCGTGTTTGTCCTTGGCACTTCGTTACCGGAATGGATTTTTAAACGCATTCGCCTTGTCGTACGCGAGCCGTGTTGAAAATCATGTCATCTTAACAGTGTGTAATACTTAAGAATATGTTGCACGTACTAAAAAAAAAACAAACTTAAGAGAAGTACTATTAATGAAGATGTGTTTAACTAGCTAAAGAAGATTTTAAGCATTAATTATACAGAAAAACGCAGATAATTTTGTAATCCAATGTCTGAAATAACAAAGTGCATCGACTTTACAAAGAATATTTTTGTTTTTACTTTAATCTTGTAAAAATGAAAAGGAAGAAACAATCAAGAAAAAATCAACGCTAAATTTGTTTCTTTCCAATATTAAAAAACAAGAATTGTAGTTGTTTCACATTTAGCTTGTCATTCGTAATTTTCTACAGCGTTTTGAAACGTGCGCGTTCCGAAAAAACGAAGAAGAAGAAGGAAAAGAAGGGAGAAAAAGAACTAATCGAAGTGTACTCCAAAAATTAATTTTGCAGCGAGAAAAATGCGCACTTTACATTTTACATCTCGCCGGTAATCCCGACCTGTCTGGCCGGGGAAAACAGCGGCGACGTCGATCAACACGCTGACGGAGGATTGTCAGGATGTTAATTCGTGCCGAGTAACGAACGACGCCGGACGACGCATTGCATTATTGAGGTACGAGCTCGTCGCGATAATTCGTTGATTACAGCGACTGCGGCGTTCATCCAGGCACCAAGGAAATGGGAATGTGAATGCACGCTCGTAAAAAGGGGAAAAGAACGACTTTGAAGAGAGACCAACTGCGCGTAGACATCGTAAAAGTGTAATTGCTATGAAGGAAGAATGCATGTGCCTCGTGACGCATCGCTTAGAATTAAGACACGACTTCGGTTTTCAGATTGCTCTTTTATAAGTCATCCTTAGGATAGAAACGGAAATTGACGTTACGAACTAATCGAACGATGCCCGATGGCGTATAATATCTCATATACTTTCTCTCGATAATAATAATAAGAACGCGAAAACAACTTATTGCGCATTGGAAATGTGAGCATCACATATGAAACTAGTTTCACATTATCATATTAATGATACTTTGTTATGTAGATTTAACATTTGTTATGTAGACTAACAATAATTACAGCGATCATTTTTCTTGATTCGTTTAACAAGAGATTAAATGACGATAAGAATATTATGTTGCATTTATTATATTATTTAATAATTTTCCGAAATTCTTAGATTGTTGAAATATCAGCGTAAACTACGCGAGTAGTTCTAATCTTTTTATGCACATAACATTTACAAAATGTTAATTCACATTCTCGAGATCTTCATTTTATCCATATCTATCAAAATACATGAATAAGATGAAGATTCGTCTATCCCGCTAATTATATTCTTATATTCAATTAAAGTCCTACAATATTTTTTACTGGGAAAACTAGTATAATTTCATAACTTTAAAAACATTAAATTATTTATTAACATATGTAAATCAATTTGTATTAATTGCCAAACCAATATTGCACTAGTTTTTTCAATAGAAAACGCTATAGAGATTTATGTGATTAGGCTGTCTGAAGAAGCTAAACAGTATGATCTGATTGGCTTTCATATAAGAAAATGGCATTGTGATATAGACAGCTAATCAGTATTCTAAAAGATACAGTCCTTGAAAGATAAAGTCTGGCCACTCATTGTAACTGTTTTCATTGGTTAATTTTAAACTTCCTCAAAATGACAATTCAAGCATTTAAAGAACATGTATACTAGTTCACTATACACACACATTCATACCAGAGTCATACATATAGCTATTTTGTGATGTGTAGCCAAACTCTATCCTTTAGAGACATTCATTCATTGAAGGAAAAAGAATAATAACGTCAATTAACTTCTAGTTTTCTATAGGGCTCTATATTCTAGTAATTATCTAAATACGTTTCCTATATCGCTCCGGATGCTTTTCTAGAATAATTTTACAGATGCATAATATATATATATATATATATATATATATATCTCTTGTATAGAGATGTCAATAAAATTTCCTTAATGTCATCAATATATACGTACAACAACTAAATTGATCATCATCTCACCATTTTAATGGTTTTTGGCTTGACCAGCCAGAGGAAATTTTTGTCATAATTCAAGGATTGTATAGGAGGAATACAAACAGAAGAGAGAATAGAAAGAAGAATACCGAGCGTTCGTAGGTATTCAGGCTTCGGTGCAAATGTGAGGAACATCGCGAACGGGACCTTCGTCCGATACCTTAGATTCCCCCCCAGTGTGCTTTCTATTGTATTTACGGATCGTATAAGAGAACCTTTCGTCGAGAAAATACCTTCTTGACCATTGCCCTCGTTCTTTGCAACTTCCCTTCATTTTTTGATGCTTTAGATGGTGAGACATCACTAATCTTAGTACATGATGGCAACGTGCTGTTTTATTATAGCTTTTTCGTAAGTTCACAGCGTGCTTGAAATTAGAATTATGATTCATCGACAACTCTGTAACTTCGTGATTTCTATGTTTCTACTGTTCCGAATGATAAATGAATTCTTATTTATAATAGCTTTCGTTATAGTTACCAATGCATTCAGTAGTAATCAGACTAGCAATCGATTATTTTTCATTACATTTACGTAGTCTCTTAACAAAATTTGCTTGAATTCATAATTAATATTAATATCATTTATAATTATCATTGTTATAATGAAATTTAATTCGAGAAAAATCATCAGTTGCTTCCGAGTGTTTTACGGTGCATTGTTATATTTATATTTAATAAGTATAAATATAATCAATATAAATATATTTACATTAATAATTACCGTCATGAGTTTATATACACATTAATCGATATTGTTGGTGATGTACTAATATTAATCGACAGTCGCCTATTAGCGTCAGCTAACGCTATTGTGAAAATAGCAACTTGCAAATGACTGACCTTGGAACTCGTGGCGTCATCTACGAGCTGACACCCACCCTCTTTAACTTCTCTACGCGAACGCAGACTCCAACACAGAACATCCCGCTTCTAATCGCCCACAGTTTCTTACACGATCGATCGGATCCTTCGATTGCATTGTTTGAAAGTCTGTTACGCTCGTCGTGGCGCATTAACGGTCCCCGTTCGCAGGGTACTGTTATAGTTCGTGTAATAGACGCATTTGCATACACCAGTGCACGATCGTAAAAATAGTCGAAGCATGGGAACCTGGTTATTGTAATTCTCAGGGCTATCGCACATATAACATAAAATATAAGTAAGTAAACGCGATGCTATAAAGATGTTTTGGAGAATTTTTAATTGGTCAATTCATAAAATTCTTTCTTCTGATTGTACATTAACTGTTTTAAAGCATTTGTAGTGAGACTTTAACCACATTTAGAATTATCATATCTAAATATTAAGAAAAGAATATATATATATATGTGTAATTTTTTTTAAAAAAAAGATAGTTTAAGAACAAAAAGAAAATATAATTTCTTAATGCAAACATAGGTATTTAATAAAATCAAATTTCTACAACATAATTTTTATTAACAATTTTTATTAAAATTATTATATTTTATAGATATAAAATTTTAATTAATGACTACACGCAGAAAAATATCATTCTATTACTAAAAAAAAGTGATTATTCAATTTACTTTCTTCCTTTTAAGTATCTTTAACAAAAAAAATTTTTTTTGATAATCTTAAAATATACTATTAAAAAATTTTAGAAAAATTCATTATTATGTACTTAAAACAAAAAGTTTTTTCTTTTGAAGAATATTATAAATTAATCGAAGAAATAAATTTTTCATAATAAACAAATCAAATTTGTTTTAATTTAATAAACTTGATTGAAGTATTAAACTTCCTAGAATTCAGAATATATTTTGAATAAATTTAATACTTGTGATGAACTTATAATAAATTTGCAGATATATGAACTTCTGAAATACTTGAAATAAATAATTATTACTTGCGTATTTTTCCGTGTTTTACCTCAAACAAAAGTTTTACCTCAAAGAGAGTAGGTATTCTTAATAAACGAATATGATAATTAACTGCTATAGCTACGCACAGCATAAACGCGTGGACAGCAATCACGTGGACCAATGAGTGTGTTATATAAATCAATATGGCGACTTTTGAATGCTCATTGATTCAGGATGTCTCAGATGGTCTCACTATTCATATGCAGTTGTTTTGTGAACGATAAGCCCTTATAATAACATATTGCACGATCTCTCTTTAGCCTTTATATCAAAATTAACTTCGTCTTTGGCAGGATTCCGTTATTAAGACTCAATGAAAAATTCGAATTTTTTATTTTAGTAAATTTTTCGCAGTTGATGTCGTCGATGATGCATTGTGAAATAAATATCTCTAGGTATTCTACAATCTTCAAGAAATACCATCATTGTCAGTCATAAATAAACAGGTTTTAGTAAAATGATTTTATTGTAATTTTATTGAAATTTTGTTGCCTCATAATTGTAAAGATGAAACACAGACAAAATATGCTAACTTCATAGGGGTTTTATCTTTTATAAGATACCGCCAATTAAAATACAGTTAATGAAAAATAAAATTTCAATGTTATCCGTCAGTATTATCATTCTTTCTTAACGATTTTATGATAGGCATTAATACATCCTCTCTAATCTTTCGTCGCGAAATCAAGCTGTCGAGTTTACATCACTGTCGCTATTATTTAAACTGTCACTATCTGGGAGATCGATATATGAATAAATCACTCTTATTAATCATTAACGTTATTACTCGTTAAGTGATCTTTAACCTTCTCATTAATTACCGTTATCTTAATTAATGTTAATACCGTGTTGGCGGTATTAGTTATACGAAATTCTTTCACGAGGAATGTCTTCCGTCACGATCGCTCGACGCCGTGATTCCGATAACACGACATAATAACGGGAATGCACCAAGGTAACAGTTGCACCGGCAACTGCGAGTAGAAATCGCGCCGGAGAATGTGCGTATGTATTTCGAAGCTCGACTCTTTTTCGAGGATCCGTTAAGCGTTTCGCTGTGCGCTCATTTTCCAAACTAACAAACGCGAGCGAGTTCATCGTTAAGAAGATGTAGTTTATCCAGCCAAGTCTTTCCTTCACCGATTCTTTCCCCGATGATGTTTACACGAGTGTCCTGCATATAGGAATAACGACGCTTCAGCATAACGGTTTCGCGATCGCCACGTTGTTTTCGCAAAAAACATGGGATGCATCCTATCAGCGGAGGCGCGCATCATGTGAATCATCACACGGTTCATCGTAAATTTATGTCTCGTGTGATATTCCACGAAAATCAACGATAAGATTAAATTTGGATAAGAGGCCACTTACGGAAGTGCCTTCACTGATTTCGCAACTTTTCAACATTCGTTGCGGAACACAAGACAGCGCACTTTTAATTTTAACTTTACTTATCAATAAGGGGAAGGATAAAGGGATTTCTACGTTCTTCAAGGATTTTATTTTAGCTCTATTGATATTAACAAGAGTAAATAAGTGAGGTAAATATAAAACTTTTGCACGCGTATCAATATTAATATAATAAATGAAGTATAAGAAAATTATGTATTATATAAAAATTGTATAATTCTCCGTATAATTTGCCGTGTTAACAAAATGTGCATATCTCGAGATTAACTTTTACTTACTTTCCGGTTTGCGAATGTTGAGGTAGCACTATACCAGTTGCATTATGATAAAACCAGTCGGATTGATTTTATAAAGTTTTGTATCTCTTGCATTTTTTATTAGTTTAATTTTTATTAGTTTAATTTTAATATCTAGATCGTATTAAGCAACAACTTGAAATATCTCTCAATGCCAAGACAAGTTAATGAAACATATTACAGGAATATAACGTAATTTTACTTTATCGTAATAAGTTTTAATAATAACACTTATGAAATTCTAGATTCTTTTAATATTCTAAATTACGTTAACGTAAGATTTTATCCAGGATTAATATAAAATGTTGAAAATATTACTCAACCTGCATTCAAACTGTAATAAAACGAACACTTGTTAAGATTTACGTAACTGTTAATGATTAACATATAATGAGCACTAATGTAGGATATTTGTTCCAACATCAATATGAATGTCCTGGGGATTAATAATAGAAAAAAAGAAATTATTGAAATATCGTTTGTTCGTTATTTGCATTCGGATTGTATAATGAGACGAGCTACTTGATTATATCTCATAAATATTCAATATCGAATATTAACGTGAGACATCTGCTCTAGTAACGCTACAAGCGTCCCAGATATTAGCAAAAAAAAATAATGTTAGAAATATCATATTCGATTTGCATTCACGACGCAATAAAGCCGCACTTAATACGTTTTGTATTCTCAAACGTCGGCAACTGCTCGCAACGTCGATAAATGCCACAATGTCACCGCGTTCCCGTGAAATGACAAGCGTTTTTCTCTCGACGGCGTTGCGGCGTTTCCACGAAAACAACGACGGAGACAACACGCGAGCGGGTAAGACGTGTATCGCGATTTATCATCGCTGGTAAAGATAGACAGATAGATCAAGAACGAGAGAGAGAGAGAGAGAGAGAGAGAGAGAGAGAGAGAGACAAAGAGAAAGAGGAAGGGAAAACGCGAGTAAAATCATAGAACGTAATTGACGAAACGTATATTATTCTACTTCTCGTGACGCGAAAAATAAAAAAAATGAAGAAAAAAAATGAAAAGACCTGTTTATCCGAACAATATTGTGCATGTGTCATAATGCGAGTGTGATGTCAGAGAGATGAACGATACTCTCGAGATTAAAGTGCATGCTCAGAGAGCAAAGTATCGTAGTGACATAGTTGGCCACTTGCTATACGTTGTTCATTGTGCCACTATATTATACCGTGAAACTGTACTGGCATCCTTTCTCCCTTTTTTTTTCCTTCACCGAACGTTGACGAAGTGAGTGACGAAAACGACGATAGTGGTTTTATCGCGTGAAGATAAAGTTCGGTGCGTACGCAGTGTGGAGACCATTCTAGCTTTCTTTCTTTTTTGCTCCCTTGAACTGAATTGCTCTCTTTCTCTTCCTTTATCCGTCTCTTCGTCGATTTCGTTTATTCTCTCTTTCTCTTTCGCATAAGGGGGCGTGCACTGACGCTTTTCCTCGAATGGTACACACGTGATACACGTTGTTGCATTCGTCGCTGCATCTCGGCGGGTATGAATTCCTTTGACGATTAATTAGCATACATCGGGTCTCCGAAGTTTCCGAGAATACAGAATGTATTCCGCGGCATTGCACGAATTTCCGTAATCCGAATCAGTCGGCGCGAGACATTCAAATGATCGAATTACCAAATCGCAAATAAACGAATGTTTAAAAGTTATCCTTTAGACGCATAAAACAAAGAAGTATTGTGCTGTGGTGCTTTCTGCGATACGTAGCAGCCTTTCAAAAGGAGTTGTTTTCAAGCAAAAGCTAGCAATTTATGCAATCTCACTGTCACTTCTGATAGACGCCTGCAAACGAAAACCTTGGCGGAAACTTGACCTCACTTCTTAATCGCTTGAAAAAAAATTTCCATTACTGAAAATTCATTATACAAGAAGTTACACGGTATTACACAAGGCGTAGAAATAAAGTTTAGCTCACAAGATTTCTAAAAAGACTAAACTTTTTTTTACGAATTATAAACGATTGTGCCACTTTTAAACTAGCATTCCTTTAGACAGACGATTCTTTTAAAGATAACAATATTCTGTCGAAAATTATATTGTATTTTATAGTGGTAGAAAAAAAGGAGGTCATAAAATTTAACTGTCTTGGAGGATTTCTTTTGAAAACTGAAGAAAAAATGGAAATGCAAATTTAAAAAAAAAGTCATGAAATTTATTCTTCTAGATTTCTTTTAAAAACTAGAAAAAAATAGAGACAAATTAAAAAAAAAAATCATTAAAATTTTGAGTAATTAACTGTAAATCTTTTCCATCAACCGGAGAACCGCAGGTTCGTTCAAAAAAACCAAAGTCTCAGGTTAAAAGAGAGATAGCAACTGCGGTCACAAAATATCTTAACATATTATATGACGCACAGATTTAATTTAAATATTATATGATGAAGCTGGTTATTTTTTCATCTACTCATAAAGAATTAATATTTAATAAAAAAATATACTATTAAATATTTTTATATATTTATTTATCATCTAATAGCTAATAATAAAGAGGTATTTTTTTTTAAATATACTAAAAGTATTAAACAAAGAATCTTGAAATATTTCTAGAGAGATAATTTATATATGTTCATAATTTTTATGAACTGCTTGGAAAGGATTAATCAGTAATTTTCTTTTGCTTTGTTAGGCCGGTTTTCCTTTTCTATTACGAACACCATCATTTAATTAACGTTTCAATTTCTCCACGAGTTCACGAAATGCGAATTCTTCACCGTAGCAGTTTTATGAATAAAGACTGGTAAAAGGTGTACCTCTGATTGAAGATTAGCGCAGTGCTATTACGTTCAACATACCGGTATATATTTACATACATATAATTCAGTCGCAACAATTCAATGCGAACACATTCATTAGTTATGATAACTCGAAACTCGAACATTTGCACTAAATCATTAATGTGCTATCATTATTTAACACATCTTCCCTTTTTTCAATGTGAAATATAATGAAATAATCTGTACGTCATACATTTTGTTTATAATTAACTGACACGCTAATGTCGTTTCTTTATCTCATGTTATCTCGACAACGTAATCTCGTTGCACGTTCTCACGAATGACACTATCATACCATCAGTATCAACACTGACATGGACAACGATACAATGTCTATGATATTCGTGCGGAAGTTCCGCACGATTTTAATTCAATCGTAATAATTCAACTTTTGGCGCATCTGAAGAACTTTGCACCACTACTTCCGAGAGATGATAAACGTGTACTTACTCTGGCAATGGTACGAGAAAAATCCTGTTTTCTTTTGAAAACTCGATGTTTTTGCAAAGAGACGCGACGAGACTGTGGGATTAGATCGCCTACGTCGACAACTCTTGAACTCATGTGATCGTGAAAACATCGTCCACGAAAAAATCATCGAAAAAAAAGAAAAAGAAAGAAAATGAGAGAGAGAGAGAGAGAGAGAGAGATTGAATTTAATTGAAACGATATAATAAATTAGGAGTAAAAGGTTATCGACTACTAACTAACTACTATCTAATTATCAAAAGAAATATTTAAAGATATACTTCAAAAAGTTACATATCAGAAATACATTACAACATTTGAAAGCTCTAAGAGATATATACGTAAGATCATAATATATTGTTTATTATATTGCGAAGAAATATGAAATATCTAAATAATCGATATCTAAATAAAAATATCTATCGATAAGTTACAAGTTTCTCTTAATTTTTCCTAAGATTAGGTAGTGTTGAGTGATCGCAAATGACATACAGTATATCACTAACTCTATGTGATATTCCTCGCTCTTCACTCTGGCAACTTACCAGCTAAGCCAGCTAAGAAACCAGTCGTCCCTAAAAAAAAGAGAAATAAAAAGAAACAAACGCGCTTTCAAAACCTCACGATTCGCACCTTTAGGAGGACGGCCTTGGCTCGCGCAGCCATTTTAGGGTCCTTTAGGGATTACAAGACGCGTTCTTATTACGACGTATGAGTTTATTAACGACGCGACAGTAACGACGACGGGATTATGACTGACATTACTGTGCACATGTGCGCACGACCGGTCGCGGAAATTAAGAAGGTTTGCTTTGCAAAACGCAACGACCTACAATGCTACAAATGCCGCGGAACCGCCGTGTGTCTCTTCTGACCGCTCCACCTCGCCATTATCCACCACCCCCTCTCGCCGCTCCTACCCCCGCCGCTTCCTTTTATACCGCTCGGAATGTATCCCTCCTCCTTTCGGTTTTTTCCTCCCCTTAACAGCCCCTTCTTAGGCCGACGGCCTCCCCTCTCTGCATCGGCCTTCGCCAACCACCACCCCCCACCTCGCGCCCCCGCAGCCCCCTTGCTGAGCACTACACGCCGTCAGGAACGTATCTGAAATCTATCGCCACTGAGAGAATCGTATATTAGATTTTTTGTTTTGTGAGTAAGGAAGAAGGTGCATCTCATAAATTCTTTGATTTAAGAATTACAAATCAATGTAATAAAACTGAATCTTACAATTATCTTTAATGAATAACATAATCAGGAAAAAATACTCGAATAATTTATAACGTCCTTCGACGCATCATTAGATTATATCTGTGTGAAATGTAAACTTCCATTTAAAAAAAGAGGAGATCGCATAATTGATAAATTCATACGGCAATCTTGTAGATAAGCCAGTAGTTTAAGCTAGTTATTAGCGTTAGACATGTGTTATCGTAATTAGTAACATTACTTCGTTACCGCGTGCGGCCTTATTATCGTCTGCGCGGCGTAAGCGCGTCGGTAAACGTAAATAAAAGCGCATGCGAAGTGAGGTCAAAGCTACAATATACAACTCGCGTCATAAATCGTCGGTTATGTAAAAAAAAAAGGAAAAAGAAAAAGAGACCGGTCAGCGCAGCTTCACGCTCGATGCTCGACTGCGGCACCGAGAGTGGACTTTGCGATTAATGCAGGACGTTTACGATTAATTGCAGCGGCCGACACCGCCGAGAAATTGTACCGCGCTCGCCTCTCTCCTCTCTGATAAATCCCGAAAATATTTTTTTTAAAAAAAGATCGTAAAATTTGCGTGTGTGAACAATACTTTTGCCTTATCGTTCATACGCCCAATCGACATCGAAGCACGACTAAACAGGCGCTTGGGGAATTGATAACCTCTCCTCGTTGTTCGGACTCCCACTTCTTTTTCTCTCTCTATTTTTCTCTTCGTGCCGTATTAGAATTTCTAATGATCATTTCTTGCTACCGTTGTGCTGTATGGAGTTTTTTTAGTTTTTTAAACGATCTTTCCGTGCTGTGAAATTTTGAAATAGCATCCCGCGGGACATTCGCTGGGCCACTTCTCTGCGTGATTTTAAATGGAAATTGTACAATCATTTATTAAGTATAAATTTATGACTTGTATTTATATCCTACTATAACTCTATTTTGTCTATTAGTCTGTTATAATTCAACTTTGCGCTTGTTATCGCAGATATTTTTTATTTTTCAATATTTATCTGTTCTATTTTTATTCTTTTTACTTTTGTAATTTTATTTTATGTTATTTTGCCTTCAATTTTTCTTATTTTGTTACTAGATATTGCTTTTTAGCACTTGAAAGTATCCGATTCTAGATGAGTGTTTAATAAATAACGATATCTCTCTTTGCATTCGAGACGTACTTGATTTTTCGCAAAAACAGGACTGGTATTCCAACATAATTTCCCCGCAAGCAATGAAGATGACTAGATACGACGTTATGACGTGCTCAGAAACTACGGTTTCAGGGAGAGTCCTCTAGTTCCCGGGTATCCGAAGCCACAAGTACGATACTGCGCACAAAGAAGGAAAAGCCGAGTCCAGGTTCATTGAACGTAAATTCGTCGGCAGTAGGCGCGAAGTAGTGATAAGAAACCAAGCGTTGTTGGTTTCCGAAGTTTTAACTGCTTCCATAACGAGAATGAAATACATGATAAAAAAATTTGTTCGAGGAAAGGGAAGAAAAGAGAGAAGTAATATTTGTTGGGAGACTCTCCACGTTATGTGCTACATCGGAGATTCGCGAGCACTTGGATTCGAGACCACGGCCAATGTCCTGTTAACGCGATGCACGTAGACATTACGCGAACTCCCATCCCATCAACGCGACACAGATCTCGAGTGCTGATTACTCGCTGGATGGATTCGCGCGGGCTCGACGGACTGTTCGTGAACAACTGGCACCTCGATAGCGGACAATGCATCACAAACTGTTAGGCGCTTCAAAGTGAGAATTCCGGATAAGGAGAAACTCTCTCTCGTGTGCGCGAACAATTCAGAATGTCGTCTCCAGCAGCAGGATTTGTTCCGTTCTGGGTCATCATCACCGAGTCTAGCGAGTTGTATGATATGTTTCTGTTTTACGATGACGTACAAGTCGATCGAAAAACGCCGACGCGATAAAGCGCGCGAGAGAAGAGGGCATGTATGGACGCTTATTTTAGCTTGTTCATGTTTGTTTTAAGAAGAGTAGTTCTGGGGGGAATTTTTTTTCAGAGTAAAATAATGAAGAATTTCATCGTTGCGGCCTAGATTACCGGAATTATATTATACATATTTGTAATTATTTACGCAGTAAAAGATTTTTCATCGTTAGAAAATAATTGTAAATTGTGCGAACAGAATGGAAAATGCTTTTTATAATTAAAGAACTTCAATTTTTCCATTACAAATGATGAAAAAATTCCTTGAGTTTTAAATCTGTCATTAGTATAAAATAAAATTTTAATTGGAGTTCTCGAGTTCTCTTTGTTGCCACAATCTTTTTTAACCGAAAATAACGTTGCCATCAATTTTACTGAATTGTAAGAGAGATTAAAATTGAAGTTTTCGAAATTTAAATTTCGAGAAACATGCAAATAAGATATAATTTACTTATTTAATCGCGAATAGTTTCTATTGTACAGAATTTTCTGATTTGTAAATTTATCAGATAAAATGTTTAACGTTGAAATACTATTGAAATCCATTATTTGTAAACGAGTAAAGAAATGTAAATCGATAAAATAAGGCATGAACTGTATTCGAGGAACACAAACGGTAAGAATCGATACGTTACAATTGTCTTATCAAAGTCACATTAATCTTGAAGTACCATTAATAATGATGCGACTGTCTTTATTGAAATCTATTTTTCCGTCCGTCTCTCAGTTACCGAGAATTTCATTTTACGAAATGTATTTTTCGATAACATTAAACATTCGTTATTAATGAATAATGATATTGATAAGTCTCAAATGAGATGCTACGAAATGTTAAATACCGGAATTACAACAAATTGCTGAAATTTTATATTTCCGAAATATTCAAATTATGACACGTTCAAGAACAAATAATATTAAGAAAGAAGGAGTAACAAGCAAATACAAAAAAAGCATATAAAAGTAAATTATAATTAAAAAAGAAACTAGCTGTGCTAAACTGTATTTTTGCAGGTCAAACAAGCTTTCAAGAAAGTAAGTACTAAATTTTGCAGAGAAGCGTTTCAAGCTTTAAAGTCGATTATCCAAAAATTGCATGACTCTGCACTCTAACCCAATTCCTCGAAAAAGGCGAATTAAATAGGAATAAATCAATTATTAAAAGTGTTCTTAATCCTGAACTTACCAAAGTTCATTTAAATGTTAAACGAAACATTTAAAAAATAGGTCACAGATAATTTCTAAATGTAATTACGTTGAATATATCGCGTGTTTATAAATAGAAAATGTTAGGCTGAGGCTTAAAAAGAATGGCATTTCTCGTTTTGTATTCACGAAAAAAAAAAAAACGCTAATTTTCTTAAATAACTATTCTAACTTTTCTCTAAGTTAAAAATATTGAATCAATTTTTAACGACAAAAATCTATCTCGAAAAAATCAAATCGATTCGCATTCCAGATGGTTAAATCTCGCTTGAAAACTACTTTCGATCCCTTTGGCCGATGACCAAGCGGAACTCTCATGAAACATAAAGCACCTACCAAATTGTTTTTCCCAACTCGACCTTGTCGGTTTCGAGGCAAGTAACGATCGATCGCGCGCAGTAACGGCGCGAGTTTCGCAAAAATCGCGCGATTGCCGGCATTAATTTTTCAGTGTTGTGACGGAATCTTTCTGTAGGACGATTAATAATCGATCCTCTCGAATCCGGGAGAACCGCGGCAAAGAGCGAAGGCCGAGACCCAAGACCCGCCAATCTCCTTCGCTCGTCCTAGATTCCTAAATTCGTATAAGCTCGAGTAATTTTAGTCGCGGGAATATTACAGCGATTTTGAAATAACACGACCGTAACACGTCCGCATTTAGCGATTCCCGATAACGCTTACTGCCGTCAATGTCAATGGTGCTTACACCGATAAACGGCATGATAATTACAGTGCATCGAGCACGACTAATCTGACGCGACGAATACATTTTCATCACTTAGAATTCATTTTCTGTCCTCGGTAATGACGCGTTATGATTTGTGATAATTAAATTTAACCTACCGGACGTGTCCCACTTTAAAATGTCGACCTTTATTTTAGTGTCGGATTCTTTGATCGATGAATGTTGTAGGAATACTCACATTTCACGAATCGACGAAATTTAAATTGACCTGATCTCACTCCGGGCCAAGGGTGCGTAATGTACGTTACTGAAAAGATACTTCTCTGGATTCTTCGTAGTGTGCCTGCTAAATAATAATACGCAGCTGCTAATGGAAACCCACTTCGCGCTGGCTTCCCCTAAGTAGGTTTCACGAAAGGGAAAAGTGTGTCATGCACAAAAGCCTTTTTCAAATCGCCTTAGAGTTCTGCCGTTGTTATCATAACAATCGCGATATCGGCGAGCATGCGAAAATAGAATGCGTTCGCTCAAAAGACAGGTATACTGGAAATATAAAATACAATACAAAATTCTATTTTTTCGCGTCCCACTTTTTTTGAACGTATTCTCTTTGAACTACTTTGCAAATTATTCTTCATGAATATTGTTTACAAGACGCAAAGCTTCAAATTTTTCAATTTAATTTTTCCAAAGGATTATTAATCCTTTCCTTCTTTTTAGAAATTCTTTTTTTTTTAAATAACTTTTCACCCGCCTGCTGTCGTATTATCACGAAAAAAGAAACGCTCAACTTGCGAATAAGCGCATCGCGATCTCGCGGCCGCGATTATTTTCAACAATGCTTTCCTCATTACTAAAGCGCGACATTTTCATTATTATTAAACCATTCGTCGACTAGTGAAACCGGCGACCGAAGCGGACTGAATCGCGGAATACTATTACGAGCGAGAGACAGGTAACCACGCATTATAATACCGCGACAATAATTTATCGTAATTTAAGGCGCAAAATTTCCCCAGAGATTTCCATAAAGTTACTGACAATATTTAAACGATGGCACACGTCGCTTCGTAAACATTTGCTTCCTCGAATGCGAATGTTTCAGCTTTGCCATACAGCTAATGAGACTTTCGTTAATGTGGAAATAGTCTCGATATTATGTTAAAATACAATGCTATCCCACGAAAACAATACTTTATGATCTAATATAATTTTCAAGTTGACAATAATAATACATCGATTATACCGTGATTACGTTAGAGCCACAAAAGTCGCGTGAAATGCTTCGCAAAATTTTATTCGACGCTCTATTAACATTTTTATCGAGTCGTATTTAGTTGTAAAAAATTATACATTTATAAATTATACTTTATATTCCATAATAAAAAATTTAATTACATTATTTCAATTTCAAATGTTTGAATAATATTACAAAAAATTTTAATTATGCTCAACTGAATAAAAAATGAATTAAAAACTAAATTTAAAAAACATGACAGCTTTATGGCTGTTCATAACTCTCGTGTTATAACGTCAAATACGACGTAATTAAAAACGTAATAAAATTAAAACTTTTAACAATCTATTTTCGACGGTAAAAATTGTCGTTCTTTTCTAAAAGAAAGTATTCGTTATTGCAAGAGGGTTAATCGGATTCGAAACAGAATTCTCGGTACGGGCCTGGAATGGTTTGCAATGAGAAGTCTACCATTCCCTCTCTACCTTCACCCGACCTACCTCTCTTTCTTTCTCTCGTTCCATCGTTTCGGCTCTCGGCGTAGATAAACCGGTTCCCTGCTGATCACCCGCTTTTTGAGAAAAAATTGTGAACCAGTTTGTAAAACGAAAAAAGCTCTCCTCGCCATCCGGGGGCGCCCCTTCTTCCCCGCTTTGTCTCTTTCTCCTGGATTCTCCCTACCTTTTATCTTTCACCGAGGATGAGAACCACAGAGATTCGCTACCAAACAACAGAATTTCGATAACGGAAAAGGCCATCGCAAATTTTAATTGCTAATAAAAACTACCATTTTTTTTTTAAAACTACTCGACCGCGACATGCACGGACAAAAATCACGGGCATAACATGATAATCGTCGCTTTTTTTACTAAATAAAATTTGCAAAAGAATAAAATCGATTCGAAAATGGTTTTTAAGTAAATCATTGAACATCAGTCATCTCAAATTAAATAGAACAAGTACATAATGTAGCATCATTGTTCATATCCAAACCAGATTATATTGTACTGCAGTCTAGGTCCATTTTATTAAAAAAAAATAATAAAATTCGTTTTATTTAAAAAATAATAAAAAGATAATTTTTGATTTATTTTTGATCAAAATGGATCTTGGTACCTGATAATATTCATTTGTCAATTTGCAAATACATTTTTCAGTCTTATGTAAATTGTACACTGACGTGGTTTGAGAAATGCGATTATAAACTGAAGTTAGCAATAATATCATGAATTACACTGATCGTCAATTTAATAAGCATCATACTACAATAATAATTCAAATCATCAATTACAAGTTATAATTGCAAACAATAATTTACAATGTCGCTATTGGAAACAAAATAAAATATTTCATCAATTTTTTCGACAGATATAATTGGACAGAAAATCGCGACTTGTCAGAAGAAAATGGGGCGAGCATCTCATCATTGGTCGAGCACTTCATTGTGTAGAGAAACAGAATGGAAGATGTCGCATTTTCTCAGACGTTGAAAAAGTTAAGCTTGAAAGGCGCGGCGGTCTCGCCGCGACGCAGGCCGTCTCGGCGCTCTTCCCCGCGGCAGTGGCTATTGATTTTCGAATTGGTTCAAAATTTCCATAATACCGTGACGGCGGACGCGAGGGTACGCCGAGTACGTCGGCGGGGTCGACGAGCGGGAGGGAAGAGAGACGAGCAAATGAAAAAGGAAGAATGAAGAGAGATATAGTGAAAAGGGGAAAGAGAGGGTCATGCAGCGACGAGGGAGAGCGCGATGCGAGGGGGATGGAATCGCCATCGGCCTCGGATGGTTTCGAACTTGGCAAAGTTCAGGCGGCTCAAAAGAGACACCCCTCGGAACCCACTCCTCTGTCCTTTCGACTCGCGACACCCCTCCGTGATTCACCCTGTTCACCCTCTCTGGAACTGCTGTCTCTCTTCCTCGCTCTTTTTCCATCACCCCTATCGCCGCTCAGTTCGCCTTTCTCCGCGGCTTGTCTCTTCGCTCGCGGCTCACCCTCGACTCACCCCTCCTCTGTACCGAGCGCACCATCTCCGTTCTACCACTGTTTTACTGCTCGTAGAAATATTCTTGTAACGACGATGACACAATGTGAAGAACTCGACTTATTTCTCATTGTATGACTCGTTGTAATGACGTAAGAGCATTAGCAGATTATCTCTTTCTCGTTCTTTATTTCTTTGTAACATTACTGCACAAATTGATCTATATTTATATGCCTAATATTACTTAAGTGTATTATGTGGATATCGATTATACTAATGATCACAATATCCAGTATTAAAATCAATATTAAAATTGAAGTACGTTGATCACATTGTATATAAAATGGATGTGTGAACCGGCTTCAGTGTAAAACTTGTAGCAGTTTGTCATCGTTCATATACATTGATCACACCATTGCAAAACCAGCCTAATGGCTCAGTTTTGAATACAGACTAAGATTGCATTTTGATATTTAGGATTAATATTGAAATTTATAGTGTATGATATAGATCACAATGTAAGAATATAAAAGGTTTGTTTGCGTTGCATGTTTCAATGTAAATCCTGAGAGCACTTGGATTATAGATAAAATGGCGACATTGGAGCAGATGGGTTCATGTGCGCCAATGCTTAGTGACATGAATGGACTTGCGATAAGCGTTGTCGCGTTCTATACCATATATAGGAGTCATTACCCCTTCCTTCCAGTTGTTGTCCAGTAACATGGATCTCAGATTAGAAGATTTTCTTCCTTTTTTTTTTGTTATTGAAGAATTAGCGTTGGGATGTACATTATAATTTCCTGATCTGATTTAATTATTATTGGTTCCTCTTGTTGCATATTATGTAATATATGCAATTTTAAACGATTTAGAGGTAAATATAACTATTCGCTCCAAGAGGGAAGTGTTTGAAGGGTTGCAACGCAAAAATCGAAAATGCTTGGAAATAGTAGAGCATAAATCAGAGAATTATTTTTCAGAGTATTAGTCAGAGTATTTAATTTTGCAATTTTAAGTTTTAAACGACTTAGGGATGATTGTTCGTTCCAAGAGGAAAATTAACCCCTTAAGAGTTGCGCAAAAATTAAAACTGTGTGCATATGATAGCGCATGAATAGCGTATAAATCCTGTGTATTTAATTTTCCAAATGGATTGTTTTTAACTGGTGAGGAAGGGCCGATGATTAACAAAAAATTTTTTTTTAGCTAAACGGAATGAGCGCAAAAATTTTTTCTTGCAGATATGGATAGCGCATAAATAACGCATTATTATATAATTTTGTCATTAAGATTTGATTAAGTGGGAGGGCTAACTAGATAGACTATCTTCCTATAATCTGTAACAGATTAATGAGATCAATTCTAAACAGAATCGTAAGACTCTGTTACGAACGTAACGTTTTCGTAAAATTTGTAAAAACTTATGATTAATATTCTAATTTTATGCGTATTTATCGTAAGACATACGATTATTATTTGTAAATATAATAACTACGATTCTAATTTCTTCTAAATTATGTGACTAGTAAGAAGCTGTCTGTAAAAATATTATATAAAGGTATAAGCACTTAATGCTTACAGGAATATGTTACGAGCCTTATGATTCAGCTTAGAATTTAAGCATAAGTTAGGTCTAAATCTATTGCCATAATACTATCCTGCCGAACTATCTTCCATTTTTACATTATGTTGGATTTCCCCAAAGCGTGAATCATCAATGTGACTTTCAGAACAATAAATTTCAGAAAGCAGTCTAAGGCTACGTTCAAGGATTCTATGAACGCTATTGTGCTATTTTATCTTTATCAAACATAAAAAAGATGAAATAATATAATAGTACGCTTTCCAAACGCAACTTAAGTATGTATATTTATTTATTTATTTTTAATTATATTTTTTTAAATAATTTAAAAACTTTTAAATTATATTTGAAATAATGTATTTCAAATATTTTAAATTATATTAATATTTTTGTATACAATTGTTTGCAAAATTGTATTTAATTTCGAGCCTTCTTAACACATTTAATTTTTTTAAAGTACGCAATTATGAGATGAAAAAACATCAATAAAAATAATCATTGTTTTATCGATTTAACTCCAAACGCAGTTTCTTAGGCTACTTTTCAAAATTCACTGTCAGTGATAAAAATCTATATTATATGATATGTACGTACATAGATTTCATTAACCTTAACTAGAATGTATTTCTTATTAGTCTTGATTATTAATCTGATTTCGCAATGGTGACCAATGCAATGATAACTGATAACAAACAGCAAGTTTTACACTAAAGCCGGTTCACGCATACACATTGACCATAACGTGATTAATTATGTACTCCGATGTTGATTTAAAAAATTTATCGATTATGTTGATGTAACACATAAATTAAAGATTTTCAATTATGTCTCAAGACTTAATCCAGTGTAATCTGGACAGTATTATAACTATATTACATAATAATAATAATTTAATATTAATTTAATAATCCAATATGCCATGTGCCTTTTGTGAGATTTTAACTGACACATGACATTTCCGATGGCAAAATGTACGATTAATTTTTACATTGGTTAATACATTCTCAACAACGATACATTCGGATCATGTGAGTCGTACGCCTCAGGTTGTCGGTACTGATAGTTTTATATGTAATAAAGCCTGCGGCAGATGTTTTCCTACTGGATTGTTTGCGTTTTGATAAATTAATAAAAATTCTGCGTTCTGTGCTGACTTTAGATTCCCATCCGAGTGTTGTCCAGGTATCACTCCATTCTTATTGTTTACCGAACATTAGACAAGGATGAAATGACATCCGGGGAACACCCCCAGATGGGAATCTATCTGGGTACGCCCTCTGTGTGGTGCAAATTCTTATAGTAATTTACTAAAACGCAAGCAATCTAACAGGAAAACCTGCATTATGTGTTGCAGATTTGATTACGGCAGATTTGATCGATATATATATCAATACCATATATCAATAGAACTACAGATTCATCATTTCAAAAAAAATATTAATGTGACAAATATATTATACGTAAGTGTAGTATTTAAGCGTCAATGCATGATTTGGATGAAATATTTTATTATAATACGTTACATTTATAACGAAATTATAAATAGTTCAAATGAAAAGGAGGAATAATAGAAATTGAGAAGCTTAGAAAAAATATGGAGAGTAATTTAGATTAGTAATTAAAATCATCAAATTAAAGCCCGTTAACATTCAGATGAAAAAGATTAGAGATTTTAAATATATAGTGACATCGAAGAACACGTAAACATAATGAATGTCACATAAAACTAAACGTTTAATTTTACTCAAAGGCATACCGAGTATCCACGACTATATGTATACTCCCGACTTTCTCTTCGCTTTCATAACGCTGGTCCATTTTGTTGTGGAAAAAAATATAAAATAAAAAATATTGTAACATAGAAATAAACATGACGCGCAATGCACTCGATTGAAATTTAAAATAAAACCAAAAAGATGAGTCTTTTCCTATTTAAGAGAAATCGTTTATATTATTGACATATACACTTTCTTATTTATTTTTGCTTTTCTTATACAAAATAAAAAAAATTCTTCAAAATAAAAGAAAATACACCAAAAGAAAAATACTATCGTTTATAGCATTTATAGCAAAATCGTCATTGTTACTGCAAATCGTAATGGTAGCGACCAGATTTGGTTGATACAAATAGTTTTAAAAAATTAATTATCCGTTATTAGAACAGAATCTGTTTTGTTACTAGAATAAAAAAAATTGCTGAGTATATTTTTTTTTAGAATTAAGTAGAGTCAATTTATTGTTAAAGCAAAATAATATATTCCTAGCAAATACATTTACTATTTGAGCAAAATTACTATTACTTATACAAATTCAGTATGACAATAAAAGAAATTTGTTATTGTAATTGATTTGTATTATTTGTGTTATTTGTGTACAATAAAACTTGATTTTGTTAAAAAATAAATAGATGCACTTTATGGAAGTGTCAACAGGTAGCGTATCTACTACGTAAAAGAAAGACAACTATCTATCTGTAAAACGAAGATGATTGGATCTGTTTCGTATTTCACGCAGTTCTCATACTGCGGTTCTAATACTGGAGATATTATATGTTCCTTTCAAGGGAACCATCAGTTGTATCTACCCTTGACAAGCCAAAAAAGTAATATTTCACTATTAGAATTTTAGAGAGACGTATTGCTGATGTAAATCAGGTTCGGATTGCGCATCACGGATCGTAAAAACAATGTGCAAATGTGCTTTGCTCATGTAGCCAAATTGTTTCACTAATGCAACAAAAAAAGCTTTGATACAACTCCGACAAAATTTTATTTTTTTTTTTGCAACACGGATGTGAATAGTATGATACTGACAGACCTAAGCAGACAACTGTATGCACGCTATCCTCGACCAGCGGACCTCTACGAGGTTTTTACTCAGAGCGTTTATTACACAAAAAAATGTTCTAAGTAAATTATTACAAAATAAATTTAAATTATACAATTTTAAAAAAGGCCCCTTTTATAAATCAAGTTATTAACAAATAAACATCACAGATAGATAGAAAGTCTTTCTTTTCGAAATTTATTTATTAATAATTTTTATTTGTAATTTTATTATTTGACATTTATAAATTGTTTCCGCATAAAAAATATCCAGCGTTTTGGCTCAAACAAACTTTGAATCTTTTAAATTTTTGAATTGTTAATTCTCTTGTGCCGTTTTGTAATTTAATTTTAATTGTTAATAATTTTTCTTCCAAAAAGAATCTTTTTTAAAACTGTACATACAATTTTGAGAAGTATGAGGAAATTACCTGTACAATTTAAAAAAAAATTTCTTTCTTATAAGAAAAAAAATTAACGAAAAAAAAAATCATAGATAGACGGGCATTTTCTCTTTTTGTTAGTAACTTTTCTTCCGAGAGAGGCTTTTTTAAGGGGGGATTCTGATGTAATGGGTAAAAAAAATCGATTTGTTTTTTTACGTTACATCGGAAGAAAAGTTACTAACAAAAAGAGAAAATGCCCGTTTATTTACGAAATTTTTTTTCGTTAATTTTTTTTCTATAGGAAGGTTTTTTTTATAAATTATTAAGAAACATATCCGGAAACTGTGTTTCCAGTCTTAGATCGAAATTCGAAGTTGTAACGATTCTACAGCAATTTTATATCTGCGCAACATACACAGGTACATACGGACCGATAAAGAAGAAAATCCAAGGATAAAATGCGACATCAAGAAAATTGAATAATGCAAGTAGCGAAGACATTACGCCGAGGAAACAGAAAGTTTATTAGATGGGCCTAGAATAGCAGATTAGCTGTAAGTATCTATTCGAAAACAGGTTCTTTTCTATACTCAAATCTTTAAACGCATTTTTCTCTACATTTTCTCATGTTTTTCAAATTGACGTGCAGCATAATTAAAAAAATATTCGATTGACTTCTCCCTATGCATACATATAGGTATAGATAATTAAATTCCTCTCTAGATCAAATATTAGTTTGATATTATTAAAATAATAATTATTATCGCACAAATGCGAGAATGTTTGTGAAAATTACAACTTTTTTTTTTCTAAAACCCGTCATTTTGTAATTTGAAATTTTTTGCTTCGCAAATAGGTTGATCTAGAGCGGAATATTATTATAGAATTAAAATGCATTTGCATTTCTGTTTCAGAGTACAACAGGCGCTATTCATGCCGATTACACTGTATGATGCTGCATAATCTTTAAGATCTATCTTTATATTTACAAACATATACGTTATTTCGCAATGAAAAAATAATTTTTTATATCTACAAATATACTTTAAAAAATCCTAAAGTTTCATTGAATCATCTCTTTATAAAAAATCTAAAAAATCACGTTATTTTCAACGTATTACATCAGAATCCTCCCTTAACCTTTGCATACACATTCTGAATAGTATTAGAAAGGCACTTGTACAGTTTTAAAAAACGGCCCTTCTTAGAAAGCAAATTTATTAACAAATTATATGAAATATTATTTTATATATATTATTATTATTATATTGTATATATTATATATATCATCTAAATAAGTTGATTGAGCGCATATTTTCCTAATAGGAACAAGAAAGTATAAACACGTAGAATTAAAATATAACATGTGGTACATTAAACGTATGTGATTTGATTATAACATAAATATACAATAAGTAACACATCTATCGATTGAAGAAATGTTGAAGCGAGTAAAGAAGATTCTGGCGGTCCCAGATTCGAATCCCACTAAAGTAAGTCCCAATAAAAAAATACGATAATATCATAGAAAAAAATGAATTCCTGATTCACGTATATTTTTATTCTTGAATGCTATTTACTTTCATTTAACTATAAAATGTTCTCTTCAATTATAAATGTTCACTAACATCAATAATAAATAAATTTATGCAAAGTATACTTTATTCTTAAAATTGTATTCTTGTTTTTAAAATTATTATATGATTCTAATAAACTTAATCGCATTATTTATACATTATTTATTCTTGGATTAAGAATTATAAATTTGAAAATTTGCCGGCAACAATATATATATAAGGGCCTCTCAGTAATATCAAGATGTCGGATTGCTTGCAACATGGTTATAACATAGCATGAAGAGAACATAGACGGACACACAACTATTACAAGTATATATGGATATGGACTTATCATGTTGGTACCTTCTTATACTCCTTTATGCTAATAACCGTGCTGCAAGCGGCTCGGAATTCGCATCATTGTATCGGAAGTGCATGGGTGTAGTGAATGACAATTGATGATGATGGTTTTGTGAGTGAACTGTTGCATTCGTGGAACATACCTCTAAATGTGATTCAATTTTTAAGGATGGATGAAATATTCAGCTCGTCCTAATGTTTCTGTCAGTTACATTACAAATGGGGATGCGCGAACAGCCGGCCGACTTTGTCACTGCGATGTGACGAAGAGGCGCCTATACACGCGGGCGGATTCGCGGATTTGCTATCTACAGTTAAATGGGTAAGATGAACAACGAATCCGTCGCGGCGGATCCACCTGTATATGCAGCCAGCGTTCTCTACTATTATGACGAAGCTAATTGTCTGTTTGCATCCTTTTGCCGTTTGCAATACGGCTAACGGTTGATAGAACGGTCTTAGCATTTCCTTGCTTTGAGCTACATTAGTAAAGGGTATAATCCAAATTTGATTCAGTTTTTCCTTGGGAGTTTGTATCCCATGCACATTAAGAGGCATGCTCTATAAATGTGGCATTTCATTTACAAAGCTAACGGTCACTTACTGCAGCATTGATTTCTGTCATCTTGATGTTATTAAAAAACATACTGGGGGTTTGAAATAAGTTAACAAAAGAATTCATTGAAAAAAAATAATGCTAATATAAACATATTTAATGTTGAACGAGTGCAACAATTCTTTCACTTTATTCTTCTATTGAAATAAAATTTGTTTTGAACTAAGAATAAAATTTATTTTATTTTACGAATAATTTATTGTTAATTGGAAATTGTTTATTCTTGGCGTTATTCTAAAATATTCTTAGATTAAAGCATGTACAGTTTTTACTTTCAACAATAAATAAATTTATAAACAGATTTTTAATTCCCTCATCCCCTCACATTATTAGAGACATTGCAAGATCTAGAGGCACTAGCAATTGAAAAAGGTCTATTGAAATCAATAGACCTTTTGTTTTATTTTCGATATGTGGATGACATTATCTTGGCGGCTCCATTTGACAGAATTCAGAAGATTTTAAATATTTTTAACTCCTTGCATACAGGAATACAATTTATGACGGAGATTAGCAATTGTAGAAGAATAAATTTTCTTGATACAACAATTATCATAGAAAATCAAAGAATCATTTTTGATATCAAAAGACAACTTTCTCTAACAGATTCCTTAGTTTTTATTCGCATCATCCTCTTTGCCATAAATTGTCTGATATGACAGAATAGTAAAATTGTCACATCCTTGTTTTTATCAAAAGAACTGAATAAATGCCATCCACACATTATTAAAACACACATTATTAAATAAATAAGGTTATCCTTTTTCTTTCGTTTTTTCTAAAATTGATGAAAGATTTCACATCCACAATAATAATACACATGATACTCATCTACAAGCAAAAGAAAAATATTTTACAATTCCTTATGTAAAATCTATATCTGAAAGTTTCCTACCTTTAACCATGAAATTTTATTGCAAATTGACCTTTACTATTCCTAATACGTTAAAAAAGGATTTATAAGAAGAGAAAAGGATCAATTGGATAAACTTTCGAATCAGAATATAGTCTACAAAATTTCATATGATGATGCAAGTTATGTCGGTCAAACTAAAAGACAGCTAAAAATCAGAATACATCTCAGATATAAGGAAAAAAACAGGTACTCCTATAGTAGTAACTGATTCGTATTATAACCACAATTATAACCACAATTTCAAATGGAATGACATTAAAATATTGGATCAAGAACCATCTTAATGTAATAAAATTAACTAACTTAATTATAATAAAAGACTTATATCTGAGATGGTACATTTAAAACACAAAGACAGAGATTAAACGGACAAGTAGAAACAGAATCTTTGCCAGAATCATACCTACAAATCATACAATCACTTTCCTCTTCATAATCTCTTTTCTTCTTGTTATCTCCTTCCAATCTTTCCATTTTCATATGATTGAATCTGATCTTTGTTTCCTTGAGATTGTCTCATATTATACTTTCATTTTTAATTATAAGTTTGCTCTAATATATATTTTTATTAAAATGATTACCTTTTCTGCTATTTTGTTAATCAAAGTATTTATATTATTAACACAATGTCATGGCTTTTCGAATTATAATTAAATTAACTTTAAATTAATGTAATTAAACATATTTCCGACTTATTTCAAGTCACAAAGTCTTCTTCAGTGTTACAACGTAAAGATACATTCTTAAATTAACGAATAAAAAATAAGGAATTTGGCAAATCTTTTATCAATGAACATAATTAATCTGTTGACTAAAGTATCCAAATGTTCCCAGCTTATTGTTACCTGACGAGATACGTTTCGAAATTTTTTTATATCTTTTTATATTTTGATACTTTACCATTGATAGTTTTTAAATTTTCATTATATTTTCATTAAATTTTCATTATATTATCCATTATATTTTATTCGTTAATTTAAGATTAATACTGAAGAAAGCTTTGCCGAAATGTTTGTTTAATTATATTAATTTAATTATAGCTCGAAATAAACCATAACATTGTGTTAATTTTTAAGAAAATATACAAGCATTTTTTACTTTATTTATATTATATTTTGGCGCTTAATTTATTTGTTATAATACCATTGATTTTTTACATTTGATTTTTTAAATTTTAATATAATACAATTTACGAATCTTATTAATACTTATACGTAAATCTAATTGTTAATAAGTTATAATCCTATTTTTTAAGAATATCGTTCAATGCAAATTTCGTTTAAGTTTAATGACTCATTTTAGAAGGAAATAAAAGATAATATAAATAAAGAATATAAAGAAAATTGTATATTATTATTTACCAAATACTGAAAGAACCAATAGCGTTTATATATTGTGATAACTTAGAGTTTAGAGAAATTATTAATTTTTTAAAGTACTATAGACCTTTTAATTTATATTTTTTTATTTATATATATTTTATATTTTATATTGTAAGTTCATAACCGAATTTGTTAACATTGAAAATGACCCGATCGAGTACGAAACGTGTGTTATAGATTGTTTTTGTTTACGATTTATATTATTAAAAATTTTTATGTTAGGGTTTTAGTCCTCTTTTATATTATTATTTAATTTATGCATTTCTTTAAGAATTCATTTTTTTGTGTGATATTATTATAATTTTAAATAATTATTATAATTTTACTCTCTAATTCTGAATCAATGGATAATTACTAATATCAGTACCAAGTATGCCATTGGTAATCAGTGAATGAAATGTGAGATTCTTAACCTAACTAATCTTTATTGTATGAGCTAACTAATCTTATTTTAGTGCATTTATATGTATTTATAAAACTAAAGCTCCTTTTGGATCCAAAATCACTTGATCTTGCAACCATTGTAAGACATACATATAACTTTCCAAATGGAGTTTGATACAATAATCACACGTACAAGTAACATATCCACTGATGATGGCTCAGAATGCCAAAACGTTTGTTATTTATTGATTAATAAATCACTGATAATTTTGTTGCGCTCCAATTACTGCGCTTGACTCTCATTGCCAGTGTACTTTTCCTTATTTATTTTATGTATATACTTATTATATTCGAATGTGAATACTTTTGATTTGATTATATATTATATTATTGATTATATATTTATAAAGTAAGGGATCCAACTGTTCCCCTCCGATCTTAATGAATTTTTAATATGTTATTCTCCAGACAAAAATAAGCGACATGTATTTTTTTATACGTGCTCATACGCACTTTTTAGAGATAAAATACTCTTTAGAAGAAAATTGATTTTTCTCTTTCGAAACGGATATCGTCAAAACTGTAAGAGATAGACAAAAATTTTTTGAAAATTGAATAAATTCAAGTGTCGCTTATTTTTGTCTGGAGAATAACATACTAAAAGATCGGAGGGGATATGTAGCGCTTAGTGAGCGATGGAGCGACTTAAAATTACGCTCCACCACTCACTGAGCGCTATATAACCTTACGGCCTAAACACGGCACTAGAGAAATAATAAACAGTAATAAATAAATAAGAAAAATGATATTAAAGATTATCTATAGTAGATAAAGTTATTCGTTACGAATTATAATAAATAAACATATTAATAATAGATTAATCCTTTTTTTGCTCAGTGAACGGTCGTTGCTTCTGGATGCACCCAATGTGTTTTACATTTCACATAAGCATAACGATCGAACGTTTCGGCTCACTTCGAGCCATCTTCAGCGGCATAATTGGATGCAAAATCGGAAAACATTAAACTATAATGGTGGTCACCAGTAACAAAGTGCAGCATGGGAAATCTGTCCTTGCATTAAATATTTAGTCTAACTTTTAATAACATTTCGAATAAAGCTTTATATAAAATAATGTAAATATTCATATAACATTAAAAAAAAATTAATAATAATAAATATTTATTATAAATATTTTGTGTCAGGAAAACTATTGTCAGAGTTTGACCGTCACTCCAGCATACATTCCTTTAACATTTATTTAATTTAAATTTAAGATATCATATAATTATTGAATAACCGCTGTTAAATATATAATCAGATTAGAGAGTATATGTTTACTTGCTTATTTCATCAGTTTTGTATAGAAGATAGAATATCTCTTCCTGTTACATGTATCCTTACGCACGATTTAGAAACTGCTTCCTTGACAAACAAGCGTTAACTATTCGAAATTTTGACCATACTAAATCTAGAAAATGAAAACCGAAATAGAAAAAGGAAAAGAAAAAAAAAGATAGAAGAAAAAGAAGTTATGGATGTATAGACACATTAAAGAGGCATATGAGCGCTGTTATTGGTATATTCTTCTAGATCTAAATGTCCGATTGGATCTGAACCATTCCCTAAACGCTTATTTTTTCGCCCCTTTTTTTCGCATGATTTTGTCAAAAGGATAGATAATGCTTATTTTTTTTACTGAATTAGATTCTCGCCACATTGGCGATGCTGATAGTATTCTTCTCAGCAATGTCAGCATTGTAGCCAATATGATGGCAAAATTCTAAGGCCGGGTTCACACCTTAACGGAAAAGTGGAAAGCGGGAAAGTGGAAGCCAATCGGAACTCGCAGTAATAGTAGGCAGTACTATTCCGCTTGTCTGCTTCTGTCTTTCCGCGAATTCTGATTATTCTTCCGCTTTTCCGCTTACTGTTCTTCCGGTATGAACCCGGCCTAACTGTAGAAAAAGAGCATTCCGACGCCTCAAATTTTCCGAACGCAGCTAAACTTTACATAGAAAAGGATTCACTCTTGCTGAGTATTAGACTGCTCTCCTGATAAAATGGACTGCAAGGTTCACGTTGGCATTCCAAGATGAATGAATCTGGACACGGAAGAAATCCGCGAAATGCATAATTTAAATAAAACTATATTTTTATAATTATAACTGATTATGAGTTATATAATTATAGTTATTAATTATAGTGTTTCATTTTAATTGAGACACTAAATATTTCGAGAATAAAACGTGAGATTGAAAAAAATTTCAGACAAAAATTACGTGAATTCGAAGGAGACATAAAATAGTATTATTGGTTTGATCTTATCAGAGCAAAGTCATTTTGAATTTTTTTAATGAACCTCCCATAACTTACCTCAAGAATTTTTCAAAACACTACATTAAGATATTTTTTCATTAAGTACTTTGCGAGTTATAAGGCTTGACATGGCGAGTGAGGCTTACACTGAGAAAAAAGATATAATAACAAAAAAAGAGAATTAATCACTTCGATCGCTGTCAATCACTTTGATCGCTGAAGCCTGTGTCGCAAGCGAGTAAGAAGAGGATAAGTGAATTCCCATAGAGACGTGTGGTTTGATTCGTTTTACACGGAGACTCTGAATTCTGGCTGAGCTATCATCGCGCGCGAACATGTTTTCCTATTTTTCTTTTTGTTGTACAATTTTGTGGCATTAAAGAGTGTATATTTTTCTAAGATAAGTGTTTTTCATTTTTGTGTTCGGAACGTTAGTGAGCGGTTTTCGAGTGGCGTGAAATCACAAGCACACTTATCAAATGTAACATTATTTACAAGTGGCCAATTATCATTGGATTATTTTATTAAAATAGCAAAATCCAATATTTTTTGTTAGATGAACAAAATTTTTTTATTTAACAATATAAATTTATTTGATTACTTACGTTTAGTAAATAACAATATAAAATTTGGTTTAAAGAATACAAAATAAGTATTCTTTTAGTAATTTCAACAAAATAATCCACTATGATGTGAGTGAGGAGCGTTTCGTGGAACTGTTAGAGATGGTGTGCCTTCTTGTAAGAGAAATTCGACGTTTATCTGTATAAAGTCGGAACGATTAGAAACTTCTAATTTCGTGCACTTCTCGGCTCTCATCATACCATAGCCAATCATGTAACAATCACTTTTTCAGAGCGATTAATAATCAATTGCTTTAAATCTATATATTTTTGCTAAGCTAAGGAAGTTTAGAAACGTCAAACATAATTTCATTCTGTAGAAAGTGAAAGATATATATTCTTATAATTATTTTATTCAGGTAACAAAATGTTCTATTTCTAGCTGCAAAAGATCTATAACTAAACATCATACAACTTTGTGTCATTAAATTATTCATTTAGTAAATTCAACAAAATCAATCAAATTAATATCGTTGTAGTAACTATTGATTTGATTGATCGTATATCGATCAATAGTTTTTGTACCAGTAAACAAAATTTTGCAGTTGTTCATATAAAACATTTCGTATAAAACATTTCTCTTAGTGTACAATACCGCATTAGCACTACTTAAGGTAACTCGACCGATGACAAACTTCTTGAATGTTGTTCAGGATCACAACCTAAATAACTGCATTTGTCAATCAATATCAGGGCTATTGGAGATGCCTCTTATTTTCATTTTTAAAAAATAAGGCCAACTATTTCATATCATGATCATTTTTTACATAAGCGTTAGGTAAGATGGCCAATATACATACGTTATAATTTTTTGATAATATTAAGTTTTTGTTTTGTATTTCATCTTTAATGTCAATAGTATTTATTACTTTAAGCTTCAATGAAGTGTTGATATCCTGAAATACTATTAAAAAGTAACAAAAATAAAAGTATGTTTTTTGCATTAAAAAATGGCCATTTTATTTATTTTATGTAACATGAACTTATCTTACCCTCTATATTAAAAATTGTTGTTCGAAATCGATGTTTAATTGTAGGTCCTCATATGACTTGTGCGCGAATTTATACAAAAGAGAGCGTTACTAATAACGCAAGGCACTTGAAGAAGAATTATGACTACAGATTTTTAATATGGATAGTGTATATCGAAATCAATTTGATTCCGGAATTTTTGAAAAATTGTACAAATCATATATTTCAACAGTTTAAAAACATTATCTAAAAATGAATATATAATTGCATGAGATTGTGTCACATATAAAGTTATGAAACACATTTTAAGCTAGTGATAAACACGCACGCACGCACGCACGCACGCACGCACGCACGCACGCACGCACAAAACCTTCTACTGATGGAAGCAGGTCTCGCGAGATCCGCGAGTTAGAATTATTTATTTTTTTAACTGTGAAGAAAATGAATAAATGGATTTATTTCTATGATAAAAATGTGTTTTCATTTTTCCTTTTATATATTTGAAATAATTTACTACATATTATTATATAATACGTAATATAAAAAACTGCTTTTCAAACATTTTAAACAATTTCATTCTTGGGTCATTTTTAACTCTGCGTCATGCGTGAGAGTATCACATCCGCAGTCTGAGGGTTAATTTGGTTTAATTATCATTTTTATTATTAAGTAAATATTTATTTACTGTTTAGTAGTATAAATATTCAAATAAATATTTATTGAAATGTAATACATTTTTTCTCAATGTAATTAATAAATATAATGATAAAACCGAATTTGAGTTACTTTTATTCTTTCTAAGAATATTCAGATTTCTTCGTGTATCAAAATATATTTATCAAAATACATTTATCTGTAAAATTTCAAAAAGTAAATAAATAACAACGTAAAAAAGAAAAAATATTATTCAATATATCAATGAGAATGTTGTCTTATTTAATTATATTACATAATACTTTATCATACTTTATACTTGTAATTCTAATTTTTCGTAAAATATACTGCGGAATCAGCCTTTCCACTGTTTTGGAAAAAAATTTTATCTGATTTAAATCTTAATAAATAATGCAAATCGGTTATTGATAAACAAATTCCAAATAAAAAATAGCTAAGAGCTATGAAAGTTTTCTATTCACTATTCAATGAATTTCTGTTCTATTGTATTCTATTCTATTTTATTCTATTCTATACTATTCTAAAGGAATCGGAAAGAAATATTTCCAAAATTCTCCTATATTTCTGACCTTGACCAGTCATAGTCCTTTTTCAATTCAGGTAAAATCTCCTCCAAAAAAGGAGAAATATTTTCCATTAAAATGAAAAAGAAAATAGCAAGTCATCGACGTGGCAAACAGAATGCAATAAATCACAATCTGTACATTTCGGCTCCAAATTGCGTCAGTATAAATCGTTAATGAACAATTATAATAGATTCGTATCATAAAAAAAATAGGTCGTTTTATAGGGTGTCCTAAATAATCGCTAAATATTTCATGCGTAGGTAGAGCGGACTAAATTGAGTTGAAAAGTCCTCTACTATTTTGCAATTTTAGCAATAGTTAACAAAATAATACTTAATAAAAATCGCCGACACAATTACTAAATATCACCTCGAACATTAGTTTTCAATAATTTTTAATTCAAGTACTATCAACTTTATAGCAAAACAGCAAGAGACAAAAATTATTTATTTTCTTTTCATAGAGTTCTGAGAATTTTTTCAGAATTTTTTAGTTAGTTATCGCATTTTCTCATGTTGGTAAAAATAGTTGTCAATAAAAAAATGCAATACTAAAAAAATTGATAAAAATTTTTGAGAAAATTTTTAGAGCTCTATGAGAAGAAAATAAATAATTTTTGTCTCTTGCTATTTTTCTGTAATATTTTCTGTTGATAGTACTTGAATAAAAAATTATCAAAAACTAATGTTCGAGGCGATATTTAGTAATTAATATTTTGTTAACTATTGCAAAAATTGTAAAATAGTGAAGGATTTTTCGATTCAGTTTAGTCAGCTTTATCAGTACACGAAATATTTGGCGGTAATTCTGGGACACCCTATATATTCTGCTGTGGCCATGAAAGCAAGACTATTTTTCGGCCAAAATAAAAGTTTCGAAATGTATTAAAAGACTGCTCGTTGGAACCTACATGGAACCCGCAAGCGCGACTGGGAGTCTTGGCATAGCCATGACGCGCTGATCGGACGTATTCCGAATCCCACGCCCATGGGGGCCGTGTGAATTAAGCTTAAATACAGGTATCGCATGTTAAACACTCACACTCTTCCGTACTAAAAGACTAATTAAATAGAGTCGAGTGTATTGCTGATGTATCGCTTATCTTGAGGAAACATCAGAAATGTTGAAAAAAAAAATCATGAAAGGTAAATTTATCATATATTCAGTAAATTTAATTGACCTATCATATATTTATTTGTTATCATATCAATATTAGCTATTATATATTTATTTATTATCATACATTTATTGATAAAAAGTTATTAAGATATCAAGACATTCCGGGAATTAAACAACAAAGATTATATTGTTACAATATGTATAACTTTGAAGAGATTTTCGAACGACAGACGAGAAAAGTGCAACACAAAATAATCGTTTGGTTTCAAATTCTATCTTTGAATAATATTCGACGAATATGTTTATCAAGTTATAGATGTATTTAAGTACCTATTCATAATAAAGTTTCAATTACTTAGTATATTCCCAAGATATCTCAATATCTTACAACTGTTAAATTCATTCCTGTTGATTTCTCATGTGTTCTCGATATTTCCCTAAGATAAGCAATATATCATTCGATTCCGTTTAAGTAACTCTTTAATATGATATTATAATTTGTACATCTCAAAACTCGTATTTCATTTTAGCCGAAAAATAATTCGAATATCCTCCTTTCATTTGCGAGTATTCAATGAGAACGAAAGTGAAAGCAAAAGAGATACAGAGGGGGGAGAGAGCGAGATCGAGATGCTATATACATGGAGAATTGCCGTGAAAAACATGACCTATCCTAACTTAATACTTCGTGCTCAATCGCTTCGTATCGCGATGACGCCGTTGTATCTGTAATGACCATGAAACGTCTTATAACGGGTTATCTTGTGAACAATCCTTTTTTCTCAATCAAGTTCTTATTTAATCGAATGCTAATTAAAATATAACTTTCTCTCCTTAAATAAAAAAAGATGCGGTGTGATGCAGATTTATTCGATTTAAATAAAAATATTCTTGGTTTCGAATATTTCAATATCAAACAATAATTTCGTACGAAAGATAATTTCATATCTCGAATATTTTATCGATTATTATATACCATTATTAATTTTGATCAATCTATTCGTCGAAACATTTTTCATTGATTATTAATGTATAAAATATTGATAGTTTCAAGGAAAACACCTAATGATATTTGAAAATCGAAAAGTACATTACGTATAATGAAAAATAAAGTGAAATTTCTCTCTCGACTTTTCTGCTAAATGATATTATACTGTCGTTCTTTGTAGTAAACGTATTTTATCGAGTTTATTTTTACAGAGAAATTTAGAATCTTTTCCTTGAAACGAGGAAAGTTAAAGGCCCATTTAAGCGAAAACAAGAAAGTTGGCCGAGCGAAACGGCAAGTTCGGAATCTAGATCGATGATCCGATTTATTAAACGGTAGATTACGACTCTGTCGTTCTGTAACAGACTAGAGAAATTTTACTTCCGTGATCTAGAAAGATTTGAAATATGCACTTCGATTTTCTTTAAGCAGTAACATATAATTTTTAGACTACGTAATATTAAAACTTAAATTTGAATAATAACAATAAAAGCATTTCTCAATAATCAAACCCTTTATGTTAGAAAGAGATAAATAGAAAGTAATCACAATAATTATAATGTTATAATAACCAATTATAATCATAAATAATGATATAAATGAAAAATAATTTTAATTCGTCACGGTGTTTGTGTTTTCATCAGCTAAAATAAATTTATTTATGCTAACGAAACATGACTTCAAACTTCGAGTAAAAGATTAAGCTTTCTCTAAAAGGTTCAGTTAGTTCAGTTACAATTCGTGCATATGAAATTTCGTCTTGCAGCTACGAAAGATAGACTCATCCATCTCACAATACTAATACTTCCCTCGCACGAAGCCCAACTTTCTTTGTTAGACAAAGGAGAGATGACTTTCGTAAAGATATTTATTGTCGATGTAAAGCATCGATTCTTCAACGCGTGGGATGTAAAAGCTGCCGCGATTTCTCTCATGCCTGAAAATTCTTTCTTGGCCAAATCTAGAATAGAGTTTTCCCCAATAGAATTTAATTAGACGCTGTTCTTTTTCATAACTTTTTTAATTTCCTACATTTAATTTCCTACGTTAAATATTTTGGCAAGCAAGCCTCTGATTAAAAATTCTACCCAAGTAAAATTCGCTTGCAAATTAAGACTTTACCTTCTATATATGTTATGTCGCCAAAAATTTTAAGTTACTTCGTACTAATTATTTTTATCTTTTTGAATTTATTATCACAGTTAATTTCTGCTTCATAAATGTCTGTGGAAAATTATTTTAAAACATAAGTGTAAAAGCTGAAATTATCGTTCCTTATAATGAAATTTTGTGTGCATTATACTGTGATTTTTGTAGGAACAAGCAGTATATATTATATTTTTGGGATCTTTGATTGGGGATTTTTTTCATTTCTAGGTTCAAACGAACTGAAAAAGAAAATTCACAGAAAAAAAATCTGAAAAATATTACCTGAAAAAAGATAAAAGATGGACACAAAAGCAAAAACATGTACTCTCTTAGCTAAAAGTTTGGAAATACTTACGATTTTTATTTTATAAAAAGTTAAATGTTTCGGTGAAAAAAAATCGCAAAAAAGTATTGCAACATATTTTAGAGTGCAAAGGTGAGGATTTAAATCTGCGTTTGAATTTTTTCTACATTTTCCAAAATTACATAAAATTGAAAATTAATATTTTTTATAACATTTTTGTTTTCTTTTGAAGCGCTGCAGTTTAATGAGACACCATAGAAAAAAATTTATTATAAAAGATATCTTAAATACAATATACCTTTAAATCTTAAAAAAATATTTTACAGTAGCTTTCTAAGTTTTAAACTGCTTTTTGAAAAAAATCGATAAGATGATTTTTTCTAAAAAAAAATCAAATTTTTTTATTTGCAAATTATTTTATTGTGCAAATTTTAATGTTTAAAAATTTATTTTTTCTAAAATATTTTTTAACTTCAAAATTAAAAAGCTTATAGAAAAAAAAAGAGGAAAACATTTGATATGCTTGATTTGTATAAACCTTTTCAAAATTTTTTAAAAACTTTCTCCAGCAGTCATAATTTAAAAGAGTTTTTACATAATAAAAAATTCGATATCTTTGCGAAAATTCATATCAATTTTGTCAAAAAGAATTTCGAAGCTTAAAAAGCCTACATTAAAATACTTTTATATTAAATTTTGTTTCATGATGTTTCATCAAATTGCAGCGCTTCAAAGCAATACGAAAATATTGAATAAAATATATCAATATTAATTTAAATTAATTTAAAAAAAAAGTCATAGAAAAAAATTCAAACATAGATTTTTTAAAGCTCTATCTTTGTGTTTTAAAATACAAACTCGAAAACTACTCCACAATTTCTTTTCGTATTTTACTTTCGTGAAATGCGAAAAAATTGTAAGTTTTTCCAAACTTTTAGTCGGGGATATATATGTATAGGACACATAATACTTGACATAGGGCCGGTTGTTCCACTTTTTGATAAATTTTATGTGAAGTAAATCAGGTAATCCGCGCATGTGAATTTTGCTACTTATTCAACAGGTAAAATTTACTAAAAAATGGAACTGGCCCATAAAGTATTTTGTAAAGATTAACAATGCTAAGAAATTCCTGAAATGATTTGGATGGATGGACAAAGGGTGACATAAAAGTTCAGCCACAAAGTTTTGTGTTTATCAAATAATTAGTAACATATGTTTACAAAAAAAAACGAACTGTGTCCAATAACTCGCAACATGTCTTTTAAAGTATCCTCAAGATTATGTAACATTAATACATCGTTTCCATAATGAAATCCATCATGAAATACATCATTGTTCTTTTTATGTGTTCCCTAAGTTATATTACGTTTTAGTTTGCTGGGTTGTTACTTGAGTAATGATTTAATAAACACACAAAACTTTGTGGTCAAACTTATTTGTCACTCTGTAGACAGAATGAGCGAATGAGTGAGTTAGTGTAAGTGTGTGTATGTGTGGGCGCGTGTGTGTAAAAAAGAGGTGGTTGGTGATGGTTTAAAATAAGAGAGAAACCAGATGGTCAGAGAAATATACAAAGGCCACAATCGGTAAAACAAGTGAAAAATCGAAAATTATTTGTTGCCAATTTCCTCCGGGCGATAACTGTCACAAAAGAGAGAAAAAAAAGAGATGAAATCCTCGCAAACGCGTAGGATAAAGGGAAATAGGTAAAAAAAAAAAGAAAAAAAGAAAAAAAAGAAAAAAAAAGAAAAACATGAGATTAATAAGAAAATTTAATAAGAAGAGATTAGTGTCTCGTTGCAAGATTAAGAGTAATTCGAAATCAAGTGAGACGTTGAAAAGAATGACGACGAACGAATTAAAACACGCGAGAATATTCTCTACAACGTTCGTGATCTCATCGGAACTCTCACTGAACTTATTGTAGTTAGCCACAATGCCCATGACACATACAAAAACGAAGACAGTACGATTTAAGCAGTAAGGAAATCGTAACATTGGATTCGCTACTGGTCTTACATCTCTATTATGATTGATCAATACGCTTACTGTTTACGTCTTATTGCTCTAACATTTTTATACGTGTCATGAGTTTTAGGTCTTACTCTATTCGCACAAAGGACGAAGTACAGTACAGAACATAGAAATATCCGAATCATGCACTTGACAAGTGATTTAGAGTTTCGCCGGTTTCACTAAGGTTTCACTAAGGTTAGCTCTAACTACAGTTAATGAAATTTTATTTCTCTGCATATAACGTTACGTAACGTACGACGTTATATGTGGCACTCAGCAACGTACAGGACTGTGCAATAAATAACGTTATCATAATTAGTACCACGATCCAGAAACAGACTATGATTAGAGACGAATTACAGTTGTTAAAGCAAATAGTGATAATGAAAAGCAATAGCAGAAACTAACCTTTTAGCAGACGAATGTTAAAAAATGTGTACTAGTTTCTGCATTTGTTTTGCGATTAAAGTGCACTCTTTCTTTCTGTTATATAATCTACAGATACCTTGAAATAACATAAAATTTTCATTAAAGATATTTTAATATAATTATTCAATCATTAATTTAATTTAATTAATCTAATTAAATAATTAATTAAGTTAATTAAAATTCGTTATATAATAACAACAGTAATGCCAATGGCTAAAGCCTTCGATTATTGCAAGCTTCGAGATTCATAGATTGAGCTTAATTAACTTTAGTGCAACGAAATCAATGTTGGCGAGATATAACTGTACCTTTCCCTATTAAAGTACAAAGGTAATGTAGCGGACAAAAAAAATAGAGCGGCAGCAAAATCGAGCCCATAAGAAAGACAAGTGCGTGGCCGTTCATTTTCCTGGTACGCTAATGCGAATGACCGGTGGTGGAGAGCGTCTTAATGTGCGCTGATGAGAACATAAGCAGTGGGTTGCAGCTGTCGACATAGCAAGCGCCGCCGGCCGGCCGTCCACCCGTCAAGAGTAATCTACGTGGAATATCTAAATTATACACGGTGTCCCGGAACTACCGGGTTTTGTCGCGTTCACGAGTTTCTCGAGTGGTTAGGCGTGTAGTCCCTTCACGCACTAAATTGCAAATATTTTGAGATAGAGCGGCGAGGAAATATTGGTGACTTAAGCGATCGAGTTGAAAGTCGGATGACAAAGTTCTATTTTTAGATTCTTTTAAAGACAAATTTAACGAAGAGGAAGGAGGCAAATGGGGAAGAACTTGGATGAAGTTTTTATTAAGACATCCAATGTATTAAAAAATATATTTTTTAATTTAAATTAAAAATTATTAAATTTGTTAATTAAATTTTAAAAATTAAAAATCACAGAGAGAAAAAGAAAGAAAATATTCTTTGAAATTTTTAGTAATTACATGGTTCAATTATCAAATTCTCTCTGAAGTGCCATAATAGATACCCCGAACGTTTTTTCGCGCTGAACACGATTCTGTCAGAATTTGCGTAGCATGTCGGAATTTTTATAAATTGGGATGAAATGGGTCAAAAACGCTAAAAAAAAAAATGGCGTTTTTGGCCCATTTCACCCCAATTTACTAAAAATCCCGACGTGCTATGCAAATTCTGACGACGGAATTGTATTCAGCGCAAAAAAATGTTCGGGATATGTACTACGGTAGTTCGAAAAAATGATATTATCAATCTGTTAACTATATTATTATTATCATATTTTATGCGTAGATTATTTTTGTCTCTAACGTTATGTTATTCCAAAAGTTTTAATGAAACAAGATATCGAAGCATTATTTTGAAAGTCCTTAACAGCAATATCTGTAAATCAAAATCTGAGACAGACATTTGCAAACGTTTCTCCGTCAAACAGACCCATTTAGCGCAAAACGTGAGACTAGAGTACGCATAGCATAGGCGGAACAAACGCGTACCTAACAGCGAGTGAATAGCCATAGACACCGGTTCAGAAGCGCTTCATTATGCTGCCATGAAACAATTGAGCAGAACTATATTCCGCCGCATGCATCGTACCATCCTATGAAGGGACGAGAGTGCGTTTCATGTATTCGAATATTTAGCGTAAAGTGCTTCGTCGAACTAGTTATCGCGCGCATGCGAGCGATATATCGTCCCGCCAGCGCAAAGAGGGCTTGACACGACGAAAGAGTTTTCCAGAGATCCGATTAAAGCAAAACCGACGTAATTTCTACATGTATTAGTATTACATTCTGAGTTAAACGAGCGATTAAAAATTTAATCCGAAGAGACCATATAGATACCATTAAAACTTATTAAATGTCATCACTGATAATAATTTATCTGTATTTTGATAATATCGATCAAAAATCATTATTATAATTACGAACTTATTAATTCCTTTAAATTCAAAAATTTTTCTTTCAAATTCTGAAACAATAGCTACGGAGTATATTAATTCTTTTAACTCCAACAAATTTTCTTTCAAATTCTGAAACAAAAGCTATGGAGTAATTCGAATAAATTCATCATTCTAATTTTAATTACAATTTAGAAAATACTCAAATATTCTATTTATTAATCGTATACTTGCATTACGATTGCTCGCTTCTCATATCAGCTTATTACATATCTCATATAAGCAATTGGAATATTACATTTTACTTTCCGATTCGATAGAGCTTCATTTTTATGTTTCACAGTGTCTAACTGGACGAAAAGTGTATGCGCATCAACACACAGAAAGAGAGAGAGAGAGAGAGAGAGAGAGAGAGAGAGAGAGAGAGAGAGAAGACTACTCGACAGTCTTACTATTATAGACGCGTGCGTACGACGACTAACTCCGCGTACGTACTAAGTAAAGTCAATGTATAGTAGTTAGGAACTACT
>NW_012130065.1:9474586-9491004 GCF_000143395.1 Atta cephalotes
TTTAGTCTATTTGGAAATTAGATACGTTTATTAACAAATTTAAAAAGTACAACCAATCGTAATAACTTACGTATAGCATACATTATACGAAGTTATACGAGAGAGAGAGAGAGAGAGAAAGACTTACTCCGCAGCTTTCCATTTATAGACGCGTGCTCGACGCAAATCCGCGGTACAGTACACTGTAAAAAGTCAATGATGATTGGAATACTTGCGCGCGAGCGAACGAGCGACGGTATTCAATCGACATCAATACACACGCGGCGGGACGCGAATGTAATTGAAAAGCCGCGCGCTCGCTCGAACCGCGAACGAAACGGATTTACAGAGTTTGCGGATTTTTATTGCCGACGATTATTAATAGGTAGTCGGAGTTTCGATTAATTAGAAAGCGCGCGCGCGCGCACGTCTCTTAATGGCACATTCGGATTCCTTTGTTCGGATTCTGTTGCCAGGCTGTCCCCCCTCGATGGTACATAATCGATACCGTGTTGGCGCGCGAAAGTCACGTCACGATTCATCGTCGTGCCTAACGACGATAACGTAGTAAAATCTCGTTACGTTGCTAAGTACGTTCTACATCTCGCAGGGACGTTGTTATTATTTTTTTTATCTCGTAATTAATTCGGATTTTCACAAAGTACAAATTACAAATATTACATTCGCGTTAAATTATCAATGTATTAGAAAATAAAGATATACTATAATGAAAAAAGGTTTGGTAATGGCTACCAAACGCTTAGTGTTAAATAAGGCTAATTAAATTTTTTGGATAATATAATAAAAAATAATATTACTTTCCTTTCCTAAATATTTAGTAAGTATTAGTAAACGGTAAATCTTCTTTTTTCAGTACGAATTCGTGATAATTATAATAAATGTATTACGAAAGTTAAAAAAATACAGCGATATTTGTATAATAGTACAAATATAGTGTTTACATTTATATTAGGAGGAGTAATATATATTATAGGGAATGTACATTTTTAATACCTAAGAAATACTGTCGTAGATCTATTTCTTAATTTGAAGTCGACCTTAGGTATTTCATTCCTGTAACTCATTTATTTTTAACGTTAATCTCTTAATAATGAGAATGTTTCAAATTAAATTTCTGCTGAAATAAAATCTGCTCTGAATTAATTGAAAAATGATTTTATTGCCTCAATTATATTTATATACCTATTTACGCGCTCTTAAAATTTAAATTGCCATTAATTCCCCATATTAGATAGCTTCCTAATTAAAGTGAGTAAATTTTTAATAAAGAAAAAAGATCATAATCTGTAAATTTATTAAACAACACTCATTAATATCAAAATCTATATTGTAAAGTATACAGACATTTTCGTGATACTTCTCAATGATACGTTCAAATATTTTTGACAAACGTGAATTTTTCCAAAACGATAATCTATTAACGAGAAATCTAATTAACATTGTAACATGTAAATCAAACATACGATTCAAATTTCAACATGAAATAAATTGCAAAAAAAACATACCTTTCTCCGTTAATTACAAGTAAAATCTAATTTAACGAAAGTTTGTTTTCAGTCACGATTGCCATATTTAATATTGAAATTTAAACGTGGATGTGTTTATTGACCATACGTGTTTAACTTTCCCGAAAGAAAAATTCGCTTTAAAATTCTTTTAAAAAAATATCATTAAAAATAATATGTTAGTTTTGAAACAATCAGTAAACCATACGTAATATGTAGATATGTAAATGATGATTCTGCCAAGCACATTATATGTTTTGACGTAAATGGCCGACTCGAAAATTGCTGGTCGAGAATTGCTGTCGATATTTAAATTATTTTAACTACATTTTGTGTGTCGTGCGTAACCGGAGAACTCGAATCGAGTTACGCAGACAGAAAGACCGAGTGGATGGGTCGTAGGATGAGAGGACAGCGAAACCGAAAAAAAAGATGAAGATAGCGAAGGGGAATTGATCAAAACGGGAGAGTAAAATTCGTAAAGATGGAAGAGAAATGGAAGAAAGACAAAACGGGGATAGAAAAATACACAGATAAAAAGTGCAAAATTATTCAACCATTGGTGGATCGAACTATGCAACGTCATAAAACGAGCATCAAGCGTATATGTATCGCATGTCACATAATTACAAACGTTCAAACGTTAAGTTTTAATTCAAGGTTCAATCATAAAATCAAAAAAAAAATATATATATCACTATGTATTAAAATTACTAAAATCCTAAAACAATATTTTTCTATGAGGAATGTCGTTCCAGTAATTAAATTTCTGTAGAAGGAAAGCGCGTGCTGAAATGTTAGAACTTCATGGATCGTCGACAAGTATAGCGATCCGATTACATTTCGGCAGAACTGCTTGATTTTGTTTTTCGAAAGGAACGCACATCGCGTTCAGCAAATTCGCCACGTTCCATATGCGAAAGGCGCACGCGGCCGAGAATGTGCAGGTGAATAATGCAAGGCAGTGGTATACACGTGCGAGGGCGGAGCGCGCGTGCACGTGAAGAAGAATCGCGTGCACGCGCGAATTCGTCCAGATTCGACTGGAGTCGACTGGAGTCGACTGGAGTCGACCAGGCTGGCCGGGCCGGGTTGGCTGCACGTTTTTCGAAACACAGAAAAGTTATGAAATATCGCGAGCGCCAGGCGAAACTTTTAATGCGCCGTGGTCCGATGTGTAGTTGGCCCTCGCCTCTCCCTTATATAGGATATACACCTGCCTGCGCGAGAACCCGTCGCTATACAGAGTGCGAGAGCGGGAGGAGAGGTGCGCGAGCGTGCAACTTTTTTATTAAAAAAGTTTTTCGAAATAAAAATCAGACTCTCGTAGGGTGGAGAGATACGGCTGCATACACATACATACTATATACGTATATATACGCGCACGTGTACCTGAGCTCACCCCACGAATACGCGCGCACGAAAGTGCCTTCGAGGAGTTGCGTCGTACTGGAGAATATGCTTCGGGAGATGTATTCAGAAAGCCGGATATTGTAATCAAATCCATGCGGTGTCTTTCTAGTAAAAAATATAATTTTAAATATAGTTTTAGAAAATTTCCAGTTTTTTTATATATAGTTTTAATTAAATAAAGTATATGCACTATTCAACATAAAAAAATAGGGAACACTTTCAAAACGTTCAAAATTGTACAATTTTCAGAAGATGATTTTTTTCACCGAAACTCGGTGGAAAAGCATAGCAAACAAAAAAATTTTTTAAAGCTTTGAAACTTGTAGATACTTTAATATGCTTTTGGTTATTTAAAAAAAAATTTGTATCTTTACAATTCGAAATCTTAATAAAGATCACATTATTATATTCCCATTATTATATTCCACATTATTATAAAATTACATGCAATCAACAAACTGAAGCTTAATATGATATATTTTATGCCAAAAAATTTAATATTTAAAAAAAATATAAAGCTTTTCTACAAAATGTTTTTTTAAAAATTTTCTTACGATTTTTCTTGATCAAATTACACAACTTTGAGGCTAAACCTGAATTTTTTATAATCAACGTCGAAACTCGGCAAAAAATCATCCCAGACAAAAAATAAAAAAGCATTTTAAAGCTTAAAATTTATATTTTTACATGTTTTTCAAAAAATTTTATCAAGCTGTTGAATGTACGTAATTTTGAGAAATATAATAACGTAATTTTTGTTAAAGCATAAAATTGTAAAAAATAATAATTTTTTGAAAAACGGCCAGAAACATGTTAAAATACAAGTTTCAAGCTTTAAAATATTTTTTTTATTTTTTTGTCTACGATGATTTTTCACCATGTGAATTTTCGGTGATCTGAAAATTGTACAATTTTGAACATTTCAAAAGTATTCCCTATTTTTTGTTGCGTAATATATTTTAAAAAACTTTATAGTGGTAAAAAGTAAAAAAGTCAAAAAATTCTTTTTAAAAAGAGCTTAGTTTAAATAGAAAAGTCGAAGCACAATTTTTAATAAAAAAATTCTATGAAATAAATTTCTAAGATATTCAGTATTACATAATGAAAGCTTTAATGCTCATACTAAAAATAATTTAAAAATTTTTTTTTAAATATTCAATTATCGTATCTTTAATGTAAAATGAAATAATAAAAAATCGCAAAAAATTAATGGTTCTCTTCAAAAGAAATCTATGCACTATCGCCGATTTCATTCAGGAATGCGGATTGCGAGAATAAGGTAGAAACGTATATTACCAATTTATGTTACTAATCTAGCCTCGGTAACTGGAGACCGAGGGAGGCTTGGGGGCGTTCTTTTCCTCGGGAGGAAAATAATTTCGTTCGCGGATGGTTAACGAGAACGACAACGATCGACTCGACGTTGCTTCGTCCTGCGGAAACCGCGCTCCCTTCATCATCTCACCCCCTTTCTCTTCCACCCATCCTGCATATATATATATATATGTATGTGTGCATGTATATATTTATATATACAATATGTACATCCGCCCCGCCTTACCACCCTAAAATCCTCCACCCGATTTTAATCTCCGACCGACGGAGCTTTTAGCTACCCCCTCGCGCGCTTTCGCTCACCGGGGTGCAGAAAAAAGGTAAAACCGCTCGGCGGCGAGGGAGGAGATTCACGAGGGATGAAGAGAAAGGGGTGACTCGCCGCGTCTTCTTCGGAGCCGCGCGAGCGCTCGCTCTTCCGCACAGAAAACATTTTTCTATCATGTAAATAAAATTTTTTCCGATAGCCGCCGCTCGCCCATTCTCGCGAAACAAACAAACAAACCACTCGCCACCACCGGGCGAATGAGCGTACCGGGGGTTGGCGAGTGGTTCGTCCGCTAGGAGGCCCCTCCCCCCATCCCCCTTCGATATGGGTCAAACTGAAACCGCGCGTCTTCCCCGAATTTCCCCGTGCCACCGAATCCGCCCCTGTACCCTCTTGCGCGCACCGCACACAATACTCACAGAGACAAACATGCATATACCTACATAGATATGTGCAACGCAAACAGGTACGCACGTGGGGCGCGCCTACACAATCGGAGAAACTGCGAAAGCGACGGCGTCGTACCCGGTGGCGGGGAGAGCAGGGGATGGAAGAAGAGGAGAACGAAGAGGACGAAGCATGAGACGATGGAAGAGGACGAGAGGACGAGGGCGGTGGTGGCGGCGGTGGCGGCGGCGGCGGCGGCGGCGGCGGCGGCGGCGGCGGAGGTGGCTCGTTCGGGGGATCTTTATCAAAGTCAACGCACGCCGGTCACCATGGCAACGAAATTGGATTTTTTTTCGAAGTTTTTTCGGCCCTTCTCGCCGGCGCCCATTCCCCCGAGACGGGGGGCAGTGGCGGCGGCAAGGGAGGCTCGACGGAGGAGACGGCAGCGGTGGCGGCGGCGCAGGCAGACGGGGACGGACACGGTACGAAGAAGGAGAGAACGAAGGAGAGAAACAAAGAGAGAAAACGGGTATCGAGAAGGTCGGGGAGACTCTGACGAACGGCGACCGGGGAAGCCAATAATTCGAATTGAGAACAGCCAATGGCCGTGCATCTGATTTTTTGTCGTATCATCGCCGAGGTCGTCCGCCCTCTCCCACCGTCCGTGCGCCGCCACCCTCCTTCCCCCGCGCCACCGTTCACTCGCCACCCCCGTCCTCTTCCTCTTCGTTTTCCTCTCTCCCTCCACCTTCCCCCGTCGCCGTCGGTCGCGTCGACGAAAGGGGCCGCGCTCTCTGCCTGACTTTTTGTAAAAACTCCCCCCTCCCCCGCTCACCTCCACCGCCGCCACCGCCATCACCTCTGCGTCCTCCTCATTCTCTCTCACCACCTCCTCCTCCTCCTCCTCCTCCTCCTCCTCATCCTCTTCCTCCTCCTCCTCCTTCTCCTCCTCATGCTTCGTCTACTCTCTTCTTCCTCCTCTCCCACCTCCTACACCTCCACTTTTTAACTCTTCGTTGTCTCGTCTCTTCTATGGTGTTTTGCTGTACACGCTCGGATGTGCGGCGCGTAGATATATCGCGCTATCACGGCGAAGAATTTCCAATATGATGGGCGCGCGCGGGCACAGTCGCCTCCGATTTTCTCTTTCTTTTCTTCCTTTCCTTTCGTATGGACGCGTCGCTGTGTTATCGTAAATTCCGAGAGGAAGAGTGCAGAGCCCGCAACTGGTTGCTTGAGGATTATGCTTGCCGCACTATGATGATGATTCGTCGAGTGGGCACATTGTTGAATTCCGTGGTGCATACGCGATGAATAATCACATATTGTCACGTACAATTGTCAAAAGTGACATAGCAGGAGAAAGAGGAGAAGAGAGAATTTTCAGGCAGAAAACATCGGAGGAATCTTGATGTCATAATTAATATTTCGTGCGATTATGAAAATACGTTTATACGTGCGAAAACCATTTCACCAAAGTAATGAAAATTAAAAATAAACCTGATGAGAAAAAGTAAAAAAATTTTTAATACGTATTTGAAGAAACGTATTTCTAAAAGAATTACACAGTTTATGAATAACTACCTGTACAAAAGAAATAATTGATTTTTATTTTTTAATAAATATAATATTTATGTGACATTTAATTATTATTTATAGAATTTTTTTTGATAAACATTCTAATTTTATGTGGTTATAGAAATTAATGTATGTCAAAAAATTTCTGTTTAAATAACTAACTTTATCCGTCTTCTCACGATTGACATTTATTCTCTCTATCTTCAAGTTATAACTTGTTTACGTTTTAGTTTTGTTACGATATTGCATCACGATACTCGTGGAGAATCTTATAAGATTCTAGAGACCACAACAGACACATTATTCATCCATTCGTGTTTATAACCGTTCATAAGCGAGATATGAAAACTGCATCTTAATATATCCCAGTCTTCCGAAGAATAATGTGTCTCAACTCGCTCAGGATTCCCGCCAGTCGTACGTTTCGCTTGGCGAGAATCAGAAAGGAAAAAGAAAGAAAGAGAAAGAGAGAACGAGGGTAGACTAGACGATTTTCAGGCCATCCTCACAAAATTACCATCCGAGAGGTGGTTTCCGCGTAACGAAGTACGGTCACCGCCTCTCGCATTTCCGCACGCTTCCAGGAAGAACGACTTCTACGAAACTTTGCTGAGAGCCAAGAGCTTCGTGTCGCACGGCGGCGGCGGCGCTGACCGCCGATGAAGTTGGATAAAATTCATTTCGCAATTTAGCCTCCAACAAAACTGAACCTTGTTTAAAAGGCTATATTGCGAAAACCTGATTTCTTATATTAAAATTTTTTTGTATCTGACAATTTCATTCGTACATAGCAAAAACAGTCTTACTCAAGTATATCTAAACATTTATCTATAAATCTGAAAATAATTTTTGTTGGATCATTAAAATAATTATGTAGGACTCGTAAAGGTTGATGACAATGCTATAATAAATATTAACATTTTAGCAATTAGTTTGAGCATCTTACATAATTGTTTTGATACGTTTTGATATAAAGGCATAAAAATTATTTTTAAATCTATATCTTGCTAAATTTTTAGGTACTTTGTCAAAATCATTCTTTTCATATTTTTTATTCATCGATGCCGATTGTCACAAAGCACTTTAAAAGCTCGATACACTGATCTTACTCGTAAAGTGGGTTAAAGTCAAGAAGTCGGCAGGAATAGCATACATGACTTACATGATAAGCTATCAAGAAATAGTTATGAAATTGTATGTTACGGTTTTAAATTGCTTAAATTAATTTAGTCTATTTGGAAATTGATTACGTTTATAACAAATTTAAAGCAATATTTGAATATAAAATTTCGAAAGAAAATTTTATTCAGTTTTCTAATAAAATTAACATATTCGATTATTGAAGGATCAATTATTTAAATAAAAGGTCAAATTTGGGAATAGAAATATCAATTAATAAAAAAAAATGAAATTCACTTATTTGCGCATCGAATTGCATTATATACTTTACCACGACGATGACACGATAAGTGATATACGACGAGCTAGAGTTTTCGCTGCCAGATATAAGCGACCTAGAATAACAGAGCATGCGATAATGTCAGGCTTTCTCGGCGAACTCGTTAGATGCATCGATCTTCACGATTCATTATTACGAAGGCTGTTCTAGAGCAACGAAATATTTTCTTTAGTTGCAGAGTCTGCGGTTGAAAATATAAGATCGATTTATTCTTAGAAACGATTATGGAAGATTTAAGTATTACCTATTTTCGTTGAATTGATTATCAAAACATGAAAATAATTTTTTTAATTAATTAAAGAAATTTATCTTGAAAATAAGAATCAAAATTAGAGGATCATATTTAACATAAAGAATCTTCGTTTTCTTCAGACTTTCATCATGAAAAAGATGATTATGAGAAGTTCCGGTACCGTAATTCGTAGGTGCGCGTCTTCGAACGACAGCATTGTTGAAGGAAACATTATACGAAAGGGTTAACGCTCGTACAAATATTTCCGAAGTTTTTTAGGGGAAGTTTTTCTCTTCTCTAGATACGAGGAAATTCTATTCGCGCAGCGGTCGAGTCGAATGTTATGCCAGCTTGAGTTTCGCCGGAACTTGAGAGAACGACGCCGTGAGTCGTCCTCTCCAGGATCTCTCGCGAGTATCGCGTACCGACGTCGTGCGATGTACCTGAGTTCCCCTCATTCCTGTCTTCTTCCCCACCGCCTATTCGCCGTTTCTGCCATGAGTTCAAAGCTCGTACGAGAGTGCGGGAACTTCCGGTGCGATTTGAGCGCATTCCTCGACGACGAACCGCGAGCTTGACGAGCGCTGTGATCGGATAGAAAATTATTATTTACCGCATTCGTGAATTCTGTTGCTTTGCAAATAATTTCGCTCGCAAACTCCTGAAGGTCTTTGTTAATCTTTCGAGAATTTCAATCGACAATTTAACATTCCATTTTTGTATTATACGTTCGACCGCAGGTAAGAATAGCTAAACGCGATGTGTAAACGTATAAATATATACAGAAATAAAAAAGATGCGGATAATTATATACTGCCCACTTTGAAATTCAAGGTAAGACGTGTTTCACGTGAATATCCAGCCGTTGAAGAATCAAGAGCGGAAGCTTGCATTTTAGAGCACGATTGCGTTTCGACCTTGTCCATTGCACTCGCCAGTTGTAGCTATTCTCTTTCGAAATTGCTCGAGCGATCTCACGATCTATTCTAGCCTCGATCGAGCGAGGTAGAGATCCTTAAGTAAGGTTGCATTTTCATGTTGACGCTCGACGCTCGATTCGAGCGTCAAACAAGTCATGTGATCAAAATTAATGAATACCAAGCATCAATTTTGATCACATGATTTGTTTTGACACTCAAATCGTCAGCATGAAAATTGGACATCACACATACGTTTGATCCCGAAAATTTTTCAGGCCTGCTTAAGATAGAATAAAATAAATTACGCATAACGCAGAGAATGAGATATCATCCCTTGCATTTCAGTCTATTTTATGCATCAGGTCTATCATCTTTTCTCTTTTTCTTTAACGATAGAGAGAAACAGAGATTAATGAATTATACAAAAAGACTAAAAAAGACTTATCTTATTTTATCATAAGCAATCCTGAGAAATGTGTCAGGCCGATCAAAATTGTTTAAACGGTGTGTAATCTCTTACTCGAGGGTTCTAAGGGCAGTATTCATAGTCTGTTCTTATTTTAAAATTGTTTTAAGTAATGTTTTAAGACGCTAATAAAAACGGTGCTCTCTGATTGATTCGTGATATCGTAAGACTGTACTTAAGACGATCTTGAATATAAGAATCGACTATGAATATACCGTCCTAAGTGTGGGGAATGATGTCATCGAAGGTCCGATATCTATCCGGGCAAATCTGTTTACGAAAATACAGCGCGGAAGGAACGTACCTAGCACGTGAGATTCGTAGACGCGTCGTGCGCGAAACGCGATACTCGGCAACACGAGAATGCACGTGCGAACGAACGAGAAAATGCGTTGCTGACCCTCGTCTGTACGCGTGTGAAATAAACGTGTACGTATAAGTATCGGGAGATACCCCGGTTTGTTCGCAGCGACTACAATCCGTATCCGTAACGCCACGAGAGTTTCCATGGTTCGTGAAATACGCGTGACAAAAATACGCTCCGTTTCTCTTTTAATTTACGGATTTGGAAGTTTGAAAAATTCCCACGTGTTGCCGCATTTTATCTTATCTCGCTGAGCTAAGTATAAATTTCTAAAAATAGGGTATAAAAATATAAGATAACACTTAGCCGATAGATACAAAGATATTAATGATAAAAATGTATTTTTTAATGGAATATATCGTCGAGTCAACAAAGATAAAATATGTTTAATCCATGCGCAGGATCTACTATGCGTAACGTGAGGTTTTGCTTTTTTTTTCTCGAGTCGATTCGCGAAAAAGCTTCCAATATCGTAACGTAGATCTTATTGTACATTGGAAGCTCACGTTAACTTTCCTTGCGTCCTATCGAAAATAATTTAAGATATAATCAACTATTTAGGATACGATATACTAATATTTCGAAGCATTTTTTTAATCAATCAATCAATAAAATTCTTTCTTCTGATCAATCAATCAAATACTTCAAAACATTTACGTGAGACTTTGACTAGTGTTTCAAAATTCACTGCCAGCGCTGAAAATCTGTAGTTTACTTTATATGCATTAGACTTTCTAAATTCTTTCGAGTGGAATCTCATTCTTAAAGATTGAAAACTCTGCCACTCTTTTTCAATGCTTGCGCTGGCAGAATTTTCAAAGTATAATTCTTCAAAGATTTTAGAGAATAAATTTTCAGCACTTTGGTAGTGAGAATTTTGGAATACAACCTTTGACTTTTAGACATTCGTAGTCGATGCTTATATTAATATATTAATATATTTAAAATCGTCTTAAGTCTTGAGTTTCACATCTTTAAAGAAAAGCCGCAGTCAATCAAAACTCGCGTTTTAGTAAGCAGTACAGAAAATCGAATTGTCGAGTGACTTCCCATACCAGAGTGATTTCTAATTGACTGCTGCTTTTCTGGTGTTCACATACGCTCTTAAGATTATAAGCCAATCACAAAATCATATCAGGTTAAAATGTTACAAGAGGTCTGTTTTCTGTGGCTGAACTAGTGTACACTTTTGGAACTTGAAGTGAAATAGGTATATTTGATATTTGTCGAAAGTGAAAAAGAGAATGCTAGTGAAGTCTAGTGCAGGAATAGAAAACAAATCAAAGATGGTCTTAAAATAAGAACAGACTATGAACTGTCCTTTTAGTCGATAATTTAGATTTCCCGCCCAATAGCGCATTCACACGTGGATCGAATGTGTCAAATGTGTGTTACATAATATCGCGCGCAGCGGGATACGGGAGCCGGGATTGTCCGGTCTTTACCGTCTGCGAAGGACTCAATTTTTCCGCGGCATTATTCATAGCATATTACCGCTACCGCGTACGGCGTACCATACCGGCACGGAATTACCGGCCCGCACGCATACGCCATTATACACGGCAACTTGTTCAACGACGCCCACTTGTTCATAGCTGCCAGCCCCCTTTTGTCGACGTACAAATGCGCCGTAATTAGAAAAGTGTACGTGTAAGCGGCATGTTCGTTGACACTACAACGGCCTCCGCTCCACTACTCGTTACCCTCCCCCCCTCCCCCCTCCTCCCTCTCGTGCTTCCCTATCGCTGCGTGGAAGAACGTGGTTACATTCAATATTTTATGCATCACGCTACACGAAGCGTTGCGCGCCGTTGGCTCTTCCCTCTTTCTTCTTCTTTTTCTTCTTCTTCTTCGCCGTTATTATTCGTGTCAACCATCTGTGTAAGCACGACCGCCGCACGTCAGCCACGATCGGCTATAGTCAGTGGATGAACTCTCGTTCGCGATCGATCGACTCTCCAATTCCCCTGGTGTCTTCTTACTTCGCGTTTCTGCACGCGACAGTCTTTCTCAGACCGAACGATAAAATCAAACTTCTTACCAGACAAAAAAGATTTTGTTTTATTTAGAATTTAATTAAAAATAGAAAATGATGAGAAATTCGACAAATTTCCCCCTTCCCTTAATTACTGCAAACATTGTTAATGAACAAAAGTATTTTCTAACGAATAAAGACATTTTCTAATAATAAAGTTTTTGGAAATAAAAAATAAAGGCAAGCAATATAACGAATTAAAGGAATTAAATCCTGCAAAATTTAATTCAAATTTAATTGAAATAAAATAAATTTTTGTGATATATTCGCAAATTTATAAAATTAAACTATTATATTAAAATAGTTATTATTTATATGTAAAAATATTGCTTGAAGATTGCTTGCTAAAATGCAACAGAATGCGATTTAAAAGTTATATTTATACTATTTTAATTTTTCATTATAAGCGTGAAAATAAAATTGTAAAAACGAAAGATTCTGCGACGAGAAGTCTCTTCAATGCTCTTATAAATTAAAAATTTGTGTTTTACCGCTGTAGAGCTAAGCTGATTTTCGGAGAATCGGTTACGCCGTTAAAATGCAACAGGTTTTCGAGACGGGACGGATTCGAGCTCCCGATCTTGCAGAACATTCCATCGAGTCCTCATCATTCGATCAAGGTTTCACCCTTTTCACACGGTTGGATGGAGAAACGCTTTCAAATTCTTCACTCATGTATTTTTACAAAGAAGCCGCCATTATTTTTATAAAAATGAATGACAGTATTAGTTAATATTATAAGTAGGTTATTCTTATGCAAATCTTTATTCACAAAACAATATTTTTAGCGTACTTCTTGTAAACATAATTTATAAACTTCCGTAGTAATTTCATTACGCTAAGCAGACATTAGTTCAATGAATATCTCTCGCTGTCTGGTAAAAAAAAGTTTTACTTATAAAATATTCATTAGATTATTATCATAATTAAATACAGTGATATAAATTAAAGTACGAAATAAATGTATCACATGCTTATTCGTGCAAACATGTCAATGGTTCCTTTTATGTATAGCTCACCCTCTCCTCTATCCTCTCCCTTTTCTTTCGCATTATAGTAACTTACAGTCTCGGTTGTTAGACCCGTTTATCTATCACTACGTCAGTCCCAACCGTCATTCCCATCGTCAGCGAATCATAAAATTTCACCGACCAGATATACGATACAATTTTGCGTCTCGGCTGTATACTATACGACGCAATCAAAATGAATATAATGAAAAGCGGTGCAGTATCCTCGTAAACAGGTAATAAGACGCCGCTACCAGTGCGTCATACAGTTACATAACTTGAGAATTGGAAGTATTTATCTACCGAATTTTCAATCGACAGTTTACGCGCGCGAGAATAGAACGACCGCCGATAATACTCCGCAACCACCTATCGCATATGATGTTCTATTGTATTTTAATATATTTAATACTCATGTTGCTCTTTGTTCCCTGTATTGTCTTTTATCTATAGCTCGCGTCTGTCCCTTTCATAATTATTGAATTATATCATGCGCCGTTTTAATAAGTATAATGCAAGAATAATAAGCAATGTATTTTAATGTGTTATAAATACTATCATAGCTGCATGCGTGAGACTCTCTTTGTTTATCTATAATTTGATTAAAATACGTTCCTGTCTTGCTCTATAATTGTAATTCTGATATTTTCCTACATTTCGTGAGGAATTATTTTTGATTATTAAATATTCTAACAACGTATTCCGTACGATCTGAAAATCTCATTTATCAACAGAAAAACACAGAAAAGAATTGTGGTATGAAATTTTCGATAATTGCGGAATAAAAAACGTCACGAGGCGTACGATTATTTTTAAGTCCTGAAATAATCTATATTTCTTGCGAATTTCATATCGCTCCTATTATCTCTTTCACTGTTTCACCTATTTTTACGAATTAACATTATTATGCACATGACATCCGTGATTACGACATATTCGAAATGTCAATTACGGATGCATAGCTTCCCACGAGTTTCCCTCTTGCGATTCAACACAATAATTCGACATAGTAGTTCCGCGTAATTCTCTTCACCCCCGTCGATTAAAAATTTCTCCCCTATCTCCGGCGGATCAACCGGCGTCACGCGACATCCTATCTCTCCCTAGCATCGGCGGGAAGGAAAAAATCGAATCGCGCGCTGTGAGCCCGATCGATGCGCACAGCTGGTTTCCTGCTGCACACGCTGCACACGCAAATACGTCCCGTACTACGTGCGTGTACGTAGCGCGCGCCGCGCCGTCACGCACGTGCGTATGTGCGTGTGCCTGTGTGCACAAGCGTATCCACGTATCTACGTATAACACGGTGTGTGCAACGTCGCTGCGTGAACGCGTACGCGTAACGTGGTTTCACGAGAACGCACGTGTGTTAGGTCCGTCCGCCTCGTCTCCTCTCTTCGTCCCTCTGGTCACCCGTTCGCCCCGCTCCGACGAAATCCGCGCGCGATTGGCCGCTGCAACGACTCCCTTCGTCCCGACCCTCTGCTAGTCTATGGACGACCCATTCCATTCAGTCACCCGTACGGATTCGAATGTAACTACGATGCCACATGCTTCTTCCCTCTTCTCTCTTTCTCTCATTCGCTCTTCCTTCTTTCTCTCTGTTACTCCTCTGTTACTCTACAAAGAGCGACGACGTTTTCTTTCTCTCTCCTTTTCGTTCTAAACAACGCGTTCCTTTTGTCTTTCTCCCGCTCGCTAGAGCATGCAGTCCGCGGAGCGGTGTGCGTTGCGGAAACGTTCGTACAGGTTTCTAACCTGACCTATGCGAGTGAAGCACGGCCAGGGGCGAGAGATCCCGACGCAATGTCATCTGGCACCGACGAGGTAAAATGAGAGGAAGGCAATGGGGAAGAGAAGGATGTGGTTTCTTACACTGGTTACAGCTCCTCTTTCTTTAGAAAGTCGGAGGGATGTTTATCGAAGGCCCCAAACGACGATCATCGGTCGTCTTTTGGTCCTAAATGGCTGTCGGCGGTCGCTTTTACTCTTAAAGGTCTCTAATCGTTTATTATGAAGGAATGCAGATTCGCATATCGGAGATAGTGGCCTTGACGTATTCTTTATGGGATCTTTCAATTCTAAATATTACTAACTTACTAAAGCTCATTTACATTTTGAAGAAGATCGATCGATGACATTAAACACTCATGAGTGAAAAATGCTATATTCGGTCAAGATGATTCTTCATGTCTAATAATATTTCTTATAAATTTCATACAATTTCTAATTCAAACAAATTGTGCACTGATTATTTCGGTCTTGAAACTGTGCAATCTTAAATTGAAAATCCTAAATTGAAGTTGGAAATAGTATTAGGGGTACAAATTAGTTCGGTCCGTTTCTCTAAAGATGGCTCCAGCTGTTATGAATGGTTCATAGTGACAGCTGATTTTGGCGGCAGAGAGATTAAACATCTGCTAATAATAATATTCAGTTTACATCGCTTTGAGTTTCATACAAAAATCTGATTTTTATTGTGTTTGAAATGTCGAATTTTGTGTTAACCAAGTAGCATTTGCGGGAAGTTTTGATTTTTTGCTTTAATTGGAAGAAAAATGCGGCTGAAGCCCATCGAATGCTTGTCGAAGTTTATGGTAACACTGCTCCAACTGATAAATACATGTAGGGAATGGTTTCGACGTTTCAAGGATGGAGATTTCAGTCTCGTTCTGGACAGCCAAAAAAATTCGAAGACAAAGAATTAGAGGCATTACTCGACGAAGATCAGAGTCAAATACAAGAGGAGAATCATTGGGGGAATCATTGCAGAATCATTGGGGGTAACTCAACAAGCCGTTTCTGTACGATTGAGAGCCACGGGAATGATTCAGAAACAAGGAAATTGGATGCCTTATGAACTGAAACCGAGAGACGTTGAAAGGTGATTTTTCACTTGCGAACAGCTGATTCAAAGACAACAGAGAAAAGGTTTTTTGCATCGGATTGTGACTGGAGATGAGAAGTGGTATTCTACGATAATCCCAAGAAAAAAAAATACTAAGCCCGGTCAATCGTTGCCATCGACCTCAACATCAACACCACGGCCGAATATTCATGGTTCGAAGATCATGCTCTGTATCTGATGGGACCAAAAGGATCTTGTTTATGAGCTGTTAAAACCTAGCGATTCCATTACGGGCGATCGGTATCGGCTATAATTGATTCGTTTGAGCCGTACATTGCGAGAAAAACGGCCAGAATACGAGTAAAGACATGATAAAGTTATTCTTCTTCATGACAACGCTCGACCTTGTCGCTAAGTCGCTAAGTCGCTAAGTCGTAAAAAATATTTGGAAAAGCTCAAATGGAATGTTTTACCGCACCCACCATATTCTCCGGATATTGCTCCTTCTGATTATTGGTTGTTCCGAAGGATGCAGCACGATTTGGCAAGTCACCGGTTCACTTCTTTCGCAGAAATCGAAAATTGGCTCCAAAATTGG
>NW_012130065.1:9491171-9504968 GCF_000143395.1 Atta cephalotes
TTTTGTTTTGAAATAAATGCATTTTTGAACACAAAAAAACGGACCGAATTAATTTGTACTCCCAATAATATTACAAATTAAATTGACAAGCAATTTAATATATTATTGATGCAAGTAAGTATCTCAGAAAGCTGTTAATAATTTGACGCTATAATAAGCATCTTAAAAATTGTAAATAATTTATCGCAAAAAATATTATCTCAATCGAAATTCAAAAACATATATACACATCTAAAACTTCACTGACAATAGAAAACTAAATTATATAAATATCGTTTGAAATATATATAATTAGTTACATGTATAAAATATATTTTTCTGGTTCATTTTGTAACGGACTGGACGGCCGGAAATATCCCGAATCCATAGTCGTTCCGAAGATGTAAGTGATACTAGGAATTGTAGAATTTACAGCGGATGGTAAGAAAAGACATACGATACGGTTACCTATGCTGTTCCTCGAACTGCTGGAAACCGGCTTGCACTGTTGAGAGACTTTGTGAACGATGTGATGTATCAGTCGGCTCGTTTCCGGATAACTCACCTACACCGATCAGTCTTGTGATTCAACACGCGAATCACTTCTCTGGTCTTATAAAACTGCACTGTTGCGTAAATCAATTTGATTCACTGAACAAGTCTTTCTTTAGTAGGATATTTGACGAAATTCCGGGCGACGCGACGAAAAGATAGAGTAGCATTTGTTAGAATTTCTCTAATATATAATTATGCATGATGAGATAAGAAAAAATGAAAGAGCAAGAATGTAGTTTATATACGAAATATATGATATTGATTTAGTATCATAAGGATAATACAGTTATCAAAAAGATGAGAAAAAAAGATCAGCAGATGGCGGATAATTTTCACCCCACATCAGTTTTACAGTTTACGATCCTAATCTTTATCACAACTATAGATAATGGATACGATACCGTTATCGAGAGCACATCGATATCTAATCATACTTTTACTAGTTAATAGTTAAATATATTAAGATTGTAAATTGTTTATATTTTCGAAATCGCTTGAGATTCGAATACGAATAAATTTATGAAAAGTTTCTTTTATTCGCAACGGAATAATCGTAACACTTGGAAAACAGTGATTGCTTTATTCTTATCTGTGTTACAATTACAATACTAGAATTGTTACGTTTGTGATAACTTCGTAATTAATTTACTTTGGCACGGATTAAACGACAGACGTAAACTGCTTCGCTAGAAAGGAGAAACGATGTTATCGTCTTGAATGTTTCTAAACATCACGACGACGTGAGAATGTTGCTCCGTCACTCGCCTCGAATGGAAAAGCAACAACGGCCGTTTTCCACATTTTGCACTCGGTTGCACGATACGTTAAAATAGCCGACTATATAGTCTCTCGAGACTCGAAGAAGCTCCGGTTGCCCTCGCATAGATGTACGCGAACACACCGTCTCTCCCTGTCCCCCTCTCTCTCTCTCACCGTCTTCTTCTTTCTCACATGTTCTATCGTTCCTGCTTCGTCTCTCTCGTACCCTTTTGTCCCGACAGAAGAAACGCGGGTCGAGGAGCTTGTGCCCTCGCCGCCGCCGCCGTTAGGTACGCGAGCGTGGAATTCGCGATTCTATCACGGCACTCAACGCTATATAAGCCGTTTCAAAGTCAACAGTCATTTCTCTCGACATACAAACAGATCCTAATAAACGACAGGCAAATTGATTTATTAAGAAACAATATATTGAAAGGAATATATATTTTAATAAATTATTTGTTTAAATAAATGCTCTTATTAAATATAAAGATATATTTATTTGGCTAATTTGACTTAATTTTCATTCCTTTTTGAGTAAATATTTATATACTGTAAGTAAATGTTTGGTTGGCACTGTATATGTCAAATAAATATTTTTTAAATTTAGTATATTTTTCTCAGTGTGTAGTTTCAGCTTCTAAAAACGATTCTTTTGCTCATCATTGCAATTTCGTATCGAACAGTAAAATAAGTTTCTATGTAAAAAAAAAATAGAATTTCATATGTACGAAAGTAAGATTCTATATAGCACAGGCATTGCAATAATGATTAATATAATTGATATGTATATGTCTATTGACATGTACGTCTATTTCTGTACTGAAAAAAAAAGATATTATATCAACAGCATTAATTTAATTTAAAATAATTTTGTTGATTTAATAATACTATTAACGAAACAAATATGTCATGCTCTTGTTTTAACAAAATTTTAGTAGTTTTATTAATTTGTTATTAAATTAACAAAATTGTTTTTATTTAAAATAATATTGTTAATACAATCATTTTTTCACTGTGTATCACTATAAATCAACTTTAATCTCGATATAATTTACTCTCTATCTTTTTTATCAATCTTACAATTAGAGAAAAAAAACATAAAAAATACATAAAATCGAGATTAAGTTAATTTACATTACATTGTTTACATTACATTATTAGATATCAAAGACACAATCTAATTCTCTTGAGTTACGCAATGTTATGTTGTTTTTAACTTTCATGTAAATCAATGTCAAAGTGTAAATCAAATCATTTCAGTAGTTAGTTTCAAAGTAAATAACGTTCATATTAACTTATGCATTTAGTAAATAATAAATTAAAATTGAGTCAAATTTAATACATTTTCTCGAATTAAATTATTCAACTTTATCGTTTTAGTTAAACTAATATATTGAGCAGCAATATAATATATTGACGTCTACAGAAATGATTAAAATAATTCAAATTGGATATAATATGACATTATGAATTTAACAGTATAGAAGAAATGGACAATAGGAAAACATTTTGTACGCGATCATAAAGAAATCTCGAGGGATACACGAAAACTATAGCCATAGACAATTTAATATAACGATTCTCGATCGAGACTATAATACGTTCCTACATCGACGCGCGGTTTCGATCTCATCTTTTTCACCGTGAGATCAATCGATATTGATGAGCGACGCATAAAACTTTCATGGCGAAGCTTCTTCGGTACGAAAAAGCGAAACGGAAGCGGGGAACAGCGAGCTGGAAGGAAAGAAAAAAATCGTTGGAGGAGCGAGGAGTCGAGTATTCGAAGGAACAGTCGTGGGCAGTCGCTAATAATGCCTCCTATTCATCTCCCTCTTTGCGTATCTTCGCTGAACTTAAAACCCACGGCCCGCGAATATGCGAGTGAGATATATCCACGTTGGTAGGAGGAGAGGAGACATCTGGTAGCGGTTTCCCCAATAGCCACGAGTACGTGCGACGTGCTTCACGCATCGCTCTCGTCACACTTTCGGACGGCACGCGTGTGCGCACGCATGCACGCACGCACGCATCAGCGGCGCAGCAAGAGGAGTGGGGAGGAGGAGGGGGGGGGGCACTTTGGAGACGGGAATAGAAAGGGACAAGTTTATTGTGTTCTGGAAAGAACTTGCCATAACAGGAAGTAATATGCAATAAAAATAAAACGCACGATAAGATAAGCGTATCGAGACCAAGTATGCATCGGCGTACGGGACCAAGAAAAATGTAATAAGAGATAAAGAGAAAGAGTTAGAGAGAATGAGAGAGAGAGAGAGAGAGAGAGAAAGCGAATTTATTTTTATGCCCCGGGATCAAATCCCCAATGAACGATAGCAATAATCATTATATGAAACTGATAAGTCCGTTCAATAACAAAACCCTAATAATACTGGAGAGAAAAGACAAAGCTACACAGGCACCAAGTCCCATAATGTTATGGGCATTTGAGGACACTTGGTAAGACGAACAAAGACGAGACCGCGAGATGGGAAGGAGATTGGAGGAGGGAAAAAGAAGGAGAAAGGAATGAAAAAGGAAAAGGAAGAATAAAAAAGTCAGCGCGGACAGGAACGAGAGATGCGAGGCGATCGCGAGCAAAGGGCACGTGTAATTGGACAGCGAAGGGCACCTCTCTCCTCGCTCGTCGGCAACGCGCGCCCTCCCGCGAGGCGAGAGGCGAGAGACGTGCGGGGTGCGGCAGGCAGGCACTACTGCGCGGGGCGATGAACGGGAAGCGCGGCGTGGCGTGGCGTGGCGTGGCGTGGCGCGGCGCGGCCGCGACGAGAAGCGGCGTCCGTTTGTATATACCTCTCTGATCTCTCGTGTAACGAGAGTTGTTGAGCTCCGTCGCGCGCGATAGTCGGAGCGTGAGAGAGTCACGGGGTACGCGTAGAGCCTAGGCACGATACTGAGGACCTCCGAGCCGCGGCGGCTCCGCGCTTTCCTCAAGAGGGAGGCGGAGAGGCGCGGGAGAAGGCACGACGAAGGAGAGGGGATCGGTTGGGCGGGTGGGCAAGCGAGCGAGAGGGTAGCAGGGGGGAACGGAAGGGTATAGGATAGAGGCAGGGGTAGAGAATTCTCTCTGTTATAGATTAAAATTTTTTACGGGGAAGATATTGATTGTTGCTTTTTATTAATGTAACATTAAAGTGGTGCCCGCGGCAGTGGGGGCGATCGCGCCCCGCTGTGCGCGCCCGCTGTGTGGTGGGGCCCCCCTTCCGACCGGAATCGAGCGATCGGGTGGGGATGACGAAAGAGAGGATGTGGGGGGATGGAAAGAGGGTACGGAGGCGCGCAACGACGAGCCGAGGAGAGGAAGTAAGAACCGACCCGACGTGCGTTTCGCGAAACGACGGCGGTAGGGGAACGTAGAGAAGAAGATCTGGACGGGGGTGAAGAAGAGGCGAGGAAAAGAGGGGGGAGGGGGCAAGAGGAAAAGGGGCACGGGAGAGCGATTCGCGAGAGGCGCGTTGCGTCGCGGCGGTGGTGACGGCGGACGACGATGGAAGGAACGGGGGCGGAAGGGTTTCAAGCGGCGGAAATAGTGCCATAAATACGAACATTTTTCGTAGCGTCTTGCAAGCCCTGTTTTGACAATCATCCCCACCAACGCGATCTCGCGTACCCTCTCCGAGCGATTCCTACCCAGGCGGCCCCTTCGGAACCCCTCTCGTTTCCTCTACGGCCTACCCGCTGGCGTTCGTTTCCCTTTGCCTCGCAACCCCTTCGGATCTTAAATACGTAGATACACTTACACATACGACCGGACGAACGGTCCCCCACGCGTATATACAAAAAGAGGCGACGTCTCGCTCGCACCCTCTTCGCCTCACCTACCAAGCATCCCGCGGACAATTCCCCTTTTCCCTCCCCTCTCGCCTCCTCATTCTCCTCCGTTTCGTTCGTACTCTCGGCCTATTCTTCTACTCGCTTGTGACATTTTTCGCGAGTTAAGGCCCGCACGAACTTTGCGGAAATCCATCTTGCGCTGACTCCCCGCTCCATCCCTCTCATACTTACTCTTCTCTCCTCACCCCTACCGAGCACTTTTTTCGTCCTCTCTCTCTTTTTTTTCTTCGATTCTTTGCGTCTCGGCTTTTTTTGAAGGGGAAGAGGAAGAGAGGTCGACGCGGGACGGATCGATGCTTCCTTTCGAGACAGCGACGAGTAGAGAGAAGACGGGGGCAAAGTACTCAGGTCCCCTTTCCTCCCAAACCGGGTGGACCAGCTAATTGCCGATTTACCACACAACGACGTGTAACATGTAACGTTGATGTAACATGTCATCGCGTGTCGCGTACGTACACACGGTTGTAATTGAGAGTTGTGGAGAATTGCGAAAGGGAAAATGATTAATGGCGTCACACGCGGCGTGATCGGATCAGAGGTGAGATTAATCGAGGGAAAACGCTAATACGAGTTCATCGTTCGCTCGATTACGCGTGTAACCGTATACGCGCGTTAATGTATGCCAATCTTCATAATCCTGCGCGCTGTCATGCCGTTGATGCATTCTCCGGTCTTTATAGGCGCAATTCCGAACCGTTAAAACTATTCAAGTTACAATCATCGAGCGCCGGTCTCTCGCCGCTCTGTCACGTTTGTTGTATCATACGTTTACGTAATGTAGTCTATAGATACTGTTTTTGTTCAGAAAGGCAACAAGCGCGCGATTAATACGCTCTCATTCTATAACATTAGTGCTTTCCATTTTCACATAAATAATACTCAGTCCAAAGTTATGTATGTATTTTATATTCACATAATACTCACTACTTATTTACTTTGGAGACAATGTTATCGCGTAACAGATTTATAAAAACCTTACTTTTAATGTAAGTTAAACAAGACTCAGTCTCAAGCACATGTCTCAAACTTATACAAATTGTAGTAAGTAAAAATTCAGTTACACCTCAATGAGAAGGAATATGCATTCAACTGAATTAATGACGTCACAAATGAAAATTCTGAACTGATTGTAAGTTTTGATATAAAATGAAAAGCAACTATTATTTTAGTCGAAAAAACCATGCATTTCTGCTCATACATAGTCCAATATAATTTCGTGTCTATAAGGCAACGAAAAAGGTTCTGTTGATTCTGAGATTTCCTAAAGGGTACCTCGGCGCGTCCCTTCGCTCTGTCAGATGGAAACCATTCTTTCCAAATAGCGCCCAGAAAATATTGACTTCTTAAACACCCATAACTACATGACCGTTTAAAACATTCTTCTAGGAAAAAATCATAAACATGCCATTAAAATTTTATTTCTTTCTTCGGCACGTCGCGCATAAAGAATTAACGATAGGAAATTCGAAGAATACCGATGAATCTGGTCTATCGTTTTACTGCGTACGAAAGAAACATTATTTCCTAAAGGAATATTGCGCGAAATCCGCAGAGTTTGTCATCGCTATCCACTAGTATATAAAGAAGAGTTGCGAAAATGCCTGTCACACTCTTTCGTAATCCTCGTTAAATAGGGCAAGTCGTATTATCTTCGTCGTTCTACCAATTCTTCAGCAGAAGCTCGAGAAAGAGAGTCGAAGGAAGCCACTTCGGAAACCGCCGGATTGTATTTCGGCATCGCCATTCGTTCGGCACGAAGTCGAAGCCTCATGTAGGAAGGATGATCGAGGGAGACACGATCGATTCCGTGCAGTCATCACGCAACGATCGATTTCGAGCTGATTTCGATATTACCTATCTAGACGCCAGAGAAGAACCGGATGCCAACAATACCGAGGTATCGCACTGATACTACCGATACCTTTTCCAATCCGACATTTCAACATCAATATTTTAACATCCTCAGTCGAAAGTAGATTCTTTTGTTTTAATATCATTCGAAAAATCTCGAGATATTCTTGAAAGACTTAACTTCGAAAGCATAATATCACTATTTAAAGATTCCAATATTTTCCTTTTCAATATCGAACGTATAATTAATCTTTCTTGCTACTTTCTCTCATAACTGCGCATACACTTTGAATGTGTTCTTAAAATAGTAATTTTCTGCTTCGTTGCAAGAATTAGTCTGTACCTGGAAATTTGAGGGCTCGTTCCTAAAGCTATCGCTTTCGAAACTGTTTGAGAAGAGAAGTATTGTTTCCGATGAAAGGTGCGACACTTCCTTTTTGTTGTCAAGAGAATATTCACACTTCAATCCGGTTTACGTGTTGTTACGTATCGTTCATACGGAAGAATGACCTTTTAGCTGACACGAGTTTTCTTTTCGAGAATAGAACACCTTTATCAAGTATCAAAATGCCATTATCTATCAGAAGCTTTGATGGGTTCGTCACTTCCGTGTAATTCTAGATTTAGCGCCATAAACTTTTTTGTGCTACATCGCAGATAACTATTGTTCTTAAGCTATTTCATCGTTTTTACGGATTAACCCTCCAACCGAAGATTTGAAGGCAAATTTTTAATTTTGAATTATTTTGTTTCAAATTCGAACATTTTTTTATATAAAAAACGTTTTGGATCGTATCATTATAAAATCATTTTCTTGAATATTCAAAGAATATATCAGAATATATCAGAATTCAAAGAATATATCAGAATTGTATTTTTGAATGTTGAAAGAGTGTACACGGAAAAAAATGTTTGATTGAATTAACTGAAATTCTGCTGAAAAATATATGAATGATCTATAATAGAATTTTGATTAAATCTACTACATTTCTGATTAAATCTATTAGAATTTTAATTGAGATAACAAAAATTCAGAATTTTCTGGTTAAATCTTAGAATGCTAGTAGATTTAATCAAAAATCTAGTAGATTTAATCAGAATTCTGGAGCATTCATTTTTCATCAGAAATTTCTGTTATTTATCAAATTATTAATCAAATATTTTTTTCCGTGTACCAGAATTTTTTTCAGAGTTTTTAGAGTCCAAACACCTTTCTTGAAAAATACAATCAGGCACCAATGACCCGATTAGACTAAGAAAGCAGTGAAAAAGTATTGAATCATAGAGAGTCAAAAGTCAAACGAATTCTTTATATTTCGGAAGAGAAGGAAACGGGGTACGCGACCGGAGATTTTGTTGGAACCTTGAGATGACGTAAAGTCATGACGAATCTTTCAGCTCCGACATCGGTGGCGCATTGTAACGGCACTAGTCCACATGCGAACGATACTCCAAGCATGACGTGGCGTTTGGTATAGTTCGCGAACGCTGCTCCGTAGCTCGTTAGAAAATGACGCCATCCGTCTTCGTTTTGAATCGTGCGTCCGCTCAGATTCGCGTTACTGAACCCGCTAGTTATCTTATCGCGTTATGGAAAGGAATTTCGATTACGTCGTAGACAGGTCGGGCCCCCCTTTTTTTACGACCATGGCGCGCCATTAACAGATCTTTTTTTTCTTTCTTAAAGTAAATGTTCACGCCTCGGTCTGGGACCGAGGATAAAATACCGGATGGAAAGAGGATAAAATAGCGCAATAGAAAGGAAAGAGGAAGAAGGAGGACAAGGGGAGATTTATTAAAGCCGGAGATGATGCATGATATCGGACAGTTTTTTTTTTTCATTCTTGATTGTGCTCCTCGTGGGGATATTTCGTCAGATTTCAATCGTGACTCGGAGAGCAGAGTCTGAGACAATTGAAAAATATAGCCAATATATAGGAACAGAGAATAACATACGGAGATTTTAGCTAAAAATTTAGCTAGATATAGATCTGAAAATAATATTAGACTATCACAATTTTTAGGTAGAACAACTCAAACTGATTGCTAGAATATCAAAATTTTTTGACATTCTAGCAACAAGTTTGAGTGTCTTACTTAAAAATTTTGATAGTTTAACAAAATTATTTTCGGATCTGTCTAGCTAAATTTTTAGATACTTTTTTTTTACTTTATTTTTTTAGATTTTTAGATACTCAGCAAAATCGTTTTCTTCATTGCAGATTTTTCAACCTATTAGAAATCATATACTTGTATAATTTTCAAACCGAAACACGATAAAAAATCATCATAAACAAAAAAATAAAAAAACATTTTAAAGCCTGATGAAACTCGTTTTAACATGCTTTCAACCGTTTTTAAAAAAATTTTCTACGATGATTTTTTTACTGTGTTTCAATGGTCTGATAATTACGCAATTTTAAACGTTTTGAAAGTGTTTCTTTTTTTGCAAGTAATATATAAATGACTGATGAGTAAAAATTAAAAAATAAACTCTCTATTTCAAGTGCAAAGATCACGACCGAAGAAAAAAAAAAGCTAACAAATTTGCAAACTAAATTTCCGATTTTCATGTTAAAATTCATCGAAATTCTCTAGTTTCGATGTCAGATATATATATATATATATATACATGCGATTGATTTCGCCGATTCCGTCGAATTTTTGTCGAGCAAAAATCGACTCCGGAATTGACGTCCCGGGCATCTCATGAAGCAACCTGCATTCTCCTTTCTTCTCTCCTACAACATCATCTCGTTTATGAATCTACCATCCTACCGTTCGTTGTGTTCGTCCCCACTTCGTTGCGGCGCGGCGGGCCGAGGCCAAGTTTAATTCTCAAAGACCGATAGCAATTTCCCGAGGAGAAAAAGGAACAGGGACATGCGCGCGCTTGCTAGTTGCACTCGATCGATGCGTCATAAGCGATTAATCTATTTAACGTATCCGTGGCGTCGCCCACCGGCCGGCCGAACGAAGGAAAGACGAGTAACGACATTATCGGTTTCCTTTTTTAGGACGAACTACTTGGAGCGAATTTTTAAATTATAAAAGGAAAATGTCGGCTTATCTTAATGAAAACTCTCGTCTACTCTCCCATGTCGCTTTAATAAGTATTTTGAACATAAAATAAAATTGAGAAACTGTTTTATAAGTTTAAAAATTTTTAATATAGATATATATATCTGAAACTTGAAGAAAAAAGATTATCTTGTCACAAACATGCGGTTAGTTTTTCTAATTTCGAGAGATAATGCCTGAATGTTTATCCTTCAAAATGATGAAATATTTAATGGGAGACACAGAAAACACATTTTGCTACAACATGATAGATTTTTAAACGCGAAAGCGCATGCAAGTCTCGCGTAACGTTTAGACTTGTACATGGGAATTGCGTCATCGGTGTCACGTTTACGTGCTCCGAGATTGTTTGAGATAACTCTCGATCGGATTTTAACGAAGTAATTTGAACTTTTGTCGGCGCGAAATAGATAAGATCTTCACCTGTGTGTACTCTAGCAATTTGTATGGGGAAAAAAGCAAGGAAATCGTGGGAAATCGAGTATCTCGACTGGTTTGCTGTCGCCCTGAAAAACGTTCGCAAGAAAAACGTTCGCAAACGTTGAGGAATTTCTATTTTTATAGTTAAATTTTTAACAAGAATATCTTTTAAGACTTATTAAAATTTATGTTTTTTCCACAAATTTTTTATATTCATTTTCAATTTTATGTTTAAGCGTATTAAGATCTATTTTCTATTTTTTAATTTAGTAGTTCCTAACTATTTTTTAATTTCTTTCTTTCGAAAAATTTCTCTAAAGCTTTTCTAATTTTATTAACATGCTTTTTTATTTTATCAATTTATCGGAAATTTTTTGTATCAAAAGATTGCAAAATTACGTAATGATTTTTCATAAAATCTACTCAAAAAGAAGGTCGCCTCTCGTTTGACGCGAAATCTGTAAAAATTAAGATCAACGATCTCGAGACAGACCCTCATACACGCGATCTTAAGTTCGAAAGGGCTGCACGTGGTCCTTGTCACGCGCGTGCGACGATTTAATAAGGGCCGATTATGCAGCATGCCGCTTCCCACGCTCGGCGTGATCGCGATTTAAACATCACGGCGATATCCCCATCACGTGCGTACGTACTGTCCGTTGGGAAAAGAACGGGCGTGCGGACAGGCAGGTGGAAAAAAAGAGGGAAATGAATCATAGCACTGCGCTTTCTGGCCTTCCGGCGTACATATCGCGTGTACGTCCGAGCTGCCAGAAGAGCCACTCGTTCGCGCAATGAATGGTTTTTCTGGCTCACGTTGCTGCCGCTGGTAGTGGTGCTGTTACTGCCACTACTGTTGCTGCCGCTATCGTAAATGCGCCATGTAAAGAAGTCACGGTAAAGTAGTAACGTTGTTGTACACGGTCGATTTGATTGCTTCCGACTGAGGCACAATTATCACCATGACATTTTACTTTTGTCGAACGATTCATATCGTTTTTAATTAGCAACGCGTGTAACTGACAACAGTCATTGATACATAATATGTGAAATAAAGTAAAATGTAGTGAAGTAAAATGAAGAATTGTACAGGACCGTCGTGTCATCGAAAAAAAAAAAATCGCTGAATTTAATATTAGGATACTAAAATCATACTTATAAAGCAGATTCAAAGATTTACTAGATATTTGGATTATGCACTGTTAGATCTAAGTGTATAAGCTTAAATCCGCTGTTTGCTCATAGGTGGCATTAGTGAGCGTACAAAGCTACCCTGGGCACACAACACACTTTTTTTATGTGTTTGACATCTGTCAACATTAACCAGTACATATCATCAGCAATTTCATACAACAACATACATTTTTTCTTTCGTAATCATGTCTAGTTTTTTGCTAAAAAAAAAAAGCATATGCGGGAAGCTTTGCTTTTCTGTTTCAATTTGAAGAAATCGGCTGCCGAATCGCATCGAATGCTTGTAGAGGCCTATGGTGACAATGCTTTATCGGAAACAACGTGCAAAGATTGGTTTCGCCGTCAATGACGACAATTTTGACCTGAGTGATAAGAAGCGTGAAAATCGGCCCAGGAAGGTTGAGGACTATCAATTGCAGGCTCTTTTGGACGAGGACGATACCCAATCGCAAAAAAATGCTTGCCGAGCAATTGGATGTTTCTCAAGCAGCCATTTCCATGCGGTTACATGCCATGGGGAAGGTTCAAAAGATCGGAAAATGGGTGCCGCATGAACGATAGGCAGATGGAGCGACGCCAAAACACATGCCAAATTCTGCTTGCCAGACAAAAAAGAAAGTCGTTCCTGCATCGGATTGTGATAGGCGATGAAAAGTGAATTTATTTTCAGAATCCTAAATGCAAGAAATCTTGGGTTGATCCCGCCCAACCATCAATATCTTCCTCAAGATCAAATCGCTTCGGACGGAAGACGATGCGTTTGGTGGGATCAGGAGGGTGTCATCTACTACGAGCTGTTAAAACCTGGTGAAACTGTTAATGCTCATCGCTACTACCAACAACTGATCAAATTGCACAATGCTCTGCGTGAAAAAAGGCCGCATTATCGGAAAAGACATGACAAGCTCCACGACAACGCACCATCGCACACGCCAAATGGTCCAAAACTACTCAACTGGGAAGTGCTACCCCATTCCGCTTACTCACCAAACCTGGCACCTTCTGACTATCACCTGTTTTCGTCGATGGGCCACGCGCTCGCTGAGCGGCACTTCGATTCTTATGAAGACGTCCGAAAATGGCTTGATGAGTGATTTGCCTCGAAAGGTGAGGAATTTTTTTGGCATGGTATACACAAATTGTCCGAAAGATGGGAAAAATGTATAGTTAGCGAGGGCAAGTACTTTGAATAAATTTGTTTTTGCTTCCTAGGAAAAAAAAATGTGTTTTTCTGACTAAAAAACAGCGGATTTAAGCTTATATACCTAGCTTATATAGTGCCAAATTTAATTTAGTTTAAGTAACCATTGTTCAATAAATCGTTAGTTTATATTAAAGCAATGGTTATATTTGACATTATATAGTTTGACGCTAAACTTAATGCCAAATTGATACTATATAGTTTCAAATTTAATCATTGTTTTAGTAAAATAACGATGTCTATATTGAGTAGGAGCAGTTAAATTAGATTTAAATTAGATTAAATTTTCTATATAGATTTAACAGCTGTGGGTGTATTCTCATCGTGGGAATTATATCTTAACTCATGGCGCAAGATAGTACATATTTATTATATAATATGATGAATAATATAATATATATAATTAATAAATCTCTCCTCGATTCGTTATTATCGAAAACTATTTTCGAATTCAATTTAATACAAGCCATCGCAATGGCCGTGCTGTAGGGAATTGGTTTCTGTTTTAATAAATATCGCGTCACTAATTCTCCGCTGTCTCTAGGCTCTGTTTCTATAGCGCTCCAAAAAGAATCGCTCGATACGTATCAAGCGTCCACGTACGAGAGCTCCGCGATAAAAAAAAAGTGAGTAGGAGAGGGGAGGGGAACGGAAAATCGCGTATCGGCGAGTCGGGCCGACGACGACAATCGCGAAATCAATTCGCATTATTCGTTTAAAAGTATGTACCGCCTGGTGACGTCAGCGACGATGAGAGAAAGGAGAGGAGGGAGAGAGAGAGAGAGAGAGAGAGAGAGAGAGAGAGAGAGAGAGAGTAGGTGTGGTAGGTAAGGTGCGAGGACGGAGACGTACGGTCCGGTCCCGTCGTCGTCCGTCGTACGTATCGTACCTACTAACGTACGTAC
>NW_012130065.1:9504988-9532614 GCF_000143395.1 Atta cephalotes
TAGTAGTAGTACGTACGTAGAGAGTAGAGAGAGAGTAGTAGTAGAGAGAGAGAGAGTAGAGTAGAGAGACGAGAGAGAGAGAGAGAGAGAGGAGNGAGAGAGAGAGAGAGAGTAGGCGTGTGTAAAGGGGTGTCGAGCGGAGGCAAGTGGCCCCGTCTGCCTCGTCGATGCTCTCAAACAATCCCTTTCCACCACCGTCGCGCTCGCTCGTGCCACCACTAGCACACACGGCCACCTCTTCCGTTGGGGGTGCTTTCCACCACCGACCGCTGCCTCCTCTTCCTCCGTCGAGACACCCTCTCTTCCTCCGTTTCGAGCGCGCACCACCCCTTTATAATTCTCCCTGCACCTCCGCCGTTTGCACGTTCCTCGTCGTATCGTCGACAACCCCGTGCGCAACCCCTTTCTCTATCCCTGCTTCTTATGATCGCGAACGCGGACTCACGAGCCTCTGCGTTATTTTAGATTGCTCTCAGCGAACACGAGCTAAAAATTTCTGGGTTTCTAATAAAAAAAAAAAAAAAAAGAAGAAATAAGACAAACTATAGGCCGAAATTATGTAAGCGAGTATAAAAAGCGTAGAAGTTTAATAAGATTTCTTCCTTCTATGGCAACACTTTGATAGTAAAGTTTCCTTTAAAACGCGGTGAAATCCACGTCAGCCATTCTGCACATGATACATAATTTATTGAACAAAGACTCTTTCGTTATAGCGTAAAATGTTAACTTTGCGGATCGTTATAATTTTCTACTTAAAAGTTGGAAACAGTGCATCAGAATATGGGTATCTTCGCTCGAGATATATTCTATATCGTTCAAGTGAAATTGACCTCATGCAAGATTCGCTCGGCTCGACCTTCGATCACGCTGCGCCTTATACACGTATCCATTGGCTCATTAAATTTTACAGACCCGCCGCCGCTGCCGTCGAACGATGGTCTTTGAATTTTCGAGCAAGTCGATAAGGGCGAGGAGAAATGGCTTCTTACTTTCGATAACACGAATTATCGTCGACACATTCACGTGCCCGTGCATTATTACCGAATGCGCCGCGAGCATTAAATCGCGATGCTCCAAACGGTAGTCGTGCATTACACGTCCGATACACATCGAGCGAGCGGACATGTACTCGCGATAAAGCCGAACGCGCTCGGCTTGCGGCTACTTTATCAACGGTTTTACGATATTAGATTGTGGCAAAAGGCTCGTCGCTTTTTCATTTAACGTCGTTTAAATTTGCGATATTAATTTGCGCCATTGATCGTCCCAACAGTGGGTGTCTGGCGCAGGGCGCAACACGTGTAAATATAAATTCGCGGACATCACCCGTTTCTTTTGTAACTTCCGGCGAACGTTTTAATTGCACGTAATACACAAAACAAATGCCAACACGGCTATTTATTACCCTGAGCTATATTTTATATATGTTAAAAGTAAAAGACGCGGGAAAAAAAACATATTAATAAAAAGAATAATACGTTGCAATCAACGGAACGAAAAAGATGTTTGACTTCAAGAGGAATTAATACACCTGCGGAAAGCCATTATAAGTCAAATCATTAAATATAAACGATATTGATTACCGATTTTTACTATTAAAAGATAATATGAATAAAATTGTATTGAGAAATCTATGATATTGCGCATCACATTACAATATTTCGGAATAATTGACAAATCGTCTTTTGCATCTTTTTGGAATAATACAACAGCTTTCTTTGGTGGTAGAAGATTAGCTTCGGGACAAACGCAATGGGACAATCACATCTCTCGGCTGTTCACAACGCGATCAGTGGAGAGAGAATTATTGCCTCGCAAAAGCTGACGTAGACGTTGTGCTTTTACATAAATCTTACTGGCTTTCTGTTGTCGTGGATGGCGAGCCAGCATTGGTTAAATGGGAGAAGTTTCGTTTTTAGCGAGCCAATTCGCGACAATCGCGAAGAGGAAGGGGGCTCGTGAAATAGGGATGGATCGGTTGGACGGGTGAGACACGGCAAACAATAAAAGTAAAGTAAAGGCAATAAGAATTAAAATGTAATATTGCCGATACGCGATAAAGAAATGACTGCACCACGTAGCAACCAATCAGACAGGACAAATGCGGGCGGACATAAACGAGTCTCTGGACTCTCCTAATATGCGGTTTGCATATACTGAGTTTGTATATACTGAGTTAAATAAAATATCGGAGTGCTGAAATGTTGCAAGATAACACAGCTCTGTATTACTCAATTACAATTAAATGGAGATGGCCTTTCCGTAAATCATTTACTGTAAATTGCACTTTTATGTTTGTCGATTATTCCTTATTAAGTTTATATCTTTGATATTTCATATCATCTTGTAACTTTTTAGTGTGTATAATGCTCGTATAATAGTTAAAAAGGGAAAAAAATTTCTCTCAATAATAAACCGTAATAAACAAATGCTAATATAAAAATGTCATGCGATATAAATTACGAATATAAAACTTTATATTTTCTCCTTAATGCAATTTTACTGCATCTCGGCCAAATGAGAATATCTTTGTATTTTAAATCTGGAACGAACGAAATATTAGCTATATAAAAGTTTTGTCTGAGAGAAGGGAATTGCAAAATATCAGAGGTAAAAAATTCACGAACAAAAAGTTTGTAAGAAAGATTTAGATTTTTTTTTAAAGAAATATATTTGTAAGCAGTTGAGAAACTTTATTTCTATTTTTTTCTTTTTTATTTAATCCAGAAGGCAAACCTCATCCTTATAGTTTAGTACTCGAAAAAGTAGTTCTGCACTAAAATATCGCAAAGAATAAATTACTCGAAGAGAATATAGCGACTTCGTCCAATGTTGCTTGAAAACGAAAAACCCGTGGATCTCTCTTGCGACCGGATCACTTTGTAAAAATACGTCCGCCGTTGGCGACACCGCCGCCCCCGTTTTGACCGCTCACCGACACTCCCGCGGGATAAATTTACATCCCGAAGTTACGGGTCGACATACAACTAAACGAACGAACGACAACGCATCCAAACGAATCCTCGCTCGATGCGCTGACGTCACATGGCCGGCGAAATTGATTTTTCGACAGCGAAAGGGGGATACGCGGGGGAAGGGGAGGGGGAGAGAGGGCCCTTGCGATCGTCAAAAAGTGCAGATCCTGAATATTTTAATAGACAGCTCTCGGGACGTGCAGTCGATACCGGGGAATATCTATAACGGCCTCGGTATCATGTGCCTTAATTAAAACGCTTACGCGTTATATTTTGCAGATGAAGCTCGACACGGATCGGAAGCGGATGTATATACCGTATACGCAGTGGTGTAACTGAGGGGTCCACGGAACGGTGAGGCTTGAATCATGAGGGATCAGATATAAAAAGGAGACTCCTCGAGTCGACTGGAAAGAGAAAAAGGAAAACAGAAATGTAGAATGCAATAAAGGAATAAATTAACAATTTATTTCAAGAGAGAATAATAATTTATTCTGCTGTAGCATTAAAAATTGTTCTGTGGATATTAATATAATTTCCAAGAGGGAAGAAAAAGAGAGAACGAGGAAAGAAAAGCGAATATGTAAAAAAGAAGTGATAAAAGGAAAGGAGAAAAGGAAGGAAACAAGATAGGGAGTGAAGAATACGTACAAAGGATGCTGAATTCGTCATCTGCCATAATTATGGCATTGAGTCATATTAACCACAATCTTACGTTTTACTTACTTCTTTCAGTATTTTACCTTTTGTTATATATTCTCATTATTAATTACACACTACATTACCATATAAAGTTTTTCGTAGAGTCTAGGAACGAAATTAACATCGACATTATTCGGGAGAAAGAGCAAAGCTCTGAGATAATTCCAGATAAAGAACGATGCCCACGAAAATTCTCCACAAGAGTTTCCTGAATGTTATTCACATCACTGCGTATAACGTAATATGTACATCTGGTACGCGCTTTGTGTGAAGCGCGATCCCCGATATCCGGGCGGCATTTGCTCGTCCTAAATTGAATCCTAAATTGATCCGTTTGGAAGAGCGTTTCGCCGAGAGCAGTCCGAGGTCCGAGGGATCGACAGGTGCTCTTTCACCGATCCCGATCGACTGGCATGCACGCGCCACGCGTCCCGCGAGAATTAATCCCAAACGAAGCCACACGCTAAATATAACGCGCGAAGTATCGCCCCGACTATACCCCGATTCTATAACTTTTAACGACAATTCGGTATCGTTACTTCATCGTTGCGCAGTAATTTTCATTATGTATAATACTTACGCAACAACAATGTGATACCAATACTATTATAAAAAATTACAGAATCAGGATAATGCGGCACGAGAGGCATTTGATAATACTTCTTTCGTATCACAATTTTCCAAAACGTGTTTTATATTAAAAAAAAAATAACAGATATACTTTCTAAATTTCTTGGATTTGCACTCTTCAGTAACAGTGGCAGATTTTCACTCCTTTGGAGTGAGATTTCACACTTTTGGAAAGTCAAACTCCAAAAAAGGAGTGAGATTTATTTTCTTTGGAATGAATCTCATTCTAAAAAGAGAATGAAAATCTGCCATTCTTATTCAAGAGTGCAAATTTTTTACTCTTTCTACAATGGCAGTATTTTAACACTTTAGATTTCACTCCAAGAAATTTAAAGAGTAGTTGTACATTATTTAATAAATCGTAATAAAATTTCACATAAAAAGAAAAAGAAGATTTCACATGAAAAGAAAAAAAATTTTGAATAATCTTTTTAATTGCTTATACGGTTCTTGAAAAAAAAAAAAAATACATTATGAATATAAAAGTACTATGCATCTATTATGTATTATCTTTAATATTTTCTGCTTGTTTTTTCATGAGAGATCACCTTGGTTCTACCGTAATTTACTGGACATTCCATTATCCGCGCGCATTTTTTAGCTACCTTCGGATTTTACGCTTTAAATTACGCGTATATTGAAACAATTCGCGAAGATTCGTGAAAAAAGTGATTAATTGTATTGAGGATTATCTGAAAGAATTTTTAGTTGCGAAAAAGTAAAATTGCATGAAATACTATCGCGTAAATCGAGCGGATTAATTTTTTTATATTAAGAAACTAATTGCGAACGGTCACGATTGTCATGACCTACTTTTAAAAACTGCAAAATGTAACTGAAAGACGTAAAAGTATTATAGATATCTTATATTATTCTGTTTCTCTCAGATATCATAGTAAGACAAAATGCTATTTTTGCCAAAAATAATTTCGTAAATCATATAGGAAAATATACGGCATTATAAACAATCTTTCTTCGAAGGAATTTTTTTATTTCAAATTTAAAAACAGAAAGAATATAAGGCAAGATATTTTAATGTAATTTTCAAAATTCCGTCTAGTTCGATTAAACTCAATTTTCCGCTCTCTCTTTCGAAAGGCTCAATTAACGCTACGTTATTTCTGACCCTTTTAAAATTCATGATCCATCGAGGTCTCTGCTAGAATTACGCGCGACAATACACGCAATTTTAGTATCGATCGTGATATTCGTCTCTGCTGAAAAACGTAATCAAGAGTTGACCATATCGCTTAATGAGCTTCCACGTAGGAAGTCAATATATTGCAACTAATTGCGCATTTCATGCAGTTGATTATCGATAATTTCGCCTTTCGGTGCGTTTGAATGTTTCAAGCACGCCGTTGTTGGAAAGATACCGAGCCAGCCGTTTCTACAAATCGAGTGAATTTCCAGGCCGACTAGATATAGCAAATCGCGGGAAAAAAGCTTTGCGCCGATCGATAATCTGGCGGTAACACCGCTCAGCTTAGCTCGCTATAAACGACGCAGAAAAGACTTTTCCTTTTCTTGTTTTACACTGTAGAATCGTCACCCTCTTTCTCCGAAGTGCTATGAAGTATCAATCTCTTTTTTTTTTCTCCGTTCGGCACAGCACAAAGACTTTCAATGAACAGAACTGAACTTTCACGGAGAGTTCCATGAGGAGCAATACAGGGTGTCTCGGACAGAGCAGTTAGAAATCCTCGACTTAACTTCTACGAATTTTATCGAGACTTTTATTTTCTTCTACGGAATGAATTTCAAGAAAGAACTATTTTGTCGCAATTATCAATTATTCATATTATTTTCTGTGCCAATTAAAATTCCGCAATAGCAAAGTCCATTTGAATTTAAATAGAAGATAAAGTTGTATTATTTTAATACTCATATATTGAAAATTGATCAATTTGATATAAATCCTATATTTTTTATTATAAGTCGCCAGAACTGATATGACCAATGAAGTTTATTTTAATATAGATTTTAAATTAATTCAAGAAATCGAGTATTGTAATTAAATTGGGTACGTCTAGGACATCCTACATTAATCTAGAAATATCTCAACAGGCGCGGAAATGACTGAATTAAGCATTAGTTAATTATAATGAAGTCGAGGTCGTTTATTAATAATTGGAGTTCTCGCACGATCTCTCGCAACGTATAATCGCGGAATTTACGATGGAATCTTCATCCCAAGAAACGGTGAATCTTCCGCTCACGTGAAACGCATATGTGTGCAATTAGTAGCAATTAGAAAATACGAATCGACTTTGTTTAGGGACGCAAAGATTCGAGAGATTTCTCTATTCTCGTATGCTCGGTCGTGCGACAATGTGACTTAAAGAAGAGAGAGAAGAGGTCGCACTGTATAATAAGTACTATAATTGAAGTAATAATCTAGATCTTCGTTCTCATGATGGTTTGTGAAGAAGTTTCAAATGACATCAAAAATACCGTAACAACGTGTACTTAATTTTTAATAATGATAGATAATATATAGTGTGTCCTGTTTAAAGCAAACTACGTTTTAATTGCCTTTAATTGCCAAACGATATGCTTATCTTTCTTTTAAGTAATGGAAAAATGTTAATTGAGTATAAACATGAGTAATCTAATGTATGTTTATACATGACATCCATTATCTTTCTCTTAAGTCTTAAGATAAACAAAATATTAAGAAAATTTTATTCTACGATAAAAGTTATATAAAAAGTCTATTACTAGAATGTGAATTTAAAACTTTCAATACAGAATTAATTATTATACTGATAATAAGAAATCATGACAATTAAAATAATAATTGCCTTCGTGGCTGTACGATGTGATAGAATAAATTGTGTAGTTTCTAATTCTCGAAATGTCATTTTCATGTACTTGAAGGTGCGGTCGAGTTGCAGCTACGAATGTTTCGAAGCATTTTTGATCAATTAATAAAATTCTTTTTCTTCCGATTGATCATTAAATGCTTCGAAGCATTTGTAGTGACAATCTTGACCACATCCTGAATCAACAGTTTTGACAATTTTACGTCCTCACAAGGTTAGCCTACGATTCTAATATATATAATACACTCTCGTGTGGGTTCGTTTTTATGCTAACCTTATGAGCGTTTAATCTTCCGTGCCGTCCATAGCGGGTAGATCGATCGACCGCTATTTGCGTTTTTAATTAACGACATTCCATCGTCGCACCGAGAAATAATTTACGCCGCTTATATACCGCTTACGCCTTTTTTACGTATATAGGCATAGACTCAGCTATATTATGGCTTTAATCGTAGTTATTTTTACTCATCATAAAGAGCCAAGATCGTAAAAATAACGTAAACGAACCCCCGGGAATATCGATGAATCACAACCCCAAGAGATTACAATATAGGGAGAAAAAAAAATTTATACAAAATGTTCGTCAACCGCTGACTATAATCTAGCCAGTTATACTGACTTTTCATTGCGCATTACATCGATTTGCATGAATAAACTCTTTTCTGAGAATCGCTCGATTTTTCGTAGTTGACGGTCAAAGTTTTAACTTGCAGTATGCTCACAAACACGATGTTGTATGTATCGATTAAAAGTGACATGTTCAAAGGTAACTGGAACCGAACGGTCGCGTGAGCGACAAGACTTCGTGCGATCGCAAATATAAAATTTCAAAATAGAGCGGTTTGCAAAAAAAAAAAAATTAACGTTTGCAAAATCGACCAGCTATGCGACAAAGAGTGTTTTCTTAACACAAACGTCCACAGGAATGCACAAAATGTACATAAAAAAAAGTCTGTTTGTAGCCATCAAATATTGAATAAAATAATTTCTATAAGAACGAAAAGAACGATTTTAAAATAAAAAATTTAATTAAATACAGATCTGAAAATAATTTTGTTAGACCATCAAAATTTTTAGATTGGACACTCAAACTGATTGTAAAAACATTTGACGTTCTAACAATCAGTTTGAATGTCCTACTTAAAAATTTTGATAGTTTAACAAAATTATTTTCAGATCTGTATGTAATAACTAAATTTTTAGATTTTTCAGCAAACGTTTCCGTGAATTAAATGTTTAGGTAACAAAACATAATTTTATCTTTATAAATGTTTAGTACATATTACTGTTAGTGATACCGGTAATTCTTACTAAATACTCTGTCTAAATTTCTTAGAAATCTCACTCCAATAAGAGGCTGAAAATTGAGCCAATCTTTCAAAAAGAGTGAAAATATCCTGGAAAAAAGTGAGAATTTTTCATTCTTTTGAAGTGAGATTCATTTCCAAAGAATGAAATCTCACTTCTTTTTTGTAATTTCATTCCTTAGGGGAAATCTCACTCCAAACGAGAGAAAATCTGTCACTCTTTTTCAAGAGTGAAAATATTTTCACTCTTTTACAAAGACTGATTCAATTTTCACTCTTATTGTTAGAGATTTAGAGCACTTATAAAGATAAAATTATGTTTAATTATATTACTTGGACATTTGTTGAAATTATTTTGCTCAACATTTGATAGCTATAAGCAGACTCCTTTTTCAGTGTACAAGATTCAATTGGAATAAAATGTGTAAGCTATGCATGTTTCGGATAGATTAAGGCTGCGTTCAGTTTGATGTTTTCAGCGCTTTTATACTTATTTTAAGTAATGATAAAAATAAAATAATTATTATAAGTGCTTAATAAAGCGGGTGAATAAATCAAATGCAGCTTAAATTTTTCCATTTATATTAAATGCAAAAAAAAAGTAAAAATGCCGGCTTCCCAATGTCTTCCAATCTCATTTACAACCGCCGTGATTAATAACATATAATTGTTACTAGAAAACAAACTTACACAGTCGACTAATAGGGCTGAGTATAGATATATAGTGTTGTTGATGATTACAGTAATTGGAATATAACTTGTGTCGTACGAAAGTGTCTAGGAATATTGCAATTGGAAAGCACTCAAAGTAAGATTTTACTTATTTTTTCATTTGATATCACTGATTATTAAACTCTGTCTAATCGAGCGAGCGGAACGCGAGTTAATTTAACATCTTTTGATTGGAAATAAGAGTGTTTTTCGTTCACGCACATGCACAAGCATACGTGAACAAGGTGTAACGATTTCAAACTTTCTGACATTACGCCAGTAACTTTCACGCAAAATAAATCGGCGAGCGTGCCCCTCGGGGATTTCTCTCCGATTTCATCCCGTGATTTTTTGTCACACGCTCGCTCTCCTCACTCGCTCATTTCGCTTTTCCATAGGCGAATCATGCTGCTGCTGCTGCTGCTGCTGCTGCTGCAGCTGGAATGGCGAGCGTTAGTTTTGCCTCCGCTGGCATTAAATCATAGACGGCGGTTTCGCCCGCGGCGTATCCCGGCGGTCGCAGAATTTTAAGCTTTTTTTTTGCAACGCGCATGGAGGGAGAGAAAGCCGGCGACTTCGCGCCTTACTGTGGTCTCGCGCATTTTGAAATTCGACCCAATAGACGCAATTTCGCCATTAACCACATTTTTTTTTTTAATCTAACCGTGTAATTTTATGACGAAATAGTTACGTACAATTAAGAATAAATAATGATCAAACTGTCTGTCTTATGCGCATGAAAAATGCAAGCGACGAATGTTTCTCATTTTAAAATATCTTATTTAATACGAGACATTTATCATGACTCCCTTGGAATACCAAAGATTAAATATTTTATCTCTCGATAAAAATTTCCCTTTACACTGTGCTATTTTTACAGAATCAAATTCCGATTTCGCAATAACTATTATCATTTATATATCCTTGAGATTGTCAATCTGCTAATTACGCGATCAACTTCGAATGCGTATGCCCGTTATGCGTGAGAAAATTTCGCGTCACGACGGCGCGTTCCCAGCGATTCCAGTCCCCCATTTCCTTGAAATTAGACATGGAAAGGCGCGAATCGAGACTCAATCAAGCGCTCAACAATACGTACGGTGTGCACTTTACGGCATTCGGTGTTAGAAAGTACATTAACGGTCCAATTATCGCGAGTGGCAACAATGGCAAGAGACTCGCGTTAAAGCGCTAATGATAAATCTGTGTAAAATATTCCATTCACAACATCCGTAAACTTCTCTCTTTTTTTTTACCGCCACGAGAAACACACAGTTTCTAAAATGATCGCATCACGTCGACACGCTCATCAAATTTAACAACAGCAATTACATTTGTAATCACAATTAACCAAAATTCTTTGGACTGAATCTCACTCCAAAAGAGTGGCAGAATTTTTACTCTTTTGGAGTGAGAGCCACTCCAAAGGATTTAAAGAGTATTTAAATACGAATTATTTTTTCTAACATAATATTGCCTCATTTTTAAGGTAACGCGACTACTCATTCCAATGACGTCTCCATTGTCATAAGTATTCTTAGAACTTTTCAACTGAAATATCAATCAGATCGGAATTATTTTTAATTGGACGGATGTTTGTCGAAAGCATCTTTAACATGAAATTTGATATTGATTCTCCATTCTATTAAAATATCACTTGACATTTTCAACACGATGACAAGACAGCTTATTAAACAAACAATTACTGAGCGCATTGTTATACGTATTATCGATATTTATATATATATTATTATACAAACGAGATGTAGAACGTAACGAAAGAATAAGAGATTAATTGCCTGTTTTGTCACGCTTCCGGTTTCGGAGCGCCGTTAACAGGAAAAAAAGAGGGGTGTCTACGAAAACTTAATTGTAAAATCGCGTATTGTCGCGCGAGTTATTTCATAACGACTCGTCGCACGCGCGCTCTCCGCGCCAATTCCATGGCACCGCGTGTGTCCCAATTATCGATCGTCACGATCGATTTTATCTCGGCTGCTATTCCAGTCACGCGCCGGGATCAGACACACCCTGACCTGCCCGACGTGGCGGGAACGTTTCCAGCTTCCGAACAATAATCGTCGCGTCAAACTCGACGGGATGACGGAGACAATGTTGTAATATACGATCGAACATCGTTCTCAGTCGTTAATGTTAATTTAGTAGTTAGTTGTACGTAGACTCTAAAAATATTTCGGTTGTACCGGTTCCGCGGAATGTCGATGACCTTGTGCATGGCTTTATAAATAACGAAATTCTGTACTGGCAAATATCCACGGATATATACAATGAGTGCAAAAAGTATTCGTACAAAAGATTTTCTTTTTATAAAAAAACTAAGCTTTTATTAGAGAAAATAGACATTAAGTTAATAATTTTATACCATATTACATTCAGTTCTGATAACCAAAACAGCTGCATGTGTATCCGGTCTTAAAAACTATTTTTTGACTGTACAAATATTTTTTGTGCGTCAAATTAATACAATTTTTCATTTTTACTTTTTTTTAAGATAACACTTGAATTATCACATACCTTTTTAGGTGAAATAATTTTGTTAAATGTGCAATCTCTCTTATTCTTTCTTAAGATAAATTGTTAATTAATGTTTACTTTCTAAAAATAAGGTTTTTTTCAAAGATATCTTCCTTGGAATATTTTTAACACTCTATTGATACTACATGAATATACGTACGAGCACTGAAATTCCGTCAGTACAAAATATATGATTGATGAATATTTATGTAACGTAGAAGAATACGCACTTTTTTCGGAATTTCTCTCTTGTAATTAATAGTACATTTAAATAGTTGTCGCCTTCGGCTGGCACATAATTTAAAACACAGGAACTTTCCCTGTACGTAAACAACAGTCATTCCTAGTTGTATTATTTTGTTTTCTCTTCGGCTCTTTTTATGTGCTCGCACGACTTTTATCCGGAAAGCGGCAAAACAAATCCGTCACGACGATCGTTATAATCCACGGCTCACAGTAAACGCGTTCAAAGCGATATAAATATTATGCGAACGTTTCGCGCACCCAGTCGCGAAAATTTCTGTGGCAAAACACGACCGGGGCGGCCGTTCAACCGTTCTGAAACCTTCTGCCATGATCCTAGAAATCGGTCCGAGTTCTCGAATATAAGTAATTGTTAATTAATAGAAATATTTTCAATCAAAGCGGATCTTAGTGCTTAATAATACTAAATACAAATTTCTGCAAATATATTATTTCAGTTTTATAAATTGCGAGAAATAATTGTACTCTAGGGTAATGACTCTAGGGTATTGCATTTGGAATCATTTCATACTTATTGTTTATCAAATGTTAAACAATAATATTTGCGAGAGTTGTAAGAATGAAACGTAACTTTATAACATATAATGGAGAATGACGTTTTAGCTATTTATTCATTTCTTTTAAGGATTATTTAAAGTATACATACATTTCTGACATGTCTAACAATGACTATAGCACATAATTAAGAAGCAATTAAGACTAATAATAGTGAGTTAAAAATCAATATAAAGTTAGTAACTAGTATAGAAAAATGGGACAAAATGAATTTATTTGTATGAGAAGCTTTTATTCGAGCTGCCAGTCCACGATTCGAGTTTTAGTAATTTTTTCTCACCGAGAAGTCGGACTGATTTCTAGCATCGTGGACACAAGGCTTAAAATGCGGGAAGTCGAGCATGGCGGCTCTAAGGAACTTAAAGCTACTGTTAAGGCACGTCGCTGCTCTCGATCATCATCGGTATTGATCCCTCTCTCTCTCTCTCTTTCTTCCTGTCTCTCATCGTCTCTGTCCCCCGTCTCTCTCCCCAACAGCGCCGCCATTCATTATTCACAATGGACGGCATCAAAACAGCGTTATATCGCGGTATATTGCGCGGCCCGATTTGACTGAGAGTGCAATGTTCTTACAGAGGAATGTCCTATGCAGTTTTTAGCAACCGGAATACAAATCCTCCTCGATTTTTCACAAGGGAAAGACTCGGCCGATAAATATTCATTATCGCTTGTAAATTCCAGAATATTATATCCCGAATATAACATGTCGAGCTAGCTATACGCGCGTGTTTTCATCTCAGGAATATTTGATCGAAGCGGATTTTTTCTCAAATGTTACGTGACGTAGCCAAGAATTTTCTAATTGCAAGCAGCTGAAAGCGAAAGATTTTTCGCAAATTTCCAAGCGCTTCCAAGATGCTAAAACAAGTATTCTTTTAAAGAATTTTAATTCTACGTTTAATCGGATAAGATATTTGATAGCGAATACCGAAATTTTCTTTGACAAAAAAATCGCCGCGAGTTAAGATCGTTCGTTAAGATCGCTGTTTCTGGGGCAGTCTGGATTTAATCCTTTCAGATTTGAAAACTAATAAATTAAATTAAAAATTTTTTAAAATTTAATTCATACGCCCTTTAAATAAGTAATTCATATCAAACAATTATTGTTTTTCAAAATTGTGAATATGTTTCCAACTATATATTATTATGTTCATCATATCTCATAATAATGTCGAATCAAATAATTTCAACATGATAACGTCTCCAAATATGATGTACATTACAATGTACGCAGGATTTCCAGGATTAATATAATCATATAAAATATATGATATATTAAGCATCCTGCGATCTCGGTCACCGACCACTCGCTTCACCGCGAATAATGTCAATGTCGGAATACTGACAATAAAATATCGATTCGAGAACCTCGGGACATATCGAGGGTTATCGTTATCGGCGTGACGACCGTCGACTCCTATCCGATGTATGCGCGCGAGTCGAGTCGAGGTCGTTCGCACCAACGACGAGCACAAGCCGGCATAATATGCCGGTGCGGCGCAGTCGCGACGCGGAGCGGAGCGGCGTGCCTCTTGCAGCCGCGTGACTGCGTCAGAATCATACAGTTGCTCCTCCCCTTCTCTCGTGCACGGCCCTGATCTCGGACAAGCAACGCGTAACGAGGTACCAACTGCACCGTAAAACCGAGTTTGCTAAACTGGCGGCCGTGCCGAGTCCGCCTGCCGATCAAGTCGGATATCAGTAGATAACACCACTCTCGTCTCTCGCTCGAAAATTCCGACGACAAAGATCGCTCGACAAAAATTTTCTGATCTTCGAGAAATTTTTATTGATTTTATTCCAAGGTCTTTATTGTTATTGCGTTGCAACATTATTAAGTTATTTATATATTATTATTTATTAGTTATTTCAGAGTGTTGTCACAAATTCCTCATTTTAAATTTCCGTAACTTTTCGCGGACAAAATTTCATTATTTTTCCTTATTGCGATAACATTTTGAAACTTTCTGCAATTTCTTTTTTGTATTTTTAATTTGGAAACCGTTAAATATTTTGTTGAGAAAGCAATTTAATAATATAGCGACGTAGTTAAATGTTGCTGACACTGCTTGTATTTTATTGTTAAGTTGGTAATATTACAAAACTGTAAAGTGTGATGTGCGAATATTAAACTTCTTCAAAGCCAAGAATTTTTATTTTCTAGAAAATTTTACAAAATTTCCTTTTCCCTAATTTCTCTGATATTTCCATGATTTTCCTGTTTTCTAGTTTTGTAGCAATCCTATATATATATATATATATATATATATATATATATATATGTCCTTTATATATACGACATATGCGATATATGCATATTTAGATTATAAGATTTAAAATCTATTAATGAATGATGAAATCGCTAATTTAAAATTAATTATTATTGCGCAACTTGATTTCGTTATTGCAAAGCTCAGAAACTATATAAAATATAGTTTACATATATAAAATAATATCTAGAATATAGTACACAAATTTTGAAATCGGTCGATTACTTTCACATCGCGTAGGCGGGCCGCACTCTGCTAGATTGTTTGATTTCGTAAAACGACTGTTGCACTCGTAGGATGTGCATACTATGAAAGAGAGATTGCAGAGAGGAAGGGGGATACGTGTGCGGAATAAATTGGTGGATTTGAATATGTACGCGATACTATGTAGTGATATCATACATTTTTGAAAATCTGCCATTTCTACGCAGCGTAAAAAAATTGCATATTTTTAAAATTCAAAAATTTATCATCTATCATATGTTCGTTGTTAAAGCGATAACATTGTGTAAAAGTTTACATGATATTAAGTAAAGTTTTGTCGAATAGTTTTACGAAATCTTAAACTCTTGGAAAATCTTTGCACAATGTTGAAATGAGATTTTTCAATCAGGCTCGTTGCAAGTCATCATATTTTTATGTTCAATTTTGACAACAAAAAATAACAAGATTGATATGGTAGAATGTTATTTATATTCACGTTTCATCAATATTGATGATGATTTAAAACAGGATTTACACTACTTTTTCTTTAAACTAAACGGTCATATAATGCCATATGATATTACACCATGCCATTACTCGTTTTGCCGCAACAGCATAGCAATAATACCTCAACAACAGCAGCTCGATGCCATCGCAGAGTGTAAACATTTAACGCGTAACGGATATAACGTTCCGAAGCATAATCGTATCCGATTACCGCCAATCGGTTTTTCAATTATATCCCGCAGGTGTAATTGAGTTACAGCAGCGGTATATGCGAGACCGTCCATTATCCGCTTGTTTGCCGATTATCGACGATCCTTAGGGTGCTTAGGCGCTTCTCTCATCACCGTTCAGATCTGTTCCAAACCTATCTCTGAAAATGCTTGGAAACCTAAAGTAAAATATTCTTTAATAGCCGCTATATTTTGATGAAGAAAAATTAATGTAACGCTTTAATGTAACATCAAAACAAAATGTTTTTAACACCTTGCATTTTCTTGCATACTTCTATCATCATTAATAAATTAATAAATTCGTTAAAAATATGAATTCTAAATACTAGTTTGTTAAAGCATAGATCAAACAATGTTATATTGTAATTAAAAGCAATATTAGCTCTTATCGATCGATGTTTCTTTTTGAAAAAACCCGTGGCTTTGACGCGGCAAGTAGATTCTGATGAAAAAAAATTAATATTTTTATGTAATAGCAAAACAAAACGTTCTTAATGTTATGCATATTTTTTTCTTGCATATTTTTATCATCACTAATAAATTCAATAAAAATATAAATTACAAAAGTGTAGGATCACACACGCACACACAACAGTGCTGTGTTGTATAATTGAAATGTGTTATATAATTGAAATAAATATTAACTTTTATCAATGCTTCTTTTTGGAAAAATTCGCGACAAATAGATGAAAGAAAATTAATATTATAATGTAATATCAACAAAGATGTTCTTAAGGCCTTGCATACTTTTATCGTCACTATAAAAATATAGATTCTAAATATTAGTTTGCTGTAGATCCAATAGTGTTGTGTTTGTATAATTAAAAGAAATATTAGCTTTTCGATCAATGTTACTTTTTGGAAAAAAATTCGCAGCTCTGATGCGACAAACAAAATCGCAATGCAGTTCGCGTGACGAGAAAATCACGTATAAGATAGGTGATCGCGGATGACGTCAAGTAGCAACGCTTTTCAAAGCGTTTTACAATTTGCAGCTACAATGCGTCAACGGGAATCGTGACGCAAGGTCCGTCGCGATAACGCAATTCGTGCAGAAAAAAAAAAGGTCAAAAGTTTTTCCTCAGCGATTAAAAGTGGCTTAATCGATTTTCAGTGTCGGTGAGGAATCGTCATGTCGCATTACGGCGTAATGCAAAAAACGATGCTACGAAAGCAAAAGAAAGACAACAATAAAAAAAAAGAAAGAATTATTGCGTTAGTCAGAGCAGTTGACACTTGTCTGCGCTAATCGCACTAAAATAAATTTTCAAGTGCAAGTCGCACCGTCTTAGATCATCACTGCGAGAAATGAAGTTCATTCCGTTGAAGTAAAAAAAAATTATAATCGTATAAGGCGCGTTCTATATTTGTGTAAAAAAATTCATGAATTTCCTAAAATAGAATTTAAGTCTCTTAAAAAATAATCTTATTAAAGAAATCTAGAAATTTGAAATTTTTTTCTCGATAGTAAATTAAAATCACTGCTAGCATGATTTGCTTTCTGAATGATAATGCGACCTGCCTTTGTAAAAAATTACGTAGATAAGATTTAAATATTCTCGAATGTAATCTTATACTATAAATTATAGCGAGAAAATACGAAGAAACGAAAGAAACTTGTCTTACGTCTTGGAAAAAGATCATCCTTATTAATTTTTTTCCTACATATCTTTTTTTTTAACATGCAATATTATTGCGTCTGATTTCGAATTATTCTCGGATCAATATTAGACATTCTAGAATGATGAGTTTATCGTCTACGAAGAAGACAAACACAAGTGTATGAACACAGTGTAACGACGAGATATTATTGCGACTTCAATTTGCGCGTCGCTCGCAAGACAAAAAAAGTAGGCAAGCCTGCCGTCATTTTTCCCGGAAGCAAAAATCCTCGTCGCAAAAATAATCGTCGCGCTAACTCGACGCTCGCAGTTTTATTGCGTGGCGGATTTCGTGGAAAAGCCACTCCGTTATAATCTCGATTCGCGACGCGTCGCGATGAGTCACCCGACGAGAAATTATACTCCGTTTCGAAAAACTGCGCACAACGATTTTCATGTTATGATTTTCGTGAACGCGCAGTACACAAATAAATTAGACGTCTCGTCCGCAAACCAAGAGGATCAGTCACGCTGCGGGTCTGGTTAACTAACGCTGATTAGAGAGAATCGAGGCACGATGGAGGCGCAAGAATAAGATACACGGGACGAGAAATAAATAACACGGCGTCTCACTTGCATGGTTAAAGTTGATGACACAGACAGATCGGGATTCGATCTTTGCGGAATCGAGGGACACCAAAGTCGGCTTTTTAAACTTGATATTAAATACCATCATAATTAAACACCAGATACGTTAGCAAAAAATTCGATTAAATCTATAATAGTGTAAATTCCGCTTGAATTTAAAATTTTAAATAAAAACTGGCGCAATGTTATATTTTACCCTGCCAATATTGACTCTGGTTGTCCATTTTATATTTATTCGCGTTAACTGATAATGTGCCGTTTGAAAGTACGCATGCTTTAATTATGTTTATGCTCTTATTCTTTTGTATTTTATTATTTCGCGGATTTTAAGTCTATCTTTATGTCTATGAATCTACCTCCGATATAAATAGACTAGGAAAATTCACGATTAGCGTTCTCGGTAACGTCAGTAACGTACGGCGCAATCGATCCTAAGGGCCTGTTGCATTCGCTGTTAGCCCTTACAGTTAACCAATTCAAACGGCTGTCCTTTTCAAGATTGAAGTTGCGATATGGACGGGGAGAAATACTGAGTCGAACACCCGCGCGCTAATCGATGCCGGGTACTATTGACTGTAAATAATACGTCTCCCCAGTCGTTCATCCCGCTCGAGAGCGCACTTGTCTCGATTGCATTTCCCGTCCTGTAGATCGACGTAACGAGCCGACCGGCCGCTCCACAAACGGGGTCTTTAAATTGTCAGAATAGGCAGATGCAGTAGCGTAAAGAGCGTATGTCTCGTCAAGATCTTATCATTTACCGTTTCGAAAGTTCAAACATCCTCCGAGTGAATTCGACAAAACTTAAAATCCTTGGTATACACGATTTCCGATCCTTTATATGATGTTATTCGTGTTCCGTTAATTTTCATCACTTTAATAAATACAAACATTATTTAAGTCTTCTTACATATTTAACATTTATGAAAAATATTTATAAGGTTGCTTTTATATTATAAAAGAATTGCACACAAATGTCATAACTAATTGAAATATCGTGTGGTTTGATATGAAAGTCACGGATTTATAACCAACAGGTCACGGGTTCAAACCCCGCATCATATATACAGATAATTTCGTAATTCATACTGGCTTAGCGGGAGTCACAGAAGATTTCTAGGTTGACTAAATTCAGACATACAGAGAGACATAGAGAGAGAGACTGATATGATCCTATTTCTCCCCTATTACTATAATATTATTACTCATAACTAATTACTTAATATGTCTAGTTTTTCGAGGAAAAGAAATGTGCAGAACACGAATGACTCGAGTCGTGTGTACTAAAAGTTAATGTTGCGGGGAAATGAGGGAGTCACAGTGTCGAGAGAGCGTTATGAATAAAATGTCGCGCTTCGCGTATATATATATATTTTAATTATTAAGCTACCGTATCTTTAGATATTCAAAGAATAAAAGTTTTAAAACAGTGACGCGCAACCTACGGCTTGCCCGTAAATTTTTTGCGGTCCATCGTCTTACAGCCAAAAATATAATTATTTTCTGTTATAAACTGAACAATTTTCTGATCGAAAATGAATCAAAAAATTACGATAATATCAATTAGAATTCTGGTTATCTCAAATAGAATTATAATAGATCCCTCTTTAACACAATTAAACATTCTAATTAAAGTCATCAGACTTTAACACCCTCTATCTTTAACAAAATTAAACATTCTAATTAAAGTCATCAGGCTTTTCAGTGCAAAAAAATGAACATTATGGCCCATGACTCATTAAAAATTTTTAGGAAATTACAGATCCTTGCGTAAACATACGCGTAAACATCAGAAAATCAACCAATCATCTTTTTTTTATAAAAAAGAAAAAATGAAGGACGGTTCATTTTCTTATGCATTATACGTTATGCAAGACTCTCCTGCTCTTAGAATCTCAATCTGAACAACAAAATCTCATTTTTATATATTGAAAACTGAGTCACGCTTTTTCAAGACTGATTCAATCAATTTCACTTAGAATGAGATTCTCTAAAGAATATAGAAAATAAGTTTTTTCAACACTTTGACAATGATAATTTTGAAGCACGGCTTTTTCGGAGCACAGTACTCTTAGACATTGATAATTTACATTTCGATTTTTCGTTCTTCCAAAGAAAAGACTTTAAAATTTCTAAAAATGACTTTCTGGAAATAATCTTCGAAAAAAGGTTGAACATCACTGCTTTAGAATAACTGCGATAGCCGTCAACCGATACTCCACGTGCGCGATCGCACTACGCCGGAAGCACCGTTCCTCCTTCGCGAGGCAAAGTAGTCATTTGCGCGATATAACAATCGTATAGTTTCCCCAAGATAAAAAAACATAACAAAGAGGGGATGGCGGGGAGAAAGGTAGTTCACACCGCGAGAATCATACGCGTGAAAGAAGAATCTACAGTCACGTTCTCCCGCCTTTTCTCGAAGAGGATCTCGTCGGAGTTCGGTCCCGAAAGGAAATGGGAAACGCGCAAGAAACGCGCCAGCTACATGCCTACGCACACATACGCACACACACACACACACACACACACACGCGCGCGCGCGGTATATACGCGGTATAAGCGGCACTCGCTTAGTGCCGCGGGGGCACCACGCGGCGTTGCGTCCTGACCCGTATTATTTTTCTCTCAACGTTACGTCCCCACTCCGCGCTCCCTCCCTCCCCCGACCCCTTCCTCAAAGTGTCGCCTTCCCCCCCTTCCTCCCTATCCACGAGTTTCTCTCCCTTCCCTCCGCCTCAGGCGGCACGCACGAATTACGCAGAAACGGATAAACAACACGCGAGAGAGCGCGTCAATGAAGATGGAACGGAGGGAGGGGAAAGAGGTCGGTCACGCTTGACAGCGGCCGCTCATTCGTCTACCATCATCTACCATCATCTACCATCATCTACCATCATCTACCATCATCTACCATCATCTACCATCGTCTATATCGTCTACCTCGCCGTCGTCTTCCGTTGTCAACATATCACGAGCACGACGCGATGCGGCGTGCCATCGAATTTCGCGATCATACCCGTGATACACGCATTCGCGCACGCATCCGTCGAGGAGAGAAGAGGGGATAGCCGGAAGGGAGATACGAACGGGGAGGAAACTGATGTAGTGAGCGAAAGAGAGATAGTTTTATGGAAGAATGAAAGAGGAATACAAGGGGAGAAAAGGAGGACAAAGACACAAAGATGAAATGGGAGAGGGAGAGAGAGAGAGAGAGAGAGAGAGACGCCGGTCAAATATGGCAGGCGATGTGCCTTGCAGGCGGAAAAAAACAAGATTTAATGTGAGCGAGCGTGCGTGCGAGCGTCGCGCGTGGGGACGAAGGACAAGGGAGGAGAGGGGGTGGAGGCGGAAGGGGTGCCGGAGGGGCAGCGGACGACGCCGAAGAGTAGCACCGAAAAACGCAACACACCAAATTGCGTAGATTTGCGTAAGTACTCACGCTGTTTCCGGCACGAGTTCGGCTCCGTTTGTGCCTTCCCGGTGTGATAACGGTGTCCGACGTGTCCCAAGGCGGAAGGATATAGCAGCGGAACGTTTTTATATAGCAGAAGAATCGTGAAGTGTCGTCGCCGTTGTCGTCGTCGTCGTTGGTCTGCGCGCCGACGGTGGTCACACACACGGGGGTCACGCACTCTTTCTCTCCGCTCCGCGGGCGACTCGTCTCGTCTCGCCGCGACGTGTGTCTGCGCGACGGAAAAACAACACCCGACGTCCTTTTCCGTCCTGGGTCGCCCCCTCCTCTTCTAACGCACGAGGCGCCGTACTCTCTTTCTCTCTCTCACCCTCTCTTTCTCTCCTCTTTTTCGGCGCGGCAAAGAAACGAATTAAACAAAAAAAAAAAAAAAAAAAATTAAGGGAAAAAATGGAAACCAAACCGGCACCGCACTTACAACGCGCGTCACGGTTTAGTACGTGGCACGATAGTTTATACGGAGAACGCGTTGTATTGTAATTTTCTTTTTTATTTTAATTGTAACAATGGTCAGATGTTGTCACGAGACGACGCGCTGCGCGGCCGATGCACATGCGAGAACGTGCTCCGTGTGTTTCACGCACGAGACTCCTGTCTCACTCACTCGACGCGTGAGTGGACGGTGACGGTGACGACGGCGACGTAACGACGATCAAAATGGCGTTTGCCGGACCGCCCGCGCGCGCGATCAGGTGGAAAATGCCGGAATGCCGCTGCTAGGAAAGATCGACTGACTGCCGAGGTCCGCGGCCCTAAGTGGTTTGACGTTACGTTAAGAACGAGCGGAGCGAAGAGCTATGCGGGTGCGAGCGAGACGGCGGCAAGACGGCGGGAGAGGGATCGAGCGAGACGGAGAAGGAAGACGCTACGGGAGAGAGAGTAGAGGAAGCGCGACCGTGCGAGCGAGAGAAACGATGGCTCGACCATAACTGAGTGGGGGAGACGATGCCGCGCGGAAGGGATAGCAGGGGCGCGATCCGCCCCCCCCCCCCCCCCGCCCCATCCTCTCACTCTCCTGCTCGCCGCCCCCCTCCTCCACGCGCCTATCACGCGCTCGGACGACTTCGACTGCCTTCGATTGCTCTCGACCGCGAGAGCAGGGCCGTCTAGAGCGTGCGGTTAGGCCTAACGTATCAATCGCGCGAGCCAGCCGGGAATTTTTCCGGTATTATTAAAATTGCATTACGGATCGCTCGCACACTTTCAGTTACTTACATACGCGATTTCTCGCCGTGGCTTTGTCGGTGGGGATATAAAATGTATTATATGCAGAATCGGCAGACGGATGTTATGATTATCCCTCGCACGTCTCGTCGAAAGTTGCGAGTCGCTCGAAGAGAATCGGCGAATAAAGAGTTTGAAAACGCACGCATCTCTATCCTCGAATGCTTTCACGAATAATGCAGATTCGCTCGCATCAAGGATGTCCCTCTCCGCTCGCTCGTCCTAAAGGCCGCATCAGACTACGGCGGGTTAATGACTACAATTGATGGTTGCTTCTATTTCGGCCAATCATAATGGGCTCGGTGCATCGTCATTGGCTAAAATAGAACAGAGCAACCGTCAATTGTAGACTGCTTTCTTTATAGGGATGCGTTCCACTTAATGCGTTCGCAACGCTCACGAGGATTTCATCCTTCTTGTTATTAAATATTAAACAAGGATGAGATGCGAGCGTTGCGAAACGCTCTGAGGAGACACAAGGTGCATTCCCTCATCCTTGATGCTCATCTTATCTTTGCTTACGGTTTATCAAATATTAAATAAGGACAAATAATGCTCGTGAGCATCAAGTAAAACGCTTCCATAATCGATACAAGTGTCATTTTATCTGTTATTCATTGTCAAGAAAGATAAAACAATGCTTGTGTCGACTGTTGCTCATTTCTATAAATGTAGATTAAGAATGCAATCCATTTTGCGCTTAAAGCGTTTGTAATCATTTGTTTAATATTTCATAGACAACAAGGATGAACTTACAGCTTACTAAGTTTACAACATATGAGTGTGAAAACGGAAATCCAACGTATATCCAACTTTAATTTCGGTTCAACTCGCTCTCTTCTTTTTCTAATTCCCAGAATTAGAAAAAGATGAGTTAATTGAACCAAGATTAAAATTAAATTACATTGGGAGAAGCGGGCATGTGTCTCAAAAAGGAAAGCAACTGTAATCGGCAACTTGTAGTCTGATACGGGCTTAAGGTGGCCGACGCCACAGCCGTGGGTGGTTCGCGCACCGCTTCTTCCCTCCCCCAGCCCGAGCCTTCCTTCTCTTCGCCTCGCCACGCCGCTCTTATGGCCGGTGCGCTTCGCGCGCTCGTTCGGCCGTCTCGCGAGGAATTTCTAAAAATCAATATACGCGTGCGAGGAGGAGACGAGAGAAGGGGCTATGAAGCAAAAAAAAAAGAAAGAAAAAACATATTCGATATCCCGTTCGCCCCGGCGCTCTTCTCCTTTCCCCTGCTTTTTTCCCTGGATACGTCTATCCCGGCTTTCCTTTCGTTTCTCTTCTTTTTCCCATTATCCTTCTGCGAAGCGAATTGCGCGTAATCTATCCCTGTCCTTTTTCTCTCTTTCTCTCTCCCTCTCTCTTGCTCGCTCGTTCTTTCGCGAAACGATGTTGCGAATAAGCAATAGAGAAAGAGAGATCGGTTTCAAGGAAGAGAACTCGTCTCGGATGAAGCCGGAGGAGAGAGGATTCGCGCGCCAAGCTAGGCTAGGTTCGGTAAAAGCGCGGGAGAGTTTATTTTCTCAGAAGCGCCGCCGCACTTGGTATAGTTTCTGCCGGCAGTACCGGCGTTGGCCTCCCGAATAAATTTCATTGAGAATCGCCCGCTCGCATGTGAGTCCGGACTCCGGGAGTCAATCCTTCCCTCCTTCGTCTTTCCGTCTCCTTCTCCCACCTCCCTCCCCTCCCCCCCGCGTCGCAGACGCGATGCACGTCGGGCACGCGGGTGGCAATTAAACAGGTTAACGACATTTCGGTTATGTTCGGCTGAACAATGTAATTCGCTCCTCGGCCTCGATTTAATTGGAGGGAATCGCGTCCCGTGAGAAGAGATCGGGCTCGATCGCACGAAAATCGGGGATCGCGTTAACGGAACTTGGATCATAATAGATCCTTTTTCTTATTTATCATCGAATATCAATTTATTCATTGACGTAGTCAAGAGATTCCCTTAAATCTTAAAGAACAAAGTAATTAAAACCTCTTAAACGGATTATGCTTAATGAGTATTCATGAGAAATTAACTTTGGAAGAGGATTTAAATGAAAGTTACAGAAAATTTTCTAAGAATCCAAAATACAGTTCGAAGAATCAATTTACTATTAAAAAAAAAATGAAGTGAATTGATAAATTAAATATATATGATTTTACGATTTACCTGTAAATAATTAATTAAAAATAATCTAAAATAAATTCAATAATCCACTACTCGATTACCATCCCTTCTCCCTTAAGGTTCGAAAATCTCAACTTTAAGGATCATACACAAAATAACTGTATAAGCATAGCATAAGACTGTTGGATCAATGAACATCTTATGCCAATCAATATGGCGTCTTTTTGTCGGATCGTCATTGGTCTAGCGTTCTTATCCTATGCTTATGCAGCTTATGTCATTTTGTGTGTGATGGCCCTAACTTGGCTCCTCCCTCTCTGAGTAAAATTCTGTCTACGCCCTCTGTCTCGAGAAAAAATTCTGGTTGAAAATGAACGAAAAAAAATTCTGTCATATGACACATCAATCAGAATTCTGGTTTTCTTAATCAGAATATAATAGATTCAATCAGAAAATTATGATTCGTCTATTTTCAACTAGAATTGTAATTAATGCAACAGGACTTTTTTTTCAGTGTGTGTACATGTACGTCGTCTTTTCATTATAGAATTATTTTGCGACGGGGCTGTATATACTTACTCTCGAGAATTACTCCAGCATTGAAAGCAGAAGTGGCTAGTTAAGCCTCAACAGCGTAAGCGGATAACGCGACGTTGTTCCACGCGATTAATTTCAAGTGAACCACAAGCAGGGATTTAAATTCAAGGTTGAGCGTCACATTGGAGTATCGAAAACTTAGCAATTGCAAACTTCAGAGGCACGTTCTTGTTTGACGAATTTCATGTCGTTCTCGTCTTATTATTAGTTACGGACGTGATTCTAATTTCATTTCTAAACGTCGCGTCGTCGCATCGCTTAATGGCAAGTCCGACGTTTTTCGTTGAGCATGATTATGATCTAGAAACAGAATCGCGCCAGGAAGAGTTAATCGATCAAGACTGCAATCGCAGGAGCAATCGGGCCAGGGAGAGATATCGCGGCCGGATTCTGTTCGATTGTTCGATTCGCGTATGCTTTCTCCTTTCTACTTCGGACCCGATGTTCTTTTTGCAGGCACACGTTTAGAAGCGATACATTGCTCGATCATTTACGAGAGTAGAAACTCTGGGGCCTTATTCTTGAAAAATATCATATACGGAAATGCTAGGGAAAATCTATAATATACATAACGTATATTTATACTTTGTTGTATATTTTCGTATGCGATATTTTTCGAGAATATAGTTCTGTAAACGGCTTTTCGAGGATCGACGGATTTTTTTTACTCGTTTTTTTTGTTTTCCCAATAAATAAACTGTAATGATAAAAAATAGCTTCGACATGAGGATCAATATTAATCAAATTACCACATGAAAATAAAGTAGAATTCCAGGTCACTTTAATAAAATTGTATGAAATTGCTTGAGATAAAAATTATTAATGATAAAATTCTATTCTTTTTTCGCACTAATTATAATTGTAATTATATGTAAGTTTAATAATCTTTTGTATATATATATGTGTATGTGTGTGTGTGTGTGTGCGCGCGTATGTGTGTGTATATCTGCAGTTTAAATATATCTACTTCCTGAAAATGTTCTCAAATAATTCACACAAGAATGCTACCTAATAAAGAACTGTAGTGTAAAAAAAAATTTATTTCAATGCTGCAAATTTGTTCAATTCTTCAAAGGTTAAGAAACTCAACAAGAAATTCCAGTTTAATATATCTTCCTTCGTTTCTTAGGAAAAAGAGAAATATCCGTTTTCTCTCTTATCAATGGCACTGCCTTAGAAGGATGACGAACGAAAAATAAACATGGACGATGCAGTTTCTACGGATCACATCATAGAAGCCGCGATCGAACGCGATATCGAAAGGGAAATTTTATCTACTTCATCCCTTGGCATACTTTCCCAAACGTTTACCTTGTAACAAACATTGGACTGACATCCAATGATTATTCCGATAGTATTGGTTGAAGCATGAGATTAAAATAGACAATGCCGCGCGAAAACAGCTTCTTTCTTCGAAGGGCACATTTTGGAGACGATTTTCTTTTTGGACTCTCGAACAAAAGCTGATTTTAAGCGACAATTGAAACCGGTAATATGTAAATTAATTAAAATTAAAATTTCGATTATAAGAATGCGAAAGCAATCTCTATATATATTAGTAACAGGAAGTGCATTTTCGCGTACTCGTAACATCGAAAAATTAACTCGATGGTATATACCGTACTTCATTTCCTGGTTTCGAGACCCGGCCGAGAGTCGCAAAGATAGTATGTCTTACGGTCGATCGTTAGCGCAGATGCGGCGGGATTGAGTTATGGGCACCGCACTCTCACGGCCGTAAACTCACGTCGACATGATTAAAGGTACGGCACTACTTAGCAAAGAGCGTATATTCTAAGGAGGCTTTCATTCCGCAAGGGAGTGCCGATAATGAAGTGTACGTGCAGTTGGGAGCATATAATATATGGTAATTTAACGCATATGTAATATATACATCATACAATACAGCACCCTAACCACAAGTACTCGCCCGTGAGTTTATATGAGTAATTGTCTGAGGGTCTATTTTTTTATTGATAAACTTAACCAAGCTGCACAGTAAAAATTAGCCGAAGCGTTAGTGTCATGTGCGTTCAGGAGACTGAGGGTGAGAAAGAAATATATATATGTGTATGTGTGTGTGTGTGTGTGTGTGTGTGTGTGTGTGTGTGTGTGTGTGTGTGTATATATGTGTGTGTGTGTGTGTATATATATAGTAGTACGTCGACGTACGAACTAAGTTACGTTAACTTACGCGACGACGACCGAGAAGTAAGGTACGGGTACGGGTCGTCCGGACCCGGT
>NW_012130065.1:9532634-9542155 GCF_000143395.1 Atta cephalotes
TCCCCTAATTTCCCAAATTAATCTTTATAAACTGTAATAAACTTTTTGCGAAAAATATTGCCTCGGCTGGAAGTCGAATCCGGATTTCTTGCATTCCGTACAAGCGTTCTAAGTCTTTAGATTACCGAGACAAGGAATGCAAGAGACCCGGACGGATTCGACTCTCGGCCGAGATAATATTTTTCGCAAAAAGTTTATTACAGTTTTTTAAGATTAATTTGGAAAATTAGGAAGAATTATTAATATTTCAGACGCAATTATCATTTCCGAAATTAATTCATTTATATGAATATATATTTATATGAATATATATAATAGTTCAACATCTTAACATTTAGATCATAGTGGCGCTTCGTATTTAGTACTAAATTTTACTGTTTTAATTAAATATCATACTTGAATACAATAGTTTTAATTAATTTTTACGTATTTTTATTGTACTTTTTTTAGTGAAAAAATACATATAATAATTTAACAATTCAAAATTTTTATAGTTCAAAAATTATTAAATACTTATTGACTATAATTAATTTTAATTAATTGTTCATTCTAATGTTACTATAGCAAGTAATAACATAAGTTTTGTTAAGAGATGAAACTTTTTATAGTGTATGTGTGTGTGTGTGTGTGTGTGTGTGTGTGTGTGTGTGTGTGTGTGTGTGTGTATAATGTATGTGTGTGTGTGTGTATAATATATGTAATCGGCTGGACCAAATGTAACTTATCGCAGCCGCAGAATGACGGGTAGTGCCCCGAGTGACAAAGAAAAAAAAATAGAAAAATTGGGGCCGACACCAAAATTTGTAGAATGGATTGTGTGTATTTATGTGTGGCGTAAGAAGGAAATGATAATAGCGAATCAGCGATTCATCAGCGGCTCACAATCGCAACGAAAACTGCCCTGCAATCGGCAACGCCTCATTTCGCCGCGCGCAGGAAAGGAAAAAGAAAAAAGATCGACAAGAGATCGATTTCCTGTGCCGCAACACAGAGCGCCGAACGTATATCACCAAGTCGCCAAGTCGAGTGGCACGCGGTGAAATAAAAAAAAATATATTTAAAAAAGAGAAGTATAGACGAGAGAACAAGAGATCGATTTCCTGTGCTGCACAGTCACCGTCGAGTTGCGTTCAGGAGCCTGTTTTATATTAAACGCCGCGATATAAATGTGCCGGCAAATTTGCCATGGTATTTTCTTTTCCATGGGACCAGCATCGAAACCGGAATAATTTTGTCGAAACCATTTTGTCTCGATATTAGAAGCAAAAGAATCACTTTTTCGCATCTGAAATGTCGAGAATTGAACTCGAGGTTGCACCGATCTTGGAATTCGCAGAGTGCAATAGCCGGCCAGTGCCGATCATGTGAGAATGTTTCGTTCGCGATAGATATATCGAAATACTAAGAAGGTGTATTAGTTATCGCGTAGTTATGTGGTAGCCTTGAAGGATCGAAACCGGTCTGATTTCGGAGAGTTCGGACTTGGATGCTACAAATCCTTGCGAATCAGTTTTAACAGCGATTTATAACCGCCGATTTAAAATTTCTTTTCAAAACTGGAAATTATAAAAAAATTACTAAGCTTTAATGAATTCTTCATTTTTCGCAGTTCTGAAACAAGCACACATCAGAGTAATCACGTAAATTTTATATTATACAATGAAAACACGATGGTTCTCTTCTTTCCGTTTATATGGCACCGATTCTTTGAACTCACCGAAACTGCACCAGAGATTTCGATCGTCGATTGACGATATTAAAGATCCAAATCTTTTTCGCGATTTCACGGGGAAAAGCCGGTTCGTCATCGCGCAATGGCACCTACTTGCAATTCTCAGATGCTGCTGCTGCTCGAAGAGAGTGCTGGGAAGACAGTGCTTGCAAGAGAGGCGAAAAACAAGTAGAAGTAGTAGAAGAGAAAGAAGAAGAAAAAGAAGAAGAAATAGAGAAGAATATCGGCATTACCTGCACGCTAAACTCACCAGGGGCCCCTGCCGCTCGTGGGGAATCGGCCTGTGGTCCCGACCGGAAGCGCCCGGAAGTCGCGGTTGGTATCGTGGAGAACGCTCAGCCAATCCCGCGCCACCTCCTTTAGCGAGCGGGGGCTTGGGATTGGCTGCTACTCAGCCTCAAGGCCGCTGCTGATGCTTCTCCTTCTGCCCTTCTCCCAACAGGCCCCGAATGTGCGTTGTGCGCTACATGGCCGCGCGCGGGGCCCAGCGGAGAACAGCGATCGGGGTGGCGACTCCGCGATTCCGCCGCTCTGGAAAAATCCTGGCACTTCGATCGGATTGTCGAATCGTCGAATGCCGCGGCGGCAAAGAAGCGGCGGAATTGCCGGAATTGTCTCTCACAACCCGATGGATGGAGGTTGCGTGACTTCCGTCGATCGACATCAAACGTCTCTATGTGAATATCCAGCGCATAATATAATGTCTCGAGATTCTTCTGAATGTTCAGTAACATTTGGTTTTTCGCCTCGATTAAAATTTCAAAAATGTTTTGCACTTAAAATGAGACTAGTACGTATTTAGTTGAAGAGGGAGAAAACAAAGATGCTAAGTGTAAAAAATGCAAAGAATGCGAATAGGGTTGATATCGGCCGTTATTTATTGCTCCGTGAGAAACAAAGTTATATGACAATTGATCTGTTCTTTTCAGCTCAACTTCTTACATTTATGTTTCTCCTTTTCTGTCTAATATGGAGAGAAAAAGAGAAAAAATGAATGATGCCAGAAATTCAGCCAAAAAGAACAGACCTAATTACTATTGTAATGTTTTTACAATCTCATTACAATTTTCAAGCTTTTTTATTTAGACACATACAAATTTGTTTCATTCTTTTGATTTAATATTCTAAATTCGTATGGTATTGATGGATATTAAAAAAATTTGAACATTCAGAATTGCAATGATCGCTGGATACGAATGTGCTGCATGGGACAATCAATGAACATTTAAAAATATCCATTGATTCTCCTGAGAGCCGCACGGGACGGCAATCTCGCAATAGGATGGGAAGAGAAGGATCTGCCATTCTACTGGCAATCTTTTTTTTTCACGAATTCTTATTATCTATCATTTCGCGTGTCGATTTACGTGTCGACGATAACGACCGAGGATAGGCAAGATCATTAATCTATGCCAAATTGGAGTGCAGGTTGAAAAAAAAAGATCTTATAATTTTGTCGCAATGTGTCCAATTAATATATTGATGAATAAATGATAGGCCAGATCACTTTCTCGATTCTGAAGAGTTCGCATAATTTTGCAAAAGGCGTCGTTTAACAATGCGTAAAGTGGGATCTCTGCATGAATGCGTCGGATGCACGTCGAAGTGCGTGGCACGAAACGGCGTGTTGCGTGAGACGGTCGTGGCGAAATTGAATTTTGATTTACCTATGAATTTCACAGGCAAGAGAACTCGGAGAATTTTATTTCGCTATATGCGTATCTCTGCAAAGTGCTACGTGAAAGATGAAGAAAGATGAAAATAGAACGAACGTCGACATGTAACTATACTTTCGAGTCCCGAGTTAAATGATCGGGTCAGTCGTTAAATTTAGCGTATGAAACGATACAAATATGTGACGCGAGATGTTATACGGGATATTCCGGAAACCGCGCATACTTCCTTCGCATCTTCCTGTTCAAGTTGCTCTTTCATATGTTTCATGAACTCTGATTTAAATTCTGACAAATACTGACTTTATCATAATCGTTTATATTCTTAGTCTCGATTTTGAACCGCGACGAAGCTGATGATTCTATAATCGCTGGTTCTATGACTATCGACTATACGATTTAATTTTCCGTGCACATTGACCTGATAATGACGGATGCCTCGAAAGTACCCCGAAGCGACCGCAACAACCGTCTCGCTTCTTAACCAAGGAAGCGCGCGTCTTCGGGTACACCCCGTATAAGTGCATGTAACATACGGCAATTGGCCATGAGTGCGCACGATTCACGGACTGTCGACGACGGTCGGCCCTCTTGCAAAACGAAAGGGCGAGGGGGCTGGTGGTAGTCTCAATCTGGTAGTATTGTAGTAATAGTGGTGGTGGTGATGGTGATGGTGGTGGTGGTGGTGGTGGTGATGGCGATAGCGGTGGTGGTCTGGTTCGAGCCAGCCAGCGAGCTGAAAGAGCTGTTCCTAGATTTTCTCTCCGTCCACGACGACGGGTATAGGCAGTTCGTCGGGTTGCTTCTCTCCCTTCCTTACTTGGGCCGTGTGCGGGGGTGATTTTCGAGGAGACGAAATTCCAGCTTCCAACTGTTGCGCAAATAACGTGGCGCAAACGCAGCCTCGAAGGCGTGGCGATCGACAAAGGGCCCGGAAACGGCCGATAACGTGCCGTTTTCCATTCCCCCTCACCCCACTCTCTATCTCTGTCTGTCTCTCTCCCAATCTTTTTTTTTCGTCGTCTCGTTACGCACCACCTGCGGAGTAGGAAGCAGCTTCGCCGCAGAACAAATGAGTAACGCGCCTCGCTCCAGTCGGGAACTCGCGGGACTCCCGGATACGCAATGAGGAAGAGGAGGGCGGCGACGATGACGGCGACGACAGAGGCGGTGGTGGTCGCCTCCTCGATGTGCACGAACGTTCTGGAATTCGAAACACACAAGTTGTCTTATCATTTCTGCTGAGAGGAACATCGCTCGCTTCATCGCCTCATCGCTTTCTTCCTTTTTTCTCTCTCTCTCACCCTTTCTCTCTCACCGTCTCACGCGACATGCATACGCGTCTCTCTGTTCCTCCATTCTCTCACATACACATACACATACATGATACATGCACATTCTCTCTTTCTTTCTCGCTTACTATCGAGACTGCCCGACGCACTTCTCCGTGACGCACCGCGCAAGATAAAACGGACGCCCGCCTGTCGTCGTTTCTCTCCGTCTCCGTCGGACTGCCGGACGTGTTAGCCTAGAAATCGTCCCGCGCCGAGGCGATCAACCTCCTCGTCCTCTCCTCCTCCTCCTCGTCTTCATCGTCATCGCCGTCCGTCCTGGCACGATGCACCGCGCGATTGATCCCGTCTCGCCGCGCGTGAATTTATTGCTCCCTTTTTCCTTCCTTACATGCACGCACCGCACCGCACGCCCGCGCTGCCGCGAATATCGTGTATCGTGCCTCGACGAATTCGGCGAGGATTTCCAGACGCGACGCCTAAAACGCGGACAAGGCGATCGCGGTGACGAGCGAGGCCGCGCTTGATGCGTCCGCGTCTCGTGACGGACGACTCTCTTGACTCTCTTCGCGCGCCACTCAACGCGCGATACCACGGCGACGGCGACCAACGGCGACCAACGGCGACGGACGATAACGACGCGAGCGACCGAACGGGGAAGTGGGAACGTGGAACTAAGATCGACCTTGGCACCTTGACGCGGTACACTGTACACGTCGCCGGATTGCCGGAGGCAGGTGTCTGCGGGTGTCCCAAGGATCTCCTTCTCGAAACGCGCACGACTGTCGACGGAACACCGACCGCGAGTCGCGACTCTCCTCGCCATGGTAAGCGAGCGCGGCGTCGGTTCGGTGCTTTTTCCTTTTTTTCCCCCTTTTTATTTTACTCTTTTTCCAATTCGCTCGCTCGCAGTGACGTACAAACTTGTGGTTGCGATCATGAAATTTTTCTCTGTTCGGAACACGGCACAGTGTGCACGTCCGGGAATTCGACTCGCGAGGAGATGACGTGATCGCGGAGCACGGATCGGCGAAAAGACTCCACGAACCGTTCCTAACCTCAAAATGGCCGTTTCAGGATGTCGCCGCGTTCTCCGAGGACAGCTTCGATGTGAAGGAATGGATCAACCGGACGTTCAAGTCCGCCGAAGCGCAGGAGAACAAAGACGTAAGTCGCACCATCCTCGGGCCACCATCCCCGATTTTGTCGATTTCTGTCCCCCGTCGAATCCAAATCACGCTCATCATCGCGACGCCCGTCGGCCACCGAACTGGCTTCCACCGCCAGCGACGATAGGTCGGTGACACCGATCAGTTCTTTTTAAAGACGGTCTCTTTTTTCACACCACCACCAAAGTTTTCGGCCCTTGCTGAACGATATATTTTTATAAGCTCGCGTATCTCACGCCCAAATTTATGTCACAACACCGTTGGATCATGTACCGACGGACAATAAACTTTTTTGTCCATTCTGCGTCACATACGGCGATGTTTTTTCGTTTTTAGAATAAATTCTTACGCGGATATAATTTTATCGTGTAATTTTGTCATTGAATTATAACATTATCTTTGGCAGTATTTTAATAGTTCCAATGTAAATTAAGCATTGTAAATTAAGCAGCTCATGTATTTCTAACATAATGAGAAGAAGCTAGCAACTAATTATATTTAACCAATTATATTTAACCAATTATAAGAAATATTTTAAAAGACATTTCAATCTCGTATTCTGTGTTATTAATTAATTATGAATTGTTTGATGATTTTATAAAAATATAAGCAACTATCTTTGAAAAAATTTGTGTCACGGCTGAGTATTCTTTGCAGGCTTTTGTTTCATCATTAGTGATGAAGTTGCAATTATATGTGCAACAAGTTAATGGTGCCTTAGAAGAGACTAGCCAATCGGTTCTCTCCAGCTTACCAAGAATTTTAAGAGACACTCAACTCCTGCAGCAAGAAACACTGGCACTAAGAGAAAAAATGATTGCTGTCAAGCAAGAGATTGCAAAGGTTGGTACACCTAATTTTTTAAAATATTTATCTTGATGGTAGTAATACCTTTAGAAAGCAATGAAACCTAGATCGAGAAAGACACGGCTTCTTCTATGGCAATGTTGGAGAAAATCGATAGGATAAAAACGGAATTACAAACTGCTAAGCAAGGATTACACGAAGCCGACAATTGGACAGTATTAGCGAATGATGTGGAAGAGGTATGAAAATTCCAATTGGTTTCTTCACATAGTTCGATATGATATACGATAATTTAATTATTTTGTTTCCTTTAATTTTAATATAACAGGTATTCGAGTCTGGCGATATAGAAGCTATATCTAATAAATTGTTCAGCATGCAGAAATCGCTAGCTATGCTTGCGAATGTTGTCGATTATGAGGATAAAAAGTTGCAGCTAGAAGGTTTGAAAAATCGCCTCGAGGCAATAGCTAGTCCACGATTGGTCCAAGCTTTTACTGCTGCCAATTTAGGTGAAATTTACAAGATCGAAATTAATTCATTTACCTTGCAAGATATGATATTAATGTCATATTTTGTTTAGAACAATCGAAAATTTACGTGGATATTTTTGATAAGATGGAACGTCTGCCTCAGCTTCTCAAATACTATCACAATTGCTTGAAGGTCTCTTTAGGTCAAGAATGGAGACGCACTATTGAATTAGCACAAGATGAAAATGTTATCTATTGGCTACGCGTATATTATGACAAATTGTTATCCTCTTGGCATGAACAGGTATGCGTGATCTTTGTCAGTTCAAAATATGATTATTGCTGCATTACGAATATTTTCTATAACTGTTTATATGTTAAAGGTGAAATGGTGCAATCAAGTCTTTCCTAATACTTCAATAGATATTCATGTCGAGGTTTACGCTGACCTTTTAAAAAGCCTCGATCCGAGTATTTCAGAATGTATAGAGGCGATTCTCAAACAACATTCGAATTCGGTGCAGTTGACCATTCTACACGAATTGAAACAGATGACAAAGTATTTTGCTACAAATCTTAACGGTGCTATCGAAACGTCTCTTCGCGGAAAATTGCAGAATGAAAAATTATTGTCACTAGCGCAAGCTGTATACGCACCTTACGTTCCTTACATTGCGAAATATAACACGTTCCAAACTGCACAGTTAGAACACCACCTACAGTTTTGGCATCATTCACATGATGATTTAAGCGATACTATCAACTCCCTTTCTCTTAGTATTTCGCGGATTATGGGCTATGCTAGTGACGCTAATAAGCAATGTAAGCTTTTTACAGAAGGTTGTGGATATCCCGGTTTACTGCAATCGTTAAATGTATGTTTATATTAAAGATTTTTCGCTTATGTCAATGCCATGGTTATAAAATGAATTTCTTATTAAGCTGAACATCTATGTTGTAGATTTTTTTCAACAAATACCTTGAGAAATATCAACAAGGTCTGAGACAACTTGAGAGAAAGAAAGTGAAACATGAAGATTGGAATTTATTCCAAATGTGTCTTACGTTGATGCAAAATATAGGTAAATATATAAGTTTTAGCAATCAATTTTGTGTATGACATGAACGTGAAATTAATATAAAATGTTTAAATTGTATTACTGTACAGGTGATCTTTTGCATCAAGTTCAACAATTTGAAAAATCGCTCGTGATCGATATAACGGAAGCTAGTAATAAAATACAAAACATGAACGGTAGTGTTTTCTGTCAGTATAAAAAATTACTCTTAACTTCGACAGGATGCGCTGATCTAGAAAATCTTGTTGCATCTTTCCAAAGAGGTATGTATACGCGCGTAGTAATAATAATTATAATGTTACGAGAAAACAAATTATCTAATTTCTTGTTTTTTTTTGCAGAGGATAAGACAATTCTCGATTCCATTATAAAATCTATTCAAAAACTGTGTACTGATTTACATCATATCACATACGAAGTCATTTTTGCGCCAATATTCTCTCAACTATTGTTGGTGCAAAAGGCACCGGCTTGGACATTGGAGGCTAATAAAATGTCCAATCTAAGTTCAGATTTACCCGATTATAGTTTCGCCCCTCAAGAATATATCACACAAGTCGGACAGTATTTAATGACGTTGCCACAGCACTTGGAACCATTTCTGTTGAGAGACAATCCAAGTTTAACGCAAGCGTTGAAGGCAGCGGATCCACAATATGTTCAAGGCGCAAGTGAATCTGGATTTACTAGTATTCTTTTGGACATTATTGCCCGAGGAACGTGTCAAATGTTCCAGGATCAAACCTTAGGCATCTGTCAATTGAATTCCGTTGCTTGCAAACAACTCGCAACTGATATTGGTAAAGATCTTTCATTATCTTTAACTTTATAATTTCTGAAGGAACTATGAAGGGATATAAATGAAAGTTATTGTGTATTGTAGATTATCTGGGCAATGTACTGGAGGAGCTCGGTCTGTGTTTATCGGAAAATCTTCAACACATGTCCTTACTGTTGAGATTACCATCCGAAGATTATCAGAACGGTAGCTCCGGATGTAATGCTCGTGTTGTAGCTGCAGTCAGACAAATGCGCAATATTACGTCTTCCGGCTGACACAGTCCGTGTCAAACCGGACACGATGTCACAATGTGAGAAATTTCGTTTACTATTCCATATTTTTAGCAAAACTAATGATTTCGCGCGCGATATTTGTACAACATATTTGCATATATTATTCTATAATTGTAAAAAAATAAAATCATGTATAATATTATAATATATATATATATATATATATATATATATATATATTATATTATATATATATTNTATATTATTNTTATTACTTACTNT
>NW_012130065.1:9542175-9544189 GCF_000143395.1 Atta cephalotes
AATTTTGTCTTTTCATTTAACACACTTTACATTTATTGCAAGATCTATATTTTATGAATAAAAAGAGATTGTTTAAAAGATTTGAGTTTCATCAAATGAAGACTCGAACTTAACTTAAACATGGCTATTATTCTCTGATCAGGACAAGTGCGGGCATTCATCAGGTATCGTACTTTAATGTCATTTATTCGCTACACTATGCCTGAACTACTGTTAACTAATTTCGGTTGCATCGGTGATTATCCGAGTAACTCGGACATAGAATGACTTTGTTTCAAACTTATTTTCGATTCTTCTTTTTCTCATATAGAACAATATATATAAAACAAATTACAAAGATCGCAGCACCATAAGAACTCGGGGCATAATTTATGCGCCAGAGGCATTGAATACTTACAAAGAACGAGAGATGTCTTTATATATGATCTATTAGGAAACCGACCATTTAATATCGTTAGAAATTCATAGTTGAGCATTTTCTCTTACTCTTTCACTCACTCTCTTATCACATTCTCGTATATATATATTTATAAAGTTCGAGACAAATACGTATTAACGTCTTTCAACGAATCGTGTTATAAAGACGCAGATAAAATGCAGCAAATGCATATTCCGTACGAATATTGCACATCTGGATTAGATAAAAATATTTATTTTGCATAAAGATTCACATTTATATACTTCATATTTTATGTAGATTTCATTTATACATAATTTATACATCACGAAGTGTATAAAAAGCATTTGCTACATTTTTCTTCTCCGATGATATCATGAACTTTGCGTCAAACTTATATACACGCAAAATCAACAATTCTTAACGTATCGAATATTTCACTCGTCAAGTGTACAACACCATTTTCCACGTTTTTTTTGTTTCTAAATTTATGTTAATTGTATGTAATATGTTAATTTTGCCTAAGATATGCAATGAAACGTTAAAGTATAGCACGATAAACTATATATGAATTCATTAACACATAGATAATAAATTTGAAAGTCATAGGACTTGTGCGTAAGTCTTTCATGAGCGTACGATGTAGAATCGTTCGCTCTGAAGAAAAGATCATACCGAAATATAATTATAATCGATAAATACTTAAAATTCATCGCATGAATTACACAAGCAGGATATATTCTAAATTAGCAATAAAATGATATGAAGAATACAATCATAAAATAAATTAGCTATTAAAGTACATCGCTAATACCTTGTCTCCGAATTGCAAGCGTGCAAAACTGAAAGTGATCTCGCACATTTCTCTCTCAACAATACTCTTAACAATTTGCCGCGGATTAATAGACAAATCGTTGCACTTTACGTAAGTAGAGTTCTTACGTAAGTAGAGTCTTTTGTTTTTTTAAAAGAAATTCGCGCGATTTCTCTTCAGATTCCGTGCAAGGGAAAACAGCTATTCGATTAAGTCCACACAATACTTTGCGACATACGCATACATAATCGTAATTAGACAGTCCATCAAACAATTACTATTTGGTAGTGAAAAGAGAATTATATATGGGCAATCGTGTGGCACTATTTCAATGTGGTCTGAGTTCCTACTCATTTTCCTGACTAGAATTCGATTTGTTCGATTACAATAGTATTATAATCGCAATATCAAAATCATTTCATGATGATTTCACAGTCGCTGATTCGTAGAGAATTCCCTTATTGTTCGCGGCGATTGCCTACGCGTTGAGAATCAAGCGTCGAAATCCCTGATTTAGATAGCGGACTTCTTTTTCTACTCCATTCTCGACTACATCGCGATTGTGGCAAATTTCGTTATAATCAAAGCTTATTCGTAAGCAGATATACTGCATGCAATATGTATCAAGTCCTCCCTACTTACGACAGCACTACCAAATGTTAGCATATAAAAGCTAGACTCTCTCGTGAGAGCTTAAGATATATATGGGAAATTATTGTATTATATAACAACATGTCGGATGACTGTGAGCAACGGTGCAACATGATCCGATGTGATCGGAGGTCGATATATATATATATATA
>NW_012130065.1:9544209-9556497 GCF_000143395.1 Atta cephalotes
AATTAAACTAACTAACTAGTACGGTAGTAGTACGTCGTAGTAGACGTAACGGTACGTACGTAACTATAGTAGTACGTAGTGTAGTAGTAGGTAGTAGTATATATATATATATATATATATATATATATATATATATATATAAACATTATCTATATGTTTCTTTTTCCCAAGGATGACAAAGCTGTGTTAGAATTTCCCAGGGAAAATGGAAAGTTACTTTTTAAAAGAAACAAGTTAAAAGAAACAATTACCTGTTATCGAGTAGAAAAAGTAACAAGTTGCCGATTTTTAAAAATAATCCGTTACAGTTATCCGTTACTTGAGTAAATAACTTTTCGTTACTTCTTCGTTTTTTTTAAAATTGACGACCACCACAGTGGACAATCATACCACAGATGACAATCACAGCGGACGAGCTTGTAGAGTCTCTTCTAGTCTCAAGTGCCACGAGTGGCGTGTGTCCAATCATATCGTGTCCAATTATGTGCAAAATAACGATAAAAGTAACTGTAAAATTCGTTATCAATAAAATGTAACTTCGTTATCATTACAGTTACCAAAGAAAAAAGTAAATGCAGTTATCAGTAAAATTACCAAAAAAGTAACTCGTAACTGTAACTTTGTTACAAGTATAACGAGTTACTTTCATTCCCTGGAATTTCCTTTAACTCTGGCCCATATCCAGCACTCCTTTCGAAAAAATGGGAGAAAAGACAGGATTCTCTCTTTTTCGACTGATAAAACTAACGCTCGATAAGTTAAATTAGTCAAAAAGCTGAATTAAGAAATATCGGTGCTAGAAACATTCAATTGTATACATTGCGTGTTTTGACTAATTGATATTCGCTGCTGACCTATTAGTGTATCCGTTATTGGCTGATGCAAATATTTAATCCGCACATCGATGAAGATACTTTTATTTGCCTTCGTTACAAGGGACTTGGTCTTACTCCTTAATGCGGTCAGCAGCAGGAAGGTTTCATGCCACTTTTTTCTTACTGGTCTTCTTACTGCGAGGTAAGGTAGCGAAACTCGTTATCTGAAATTAAAATACGATGTTATTATAGCTTATATTTTTATTATGGAATTCAGATGACATGTTATCAATCTCTCGCCATTTTTTATGGTTTTGATGGAATTTATAAATGATAAAAAATGAAGAGCAAGATCGTTTTCTTTGAAAAGTTTAGACTAAAACTCAACCAATTATTTATAAAATTACTTATAAGTTCAAATATAAAAATCCCTTATTTGAAAGGAACAAACCATTCTCTTGTAATTAAAAAAATTATGGATTAATTGCGTTATAATGCCACATTAAAAATTAATATCATGCAAGACTAAAATGCACAGTTAAGTGTTATGTGTTATGATTAAAAAAGAAATTGCAGTTAATTGTGGATTAACAAGACTCAGAAATCAGAAACTAGTCCATACGATCTTAATGAAACAGTCCATTTCTTCTGGCCGAATTTCCTATTAGGATAAAATACGAAATATGGAATTGGGATAGAGAGAACGAACAAGCTTTTATCATATTTTAAAAACATTAAAGACAAAACAAGTATATGTAATTATTTAGTCATAACAGTAACATAATTTCTCTATGAAATATGCGACATTAATGAAATGCGTTTAATTAATGTCAGTGATAATCTCTTTTCTGTTGCTATAAGGCAGCGACTGTGAGATATCACGAATCTGTGAGTTCGATTCATTTTCAATATTCTCTTCATGATTTTCGAATTTTTCTGTATTCATTGCATCTTCTTCTTTCTTATTATCTTCAATTTTAAAAGTTTTAATTTCGTTTAAGGACACAATCTTAGTATCCAAGTTATCAGCAAAAGTGTTATCTTTGTCGAAATTTTTAATGTTGTCATCGCGCTCCGATTTCAGTGGAATCTCTTCTACGTCCACTTCTTGCTTTGAAACAGATAATTTTGAGGATGTGTTTACAAACGCCTGGGATCCGATACTACTTGATCTCGATGCGGATTCACTGGTCTCAGAATACGAGGAGCTGGAATCTTCCTCTTTAGCGGAAGCTTCATTTTGTTCCTTGTGGAAAGCGTTGTGAAAAATGTTCTTCGGAATCGTTAATAATTTGGAAAAACTCTCCTTAGCGCGTAATCTATTAGATTTCTTCTTTCTTTTTTTCGTGTCCGGGGTATGTGCTAAGAATATATCTTTCGTAGTATCCGCGTTTGAAACAGTTCTCAATGTACCAGTTTTAATAACCAAAGTGGCCTTCAAAGCATTTTGAGACTCGTTTTCGTTAATGTCTTCATTACTTATTATCTCGTTACTTGTTGGAACTTTCGGAGCGAGCTTTTTATGATATTTTCCTGCGCGAGTATCACCATCAAGATCGTAATTCGATATACTTGACATAATGTAAGATTGAACCGCAGTATCGCAAGCACAAGTACTCAACGAATTGTCAGTCCTAATTTCCCGTATATGTTCCTTACCTTTGTCAATCGTATTCAACTTTTCTTGGGAAGATACGATGCTTGTTACAGCTTTGTGCGCATCATCTAATAATTGCTTCAACTCATTGAATTTTTGCTGACATATCTCGCCGGTTATTCGTTCAAGACCAGTTTCTGTTTCAGGCTTTTGAGAAACAGTTGAAACTACTCCTTGATTACTTTTCGGTTCATCAATATATTCAATTTGCGTGTTAGAATCACTTTGCTGAGAATCAGATTCCTTTATCGAATAATCGATATTTATTTTGTCTGTGCTTTTTGTTACCGCAGGTATTGACAAGTTTTCCATCAAGATATTCTTGATCTCTATGGTTTGCAGGTCTATTTGAGCCGAGTCTGTGTCAACGAACTCGCCGCTCGATTCCATCGATGACGATTCATTATCTTCTATTTTCGTTGCGGATTTGTTTTCGTTTGCGGATTTATCGCTATCGGTATAAGTAGTAATAGATGTCGGACGGTCTACCGATTTATTATTTTGAGATAATAACAGTAAAAGCTCGACAGCTTGTTCAGGAGTCAGGATGTTTAGGGACGATGGTAGGGAGACATTTTCGGAAGGTGTGCGGTCGAAATCCTCGTCCCTGTCCTTCAAAGACCATAAAAAAGTATGTGTTATTAACTGAGTTGACGAATGTGCGTGAAAGAGCGATGTGTAATTTCTTTCTTTTTTTTTTGTTAATGATAAGTGTGTACACGATTATTAGTCTCTATGCTACTCGGGCTTACTTCGGGCGTCTTCTTCGCGGTAGAACGAGGCTTCACACGTGTTCTCGCACCGACGCTTGATGTTCTTACTAAAGAATCACCCTGAGAAGTCGTTCGCTGGGATTGCAACGCCTCGCCGCTACTATAACCGCTAGATATGTCGTCCGAGGACCTTATATTTCTATAAATATAAAGAGATTTGTTATTATCGACCGCTCGTTAATGATTGTGTTGAAAGCCGCGCGGGACTACGTACGTTAAACTAGCTATGGGCTCCCTAGGCCTTGGTTGTCGAACATCGACATCTACTTCGGAAAAATACATCTCTACTCGAGACGCATTGCTGCTGGACTGAGTCCTGCGAGGACTATAGCCTCTTCTGCCAATGTGCTCTCTTCGACGAGGTTCCACTATAAGAACCAGAAATTTTATTTACTTAAATTAAGTTACTAAGCGGTAAGCATGTTTTGTTTTATATTCGAAAACTACTTAAATATTTTTAAAAATTTATGTAAACTACATGTATAAAATTACATATTTATAAAGTACATAATTATATTCAAAATAAACATATAAGTCCGTAAAAATATAAAAAAAAATATTTGCTTGCGCTCAAAATATTTCCTTTTATTCTCGCAAAATCTCCATTTAATAAACACGACGCGAGAGATCAGCTACCTTCCATATCTGTTTCGTCACGCGCATCGGATGTGTTTCTATTTTCGTCCTCCTTCTCGCCGGTTAGATCACTGAGGCTGTAACTTTTCCTCAATTGTTGCACCAGCCCACCGCCGCCCTGGAAAACAAAGCCGCCCGTGAAACATGCGCCGCAAACAGTAACGCGAACAGTATGTTATTGCGAGAAAAAAAAGATGAAAAAAAAAGAATTAAGTTATCGAGAGAAAAACTCAAAGAATCGATTAAGTAAAAGAAAACAAAATAAAAATCTTACCAACCAAAAGAATGTTAATGTGTTATCTGCCGTCACCCGGACACGGAAGGCAAACTCCCCTTATGCCGAATTTAGATCAATCCAAAGGCGATTTCTTGCTTTTCCCGGACGTATATACGTGTCTTTCTGTTAAACATGCGCCGTCCAGAAGCACGCGACGGCCGATGATATATAAATGCGTGCAATATGCGTGAGTAACCGTCGCGTTTAATATAGCGCGTCGTTTAGCGATTAGTTCTATTAATTGAATCTTGTGATCTTATATTTTTGGAAAGAATGCGCTGCTGGTGCGAGAATTAATGCCTGGAATGAGAGTCGCTGTTCGGGATACAGCGGGAGGTGATGTAAGACAGGACGCAGTCGTTGCGGCGAAATGAACAAACAAAAACAGAGGATCAAAAGCTCATCCAAATAATACTTTTATTTGAAAAGAAAGGAATCAGCTCATCATAATAATCAGAGTCTTTGGGTTACAAAAATCTTATTCGCTAGAACAGCTCGATGCTAAGCGCTCGCACACGGAAAATTATATGTGAGAAGGCATCGAGTTTACGTGGCCAGAGATTGTCTTTGTTGCCGCAAAGACTAAAATTGACCCCTTTTCGCGTAAATTAATCCCTGATAATTCATTCGGAACTATAACATATACATGTACTGTTAAAGCATCCGATCGCAAGGATATAATACGCAATCCTCTAAAAGAATAATCGATTACATATACACTGAAAAAATATGTTAAATTTTAATGTTTTGAATTTGATTAATACTAATTGAATATTTACTAAATGTAAACATATTTATTCCTTTACAAGAATTGAAATAACTTACAAGAATTTGATATAATCATCATTTTTTTGAGTTAATTTTTATATTTATTACAAGTAAATATTGAGTCAGTACTATTGAAAAAAATATATATTAAGATTTAGTATATTTTTCCTCAGTATACCTGTAGTGTAAATTACGTACAATAATATTTTCTCATATATCAAATAATACACGCGTCTTTTTCTGTCTATGCGTCTCCATAAACGAGTGACGTCGAACAAGTAGCAACGGGTATTTTATCAGTGTTGATACAACAAGACACATCCAACAATTGTTGCTCACAATAGTCGATGAGGAATTAATTTTATTGTTACTATGATTTTTCCGTGTGCGCGCGATCTAACAAATTTTTTTTTGGTAACTTCGTAGGTGAAATGCGCAAACGAGATGACGAATATACAAAAAACGTGACACTAGCTAAGAGAACAATGATGATGATGATGATGATTATGATGATGATAATGATGATGATGATGATGATGATGATGATGATGATGATAATGATGATGATGTTGACGATGACGATTACGCGAACACGTGATTGTCCATCTCGTTGTATACATTCTCAATTCTCGTATTAACAATTCCTTTTTCTGAGTTCCTCCTCTCAATACAACTTGTAGAATATATAATTTGTCGAGCATGCAGCATAAAGCAGATGCTTAAAGTCTCAGTTTCAATGACTTCGATCGAGTTAATTTAAGTTAAAGATTCGTTGTCTTTTTGTAGATAACAATCCTACTTATGACGAAATCGAAAAAAGACTTAGTCATAAGTCGATCTACCTCTAGGACTACAAACGTCAGTTTTTGAAAACCGACTAAAATTTCACTCCATGTTTTATTTTATAATTTAATAAGTCGATTTGAATTTTTATAATTGATTTACAATGTTTAGCATTCTCATCGAAAAAAAATTTATCAAAAAATACATTTTATCAAAATATACATTTATATATATAAAAATATCCAACTGGATTTGAGAAACTCACATGAAGTTTCAAAAGATGTGTAGTCTTAGAGTTAATCGAAGTCAGTGTTCATCGTGATGGTTGATTGTCCTAATCACATCATGAAACTTATTTAAAAATTATGAGATAAAAATGACATAATAGAAAAAAAGATGTAATTGTTAATTACATAGAATTTTTAATTAATATTTTCTTTATGATATATTTTGATGTCAATGATTTTTTATTATCGTTCTTAAACTGAACGTCTTGACCGCACGCTTTGACATAATTGGCATTATCATTATTATTAACGTCAAGGCAATATGTGGAATATCACGTAAAAATATTGAGATTGCTTCTAAAGCTATTTTATATTCCAGCTAAGACGTACGTAATACTTATAAATCTTAAAATTGAACGAAGTTTATGTGGAATAATTATACAAATCGAAATAAGGCACACGAGTGGAAACTATTAACAAGTCCTATCTTCGTCGAAAATGTGTACATGATTAAAAGTTCTCCACTATAGTTATGTAACGATTAAAGCCTTTCAAAATTTTCGTGTCTTTCTAAAAAATAGAGATACAAGATTGTACAAAAGTCGTTTATCTATTAATGTATTAAATACCTATCAGTGTATTAAACAACCTTTTCGCTAAAGTATATTTTATCCATAGTTAAACAATCACACATAGTGTAATTTTTATACTCACGAAAGCAATACAGACAAGAGATTATATGTATCACTAAATGAAAATTTGTCGTGAATCCGCGAACAGAAAATTTCATCTCGCGTATTCCCATAAGAAAAGAAACGCAAAAAGCAAACTCGTAATAGATTGCATGAAAGAAAAGTATCAAAGTGTTTTGAGTATATAATATACAAAAAAAATTGTCATCGATCCTCAGAGCGCTTTCTTTCGCGCGTAAAAAAGTCTTTTATCACTCGTAATAATGCATCAGACACAAATCATTCGAGTTTTCGATAAAAATCATCAACACTTTCTAATAATCCTGATTCTTTCTGCTTTCCAGATTTCCGGTGGTTTATCCTCGTTTTTCCACTGTCTATATATCAAGTCATTTTCTTCTTTCCATTTTTCTAGTCTAGTTAATTGACACCGGCATCGTCACTAAACTCTAAATCGTAATTCTTCGTGGTCGATTTGCAGGCGCGAATCTTCTGTCGCCTGGTGACTTTGGTAGTGATGCTACGCTCCTTCCTACATTTTCGTGTTTTCCGTGGGGCTTCCTTCTCGGGCACCTTGAACTCCATCGTTTTTTGTTCCTCCAACTGATCGCTCTCCGTATCCGTCATTGGCAGATCCTGTATTAACATCTCATCGTCGTCCGTTGTCGAGTCGCGGTACTGCCAGCCGACAATCATATCCGTATCGCCTATCACCAGATCATCGGACCTAGCATGCAGATGACTGTAGATCGCGCTGTCGTCCGGATAATCCGGCCCGTCTAGCTGGCTGTTTAACCACGTTGTCGGTCTGAGGTTGGCTAAGCTAGAAATCGCCGGGTCTGATTGACGATCAGGGAGTGCACTCGTGGTCGGGAATACAATCGGGAGATTCTATCATGTGATGCCGAAATTTTTATTTATTTATTTTTTTATTTATATATAATTTTTTTTTGCGTTTCAATCGGCCAGCAATTCGGCGTGTTCGTGTTGGTGGTTGTTGTTACGGGTCAGTGGCAGAATTTCGTCGTGTAGTTGACGATGATTCGGTGTAGACAAATTTCTTAAGCAACGGCAGCGGTTAGGGCGATGGTCGGGCGGTGGTTAAGTGTTCGGTATTTGCCGTGCGTGGTTTTGCGGATGACGATGATGGCGATTTTTTTTTTTTTGCAGGTTTGATTAGACGGTAAGACGGCGATGCAGTGGTGAGAGAGGGCGATGATGTGCGGGAACGCGGATGGGACAGAACGAAAACAGAAAAAATCAAGAACACATAAAATCATTAGTGAGCGGCAATCGAGGAGAAGTCAATGTTCTATGCGTGGTCAATGAAATGAAGCGAGAGCTCAGGCTAATTGAAGTACAAGATCAAACAAGATAAAGCATTCTTGAACACTGGCAGCCTCTTGCGGAAGATAAAATTGTAATTTTATATAAAAAATAAATAATGGATTACACTTATATTATTACATTTTTATCATAAATATCACCAAAAAAAAATTTCCAAAGCGTAATTCTCCTCGAAGCTGCCAGTTCCTTTTCTATTTCTACAAATACAGTGTCCCAGTATGTCATTCCATCTTTCATTCGCGGATTCTTCGAAATGGATTTGATCAAAGAATTTTCAGGTGAAAGGGATAATGGCACCTTTGTACAATGACGATACACTTCCTGATATTTGGACCATATAGGGCCTTACCTTGATGGCAGTCTGCATGAGGACTGTGGTGGCATAGTTCACGCCCTTGGTACCGAGATGCAGCACCGCCGTATAACCCTGCTCGGTCGCACGTGCTAGGGCTTCGTCGATCTCGGCTTCACGACGGATAAGTGCGGGATGCACGAAGCGTCGATAAAGGATACTGGAGCCTTTAGTAGCCGGGCTTAGCAGCCACAGCACCAGGATGATTTTAATCTCATAGTAAAACGGGAACCTACGTAACAAATGTTCAAAGCGTGTAAAATATCGCATGCGCTAATGCACTCGATATTTCTCAAAGATTTTGAAGTTTACATTTTTGTGTATGTATATATATATATGTGTATAAGTTACGACATTGCATATAAATATATTTACATGCGTTAAAAGTATTACAATATCCCGTAAAAAAAATCTAAAATTTGTTACATTTCCAAATTAACGAATAAATTATTTGAAACATTAATTTGACAAGAACGCGCTTTTATTTGACCAAAATTTCCAAATAAACTTGTCACATTTTTAATACGTAATCACAACGTAATAAGAATAAAAATAGTTGATCGCGGGAATCGCTGTGCCGTCACGCAGCTGTAATCTACTCAATTCGATTCGCGTCGCGAAAAATTCGTCACGGGCGTGAAAGTGAGAGCGGCGTGGAGAAATGCAATACACCGGTGTGCGCCGGGAGAATATCAGGCATTTCGAACGCCAGAAATACGCGGGAACTCGTTTCCTTCTTGGTTGTAACCCGAGTATGAGGGGAGATCTGGCGCATGTGATGTTCTCCGAGGATGAGAAAGAAAGAGAGATAGAGAATAGGGGAGCAATGACGGAGAGGACGAAGGCAGGCCAAGGGAGGTGCGCGGGCAGAATCCTCAGAAGTGCATGTAAGCCAATATCTATCTCGTCCGAAATTAGACTTTCGGAATTCCTCACGGCGAGAGTGCGGCTTTCAAGACTGCGCGGTCCGCAGCTGGTTTATTGGCCCCTTGGCTTGCTCTCGTACTTGCGACTCCAAGATTCATCTCAATATCCGGTACGTTATATATTACGTATGTTATGTGCGGCTGCCCTCAAATCAACACAACGCTGTTTCCTACATGTCTCAGCTTCTACTTTTTTAAGAACTTCGATAGACTCACTTATATATTGATTTTCTCTTATAATAGAAAAATCGATATATCGATAATTTTTTTAATAAATATGAGTAAAGTGCTAATATGAGTCTTCAATTGTTTGATGTGTAAATAACATATTATACTTACAAAGCAATAAGATATAACGCGCAAACAATTGGAATGTACTTACAACAAATTTAACTGCAGACGTTTCGACTCTGGATCTGAGTCCTTCTCAGTTGCGGAAGTCAAATTCAAACTACGCAAACTGTAGTTTGTACTTAATTTCCGTACTGAATAACTATTAATACATTGTATTTCCAATTGTGAATTATATCTTTTATTGTCTAATAAATATATTATTTACTTTTCAACAGCCGCGAAAGCTCATAGTGGTATTTTATTTGATTTATTCTTGAAACTGCAAAACTATTTTTATTTTTATACTAATTATTATGTGCTCAGGAATATAGATTTTTTTAATGCGTATTAACAGATTAATATTAAAAAATATTAAAAAATATTAATTCTGATAATAATTACTTGCGATTAGAATGTATATATTAAAATATTCTAATTAATGTGTTTTTATAAGATGATTTTGTTTCCGCGAATATTTCAATTACTGTTATATTTCTATGAATAAATATATTAATGTTAATACTAGATCTTAATCCTGTTTTATCAAGATAAGTCACACAAAACACATAATTTATGCAAATTATATAGGCGATGAATTTTTAATAGCAATGCATTTCTCACCAAAAACTAAAGAAGACGTCGGTGAATGTTTCCGCGCATGTGAACAGCGCGAATACTATCCAGTACATCATCCATTTAACCTGAAACCAAGGAAATTCTAGAGGATTACAAAAATAGTATAATAGAGGATTATAAAAATAGTATAAAAGAAAACTGCAAATAAATTTCATATTTATCATTTACAGTGTAAAGAATATTTAAAAAATAATTACTGAGATAAAAAGTAAATATTATATTAAAATATAAATATTTTTAGAAAAGATAAATATTACTCCGAAAATCTATATACTTTATGTATTTTATTATTCACAAAAAGAAAGAACAAAGAGATTCCCAAGATAAAATTAAATTAGGTTCTATTATTGCAAACTTTTCTTATAAAATAAGTAAAGCATAAAGATAAAAATGTATGATGACTACGTACATAGCAACATAAATATTCTTGCTTTGCGAGAAGAGCAAAAAAAAATGTTAAAAGATTCCCAATGTTTATTCAAATCAGTGCATTTGTGATGCAGATAACATTTAGATACAAATTGTTCAATCACTTGACATTGTGGCAATTTGCCATATGTACTTATGTAAAATATTATTAATTATGTAAAAATAAAAACAGAAATGTTGTAATCTTTTCGATCAAATTTTCAATGGAATCAATTCTTAAATTTTAAATTGGAATATCATATTTTGTAATTTAAACATAATTAAAAATATACCAATTATAAATTAAAATAAATAATTCTTTCTTGATCTTTAGAACGTTATTCTAAAAAAATTTATATAAATATTTTTCAAAAAATAAAAAAGATAGGAGAGTACATCAAAAAGTTAGTTTGTACTTATTTTAAATTAAATATTTTTGTAATGTTGGATTTAAAGGCTAAAATAGCATTTGTTAAGTTATTTATTGCCTGACTTTTTACTTATGTTTTTCACTTACGTATTCCTTGACATTTTTCGTGCGCACCGCCTTGTAGGAAGCGTATGCCGGGTACAAGGTGCCGAAGACCAATCTGAAAATCGGATAAACGAGCCTATAAATGAGAGATCGAGGCGACACTATCGCCAGGAACACCGTCAACAATCCGACGTTATTCAATGTCATTCTTATGGGAAATGTTTGCAGCCAATAACGGCACCAGGCCATCGCTTGTCTCGCTAAAAGCTCGCCGATTCCCGCCCTATGAATCACCGCAATCGGTAATTCATCCGATCGCGGTACGTCCTTTTCAAAAACATCTATCGTCGATTGACGGTCTTTTCTCATATCTATTGTATCCATCGTATTAGCAATTTATTTCTCTCTATCTCTCTTTCTCTCTCGCGTTGTGCGACAATGTTTCTCTAATCGTAAAATCTTGAATGCTTCCGGAGATCCTGCGACAATCGTCGAACGAGCACGACGAGTCGAGCTGCAACACAAAACAGAAATTATTTGAGAGATATCGTTACTATGTGTTAGTGACGCAATTACGAATTTAAGAAGATTCAATGGATGACAGATTTGATTAACGTGGGTACTATTTTAAGTACTTTAAGGTCTTGTTAGAGAAATCAACTTATCGGACTTGTTAAGGCTCCAATGAATGAGTTCGACGATTGGAATAATTATAGAACAGAATGACATAGTTCTATTTTTTGATAAAATTAAATATTAACCTAGCAAAATCGTTATAGCGAATTAATATCGACATGTGTCAGTTAGAAAACATTATAATGCTATGATAACACTCGAATATTCACACAGAAACAATTGACTAAATAAGTATAAATGAGAAATTTAAATTAATGTGTAAATGTATGTATACTCACAGACTAAAAGATTGCAACATTTTTTTTTAAATGGGTTTCGGAATGAAATCTGTTTTCGAGTGATTGATTCTTACTTATGGATCCCGCATTCCAAAATCCATTAAAAGAAAAGTGTTGCAACGTTTTAGTCGGTGAGTATATATATATATATATATATATATATATATATACTACGAACGTAAACGTTTAAAATTTTAAATTTTTAAAATTTTTAAAATTTTTAAAATTTTTTAAAACTTTTTACGTTACGTACTTAACGTTAACGTAAA
>NW_012130065.1:9557131-9567009 GCF_000143395.1 Atta cephalotes
TAGTTATTATACTTACTTTACGTAGTACGTACCGTACCTACTAACTAACTAACTAAACTAAAGTAAAGTAGTAGTACGTTACGTTACGTAGTAGTAGTATATATATATATATATATATATATATATATATATACTACCAGGAAAAAACAATTTTTTAAATTAAATTTTTAATAAAAATTTTTTTTTAATCGGTCACTTAGTTCAAAAGATAGCACTTTATGCCAAAAGAATAGCCCCTTCATGTCCTACATTTTTATCAAAAAGAATTAAGATTTAGAGATCGCTAATGAACGATTTTTAAACCAAAGTTTCGATTTTTTTTAATACATGTTTAATTTAATGCAAAAATGGCTTAGTCCGGATTTCATACTGTATGTGATACTGTATGTTTTTTTAATCGCTGAATACGATGCAATAGTTCATTTAATTCTACGACATACGCCTTAAGAAATATAATGATTAATGTGGAAAAAATGACCAAATTTCGAGTTCAAGGTTGATCTAGCAAAGTCCCAAGTGTTTGAAATCTGGAAAATTAAGGAAAATCGAAACTTTGATTTAAAAATCGTTCACTAGCGACCTCTACATCTTAATACTTTTTGATAAAAATTTAGGATTGTTCTTTTGATGAAATGCTAATTTTTGAGCTAAGTGGCCGATTAAAAAAAAATTTTTTTTTCCTTGGCAATCTAATATCGTTTTTAAAATCTCTAAAATATTTACATTTTGAATTTACTAAACCATTTGTTTTTCAATATATTAAACTCACGTCGCTTTTAAAAAACGTTTTTCGTATTTCTACATTATAGGAACAAAATATTGAAAATATAAATCGGCATAAAAAGTTTAGCGACAGTACATTGTGTATTTTAAACATTGTGTAATTTTACATCAGATTGTTGGGTTCGTTTACATTCATCAAATATTTTAGCTGTTTGTTCGAACGATTTGCGCTTGTCGACGATAGCATGAAATGGTCATCGAATTTGGGATTCCGAAGCAGTGCTTTCAATTGAAGCGATCTGCCGGTCGATATTTGCAATGACCTCGATTACTCTGCTCTCATTTAATGATTACGCAAGAAACTTATTATGGAGATCCAATTAAACACGCGACAGTTCGTCACCGTGTCTATTATTTCTTTTTGAGATAAAAAATCGATTACAATTCAACATATTGTAAGTTGTAATCAATTTTTTATCTATTCAATTATCAAAAAGATAGAATAATATTGTCTTTTATTTTTTCAAGTATTATTCATGCAAGATTTATATATTCATATCGTAACATTGTATGCATTACAATTGAATGTAGATAAATTTTATGTACAGTAATAAACTAACGATAAATAAAGAATTGAATTTATTAATGTAGGAAAAAAATAGTTTTGCTGAACAATCTAAAAATTCAGTTAGATACAGATCTGAAAATAATTTTGTTGGATCATTGAAATTGTTACGTAGAATGTTCAAGCTGATAATATCCTAAATTTTTTGCAGCATTTATCATGTTTGAGCATTCTACATAATTATTTTGATAATATAACAAAATTATTTTCAGATCTGTATTCTACTAAATTTTTAGATACTTCAGCAGGATCATTTATACATTTGTGACAGTTTAAATGATTTTATGATTTACTTATTCTTCAATTTATGTAATTATTATTATATAATGATTTCAAATAATTTTTTCATAAGAGCATCACTTATTTTTATGAACTTTGATTTGATTATTAATTAAGAGCATGGGTATTTTTACATATATATAAGTATATAGAAATTCTATACCTAGTAAAGTGTAATCTGTCATTCAAATAATCCTGCTAACACTAATTATGCTCGTTAATATCTTGATTTTACACTAAAAATACTTCTGCAATTTATCTCACTAATCTATACAAAAACAACAATAAACTGTCTAAAAAATTCAACGTTTTCTTCTTACAATCCAATCAGTGCGTCCGTCAGATTCATTCGCGTCTCCTCGAACTCCAGTCTCTGCCTGTTCGTGTCTGTGGCGTGGCGTGCGAGACAACGACACGACGCCTCGTCAGTTCTTTCGTCGTGACGAATTCTGGCGAACCGTTTCCTGCTCTGTCACCGAAGTCTTCGTCGTGCGTGTTCGTTGTTCTTCCTCAGATTATTTTCTTGCGTGTGAGATCGAGCTCCCAAGTTAACGCGCCGCGCAATTCGTTCTTCTCGCGTATGCTTCCAGTTACAGACTAAGCGTGTAGTTGCGTCCGTTCGAGCATCGTCAACGACGTCGACGTCGACGACGACAACAACGAGCTGCGGAGGCTCTATTTTCGCGCCTTAAGGCGCTATCACGCGAGCGCTGCTAAACTATGTCTAGAACCGCGGCTTTCTTGATCATCTTTGCGCCACGAATCACTTCCGTGAACTCCCCACGTTCTGGAGAACTGCCTCGATCAGGTCAAAACTGTTTATGACCGTCGTATGTTAAAGTAAATAGAAATAATCAATACAATTACGAAATATTATTTTCAGACAGAAATTATTTCGAAATATGTATTTCTTTTCATAATTATATTTAATGAGCAATTTGTAACTGTGATCATTCTCGAAATATTTTCGACAAAATGCTATTATATATTTTATAAATGCTATTATATATTATATATTTTGAACAAAATGCTATTTCCTACAAGTTTAAAGAAGAAATCTTGAAATTCACTTGAAAATAAATGGAAAATAGAGTTTTATTGTTATATAAAATATTGAAAGAAGTTTAATTTCAAAAATTTTAATGTTTAATTACTTCCAATGTAAAAATACTATTGCAGCTTAAAAATGTTATATAGATATGAAGAGCTTATTTCTGTTTGACATCGAATAAAGGTCAAAGAGTCTATAGACTAAAGTGAATGTGGAGAAATATTTTGTCTTACAATAAGTCAAATGTTGGAAATCTCCAAAATGCTGTTTTAAATTAAAAAAGTCGTAAAAGTATTTGCGACAGATGTATTTAGAATGTATGACCGTTTTTCTACGAGTGGGTCATCTCCGTATGTGCCAGAGGGACAAGTTAATTATATACCAACCTAGATATCGCATCGGTTAAGCTTTATCAGAATGAGGATCGTGAATTTAATTTTCCAAATGCCGTAATGTTCGAATTTAGATTCAGTCGAGTTATAAACCTCGCGCGCAAGCTAAATATTGGCATCGTTTCACCTAAATACTTAAGTCGTGACTACAAACAGAGATAGGACAAATATCGATATTTCTAATACACACTTTAGATGTACAAAATAACACATAAGTCAGAAGGGAAACATAATAGAAATATTGTTTTTGAACATCACATGTGTAAATGTTCTATGTGACAGTCTCTCAAAAGTTTCGACAACACTCTGGACGTCTCTAAAGTCTTTGGAGAAATAAATTAAGCAACGAATAATACGCAACAGTTATAAGATGTTTATAACTTCGTGAATTAATTTTATATATTGTTGTATAATTAAATTTTGTTGTATACGGTGAGACTTTGAAAAAAGTTTCCGTCGTTTCTGTCATCTACGCAGAAGAGTTTCCTTATAAGAATAAAAACAATGGCTGCATTAACACGAGTTGCCAAGTCACTTCATCAAATCAACCGAACGAATTAAATTAGCGCGTTAGCGTCAATTCTTCGTAGAGCGACAGAGACTCGCGACAGAAATTAAAACCGATGTAACCTAAGCGAATTCGAAATGCGATAATAAGATGCATCGTAATATCACTTACCTCAATTTCACTACCACAAAAATTGCAAATATTTTCTTTATTTTATACTGTTTGTTGAATATTTGTTAGTACCTTTAATTTTATTGAGAAATCTCTCTCTCTCTCTGGCATTAATTAGTAAAAATTTATATTATAGTTAATATTATATAGATATTATATATTATATATTAATTAATTAATAGTATGTATTAATATATAATATTAATATTATGTTACATATTAATTTAATATTATATATTAATCATAAATATATATTAACTAAACATAAAATATGTTATATGTAATTAATATATAATTAATACAATAATTCATACATTATATATAAATGTTATGTACTTCATTATCATTATTACACTAATTATCACTCTGTGCAAAATATTTTTTAATAATTATAATAGAATACCGATAATAGAATACCGATAAATATCACTGATATCGTAATTGATCGTATATTCCGCATGCGACACCGCTTAACGTTTGTGATGCGAATACGACGAATACCGCGAAACTGAACGAAAACTCCGCTCGTACAAAATCGTGAACGATCGCAGCCGCAGGTAATTCAATGATTGTCACCAATGTCATTCTCTGCCGCGGATTATGTAACGGGGCGTCCCTATAATGCGCATCGTCCGCATCGTTCACGACGAACGCGATCGTCCGCGACGCGTTATTCACGCCTGGCTGCTTCCGGTTCCGGTTTCCAGACGAGCCCATGAGACATCCTTTCGATTCACTCATGGGATATCGAGACGGAGGAGCTAGCCGACTGGCAATCGCGCGATAAGACCCCGACAATTTACGACCGTAGCGATTTCGCCGCGGCCATTTACGAAATTGAATGTCCACCTACTGGCCGACGCCACACCGTAAGATTATCTATCGACCTGATATCTCGTAAAGGAGAATCCAGTGACTTTTACGCCGCTTTTTTGAGCCTTACTCTGCGCGAGTTCGTTTCTTTTCAATCGTATACATTTCCGTCTGAGCAAGTTTGCGCGAGGTTTATGTCAAAATTTTTATTAACTTCTTCTAATCTCTTTCGAGAATAACACGGAATTTTCTATTTAATATAACTACATCTGTACACGGAAAAGATGATTTTGTTAAAACATCTATAGATCTGAAAATAATTTTATTGGATCATCAAAATAATTATGTGACGCTCAAATTGATTGCTAGTATAAACTTTTTGCGGCATCGTCATGTTTGAAATTCCTACAAAATTATTTCCAGGTCTGTATTTAGCTAAGATTTGAAATAATTCAGAAAAATTTTTCTTTCCATATAGTAAAAAAAATTAATTTCATTCATATCTTTTATTATCAATTTTACTTTAAGAAATCAGTGTGGATTTAACGTCATGTAGGGTCTATTATCTATAATTCTCACTGCACTGAGAAAAAATGTACTAATTTTTTAATAATTATTTGAATAGTACTAATTGCGAAATAAAGAATAGTAGTTCAATCAAATTATTGATTCTTATATCAAATACATGTTTATATTTAATAAATATTCAATTAACACTATTCAAACAAATATTTATTAAAATTTAATATTTTTCTCTCAGTGTGTGTTAATGTTATATTAACATCAATAATGTAAGAATTTAACACCATATTTTAGATTCATACTATGATGGTATTGATATAAACATTAAGAATTATCTACTCTTGTTATAGTATTAATATCAACATGATGAGAATTGTACAGAGTGTTTGGAAGGGATCGATAAACTAAGAAAAAAAAGTCCTGTAGGAATATACTCGATTTTTATTTCGTTTTGGAGAAAATTACAAAAAAACCGTTTAAGGCATTGATTTCTATAATTTTTTTTTTTAATTTATTGATCGTACTCTTATAAAACGTTTTGATATTTAAATTCCAAACACCCTGTATATAGACATCACACAATGTTAAATCTATCGATATTTCCACAGTATTAAAATCATTTCGTTGTGAAATTTAATTTCAATTTCTTATGATATGTTCGTTACTTTCTCAGAGAGTTATTGAATAGTTTTGATTGGATAGTTTTTTATTGGATACTTTTTCTTTTCTAATAATGTGAAATTACTCTCTCTATAATATTTGAATCGATATGTTGCTTATACTGGCTGCTGGTATTCAGCAGAAAAAGCAGCTTTGCAACTGTTGTAAATCCTTTAATATGATTGGTCTTATCCTTAGTTCCTTAGATCTAAATGTATAAACCAATCATATTAAAGAATTTTACAATAGAGTTGCAAAGCTCTGCTTTCTCTATTAAACGCAGTTAATATCATTTTCACGTAAGTATTCGTTTAAGCGAGAAACAACTGTGTTGAAAATATTTCATCGTATTGCTACTCAAGGTCGCAGTGCTCGAAAGTTTCGAAACAACTATGGATACCATCATTTACAATTCCAGTGACTCGCAAACGCTGCACAGGTGCAATTTGTGTAGCCTCATTCGCGTGACTCAAATTATATTAGCTTTTGTTTCATAAAATAATTTTATGTAAATGCAAAGGTAGTATATATGTAGATCTGTCGTTCATGATTTAGACATAGAAATAGAAATAAAAATATATAAATAAAGAAATGTAAATATTGTTGAAGAAAATTATTTCGCATTATATTTTTTAAAGATAAATACATTGAAAAATAACATAAAATACACACAAGTTCGATTAACTATTAAAAACAAAAACCAATTTCTTCAAGATATTCTATGTACAAAAAATTTGACCAATTTTTTAAAGAGAGTTTCACACTGGATATAAAAAAATCTGGCATTAGACTTATAAAGTTAATAAATATATTTTAATATTAAAAATTAAAATATCATACAAATATCTCTTGTCACAATATAATCTGTAGATATAAATTTTATTTAATAAAAATAATAATAATAGGCTCAAGAAATTAGAAAAGCACTATGTGTTTTTAAATAAATTTTCATATAGCGGGTCAAGAGATAAAGTGTCATTTTGTAAATTTATTTGTACCATATATGTTTTTGTTTCTTTATGTAAATCATTTCTGACAATATTCTTTTATTTAAGATTTTTTCTTTGTCCAATATTTTAATGTTATCTCAATTAAAATCATAGGATGTCTCTATTCTATGTTCCGTGACAACGAAAGACTGAGTCGTATTTCTTAATATGATTTCCGTGTTCGATATCCACATATTTAGACATTTACCGGTCTGGCCAACGTATGAGGCATCAGTCTCTGTAGTCTATTCTATAGACTACCTTAGAATTCGATGATGTAGGTGGTGGATCTTTCAAAACTTTAATGACTTTATTTAATGATACTTCTATACGCTATGCTCACACTTGGAATGTTGTTAATAAAGTTTTTAATTTTTTCGAAAACAAAAGTGTGACGATTCGCCATCAGAAGTCCAACGGGACTCACATGAGCACCAAGCGAATTCCCTTTAAATAGAACATCAATCTAAATTCATTTCAGGCGTCTAAGGCAAGTCCTACACTGCATTGCCTTACTGATGAGTCTAATAGTATAGAACCGGAACGCCGCAGCGGACCAAAAAGCTTCGAATTAGGTCTTCTTAGTGGACTTTGAACATCATTCATACAGATATCCACAGAAGAAATAAAGGGTATCGTAAAAAACTTTTGCTTAAAATTCTCAACGGATGTAGATTCACTCTGATCTTGAGTATTTAATTGCTCAAATTAAATTTTTTGTGCAATTCTTCTTAATTGTTGAGAAAATTAAACTAAGAGGATGGCCATTATTTAAAAGGATATTAATTATAGTATCAAAATTTTTGCAATAAAACATTGGATGTGATAACAATAATACTCAACTGAATCAAATATTGTGCCTATTTTTTGAGATAAAGGATGTTAAGAAAAATAATTTAAAAAACGATCTGAAAATGTAGACGATACAAATCATAAATGAGATGATTATTCTTTTTAATTAATATATTCCTCGTAGTATAAAACTAATAAAATAGTTCATTATTGCGCTCTCAAGCCATTTGCGTCGAAATTGGGAATACGGATTCATATATATTTATCGTTTACACGTCACATAAAACATCGAACGCGATTTCGATCCTATAATTGTTAATACATTTTATTTAATTTTACTTTCACGTTTAACGACGATGACATGTAACTTTCTCCTCTTTATCGCGACATACGCATATACGAGGTGACCTCGGTTGCGAGTATGGCTATTCGTATACATATATCGCGAGGTCAAGATCATTGTCGTTCGTTTGCGCATAGCCTGAGTTCCGTCACGCCTCGTTTAACTCCGACTATCATATTCACATGATAACAAAGTTCCGCTGATCAATCAATATATATTTCTATCCTTATTCTTTTCCAGTTTTTCTAATAATATATTAAATTAGATATCAAAGATCTGAATTTATTATTTTTAATTTATGTTGACTCTCTGATGTTTGTAATAATTAATGTAATTAAGAGTTATAACTTATAATGCACATCGCACAGCTTTTCAATTTATAACGATATTTATATATTTCGATAATTAAAAATTTCGAATTTTTGTCAGAATAAAGAGTAGTTTAAATCGAAAATAATTATTTTAATTTTTATTTCATATTCAATCATTTTGACATCTATACTTTGACATCTGTACTTTTCATATTTTAATATTCAACATCACATAAATTTTACATTAAGATAAAATCGATTTTAAATTATAATATAATTATAATCGTAACTATATCTATAAAAAAATAAATACATAGTAAAATCACTATAAAATATTAGAAACAAAAATTATATATATTCGATGCGAAAATGTATGTCTGCTTTAAGATTAAATAACTGTAACATTTAAGTCCATTAGAATAAAGTCAAACATTGATTGTTTTATACTATTTTTACGTATCCACTGAACCAAATGAAAATTTTAATTTTTTAATATTATAGAAAAAACGCATGGCACAGATAGGAAATACATTGCAAGGAACACGTGCAAGGTTACCGATAAACTGTAAATGGAGCAGTAATAAGAGAGATCTGGTATGTGTGTAGAGAGAATGGTTATTATTTTATACTGTCGAATGAAATTTACTTCACTATTATGTACCGCTAACAGATAACTAGGTAGTATCTGTTGTCATTGTGCGTAAAATCTATTTAGCGCATTGCATCTTTTGCGGCAGAAATTGTTTGATGTGGTCGAGAGATGATTAATACGCTAAAATTGTGAAACCTCTGTTACCACAAAATCAATGTAGAAGGCATTCATGATGAGCGGCGTGATTAGAATACAATATTTACAATAACTTAGAAACTATATCAAATAATAAATATTTTTATATAAAAACACTTAAATTAGTTTCTCGACTTATGTTATACTGTACTGTAACTTTTAGCTTATCCTATATTAATAATTTTTATTAGTCACGTTTATTAATTGCTTTATATAAATGTGTATGTATATTCTTATTGTCTATATGATTCATCCTAAGACATTGATAGACAAGCAGTGTAATGTAGCAGCGAGGACGTGCTCTGTTATTTTGGGACGAAATTGAAGAGCATTGACTTAATCTAACAACGAATACGACAACAATTGATGAGGACGTTCATTTCATTTATAAGATATGTAAAAAATAATTGAATGTGATATTAATTCTCTTTTCAACATTTCATTAAATATTAAGAATGTTTTGGCTGCATAAATCAATTGATATAAACTAAAAATCAGCTAAAAAAAATCAATATCAGTAAAAAAATGTTGTAATAAATTATACGCATTGAAATCAAATGTAAAAACAATAAACACATATTAATAGATAGGTGATTGAAAGCAAAAATTAAGACGCAGAAATTAAAGCGTTGTACATTGTAAAGACCTTACAATAAATATGATGAAATCGGACGTTTCGGCTCAGTTCGAGCCATTCTCAGCGATTGTCCACATTACAAATTATTCGCGATAAGATCCAAGTCCGCAGCTAAGGGAGTCTTCTCAAATGTAAAAAACAAAACAATTATTTAGCTCTTAATGACTTATGCAGTACAATTATCTTATTTGCTGCAGTTTTTATGTAAATTTATTTATTTTATGTAAATAACTTTTAAACGAGTAAGTAGATCTAAATGAATTTTTGCACAAATA
>NW_012130065.1:9567927-9569146 GCF_000143395.1 Atta cephalotes
AATTTTAGTAATGCTATTTCTTCATAAAAAAGATGCTATAAGTTGCAATTGTATATAAGAATCAAAGTAAACAAAAAATTCAATAAACTTTAAACAGATAAAAGAATTATGCTAAAATTTTACATGGGAATACTCAGACATAATAATAGAATAATTTATGAATACTTTATATTTTGATAATGCTTTAAATTGTGAGACATTATATATCCTTAAACAATATGTAATTATGTGCAAAAGGAAAATTAACTTTCATAAATATTCATTCAATTTTGCATGTGATAGTCCAATTATTTGCCAAAGAGATATATTACTGCATATATATAAATAAATATTGGGTTGTCCGGAAAGTACGCCGATTTTTAAGGAAAATTAAAACGCAGAAGGTTTAAATTTTAGTATATTATTTATTAAATTATATAGGTTAGTCGGTACGAACTTTCCGGACAACCCAATAAAATTATGCTACAAAATCCACTTTCTTGTATGTTGTTAATTTATAGCATGAATCTAAAATAAAAAAAAGATTATACTCGTGGGTGTCAAAGTGAGGATTTCTGACGTTGAGATTTTCTGGATTTGTGCCAAAGTTGTGGAGTATTCAAAGTTGTCTACTCGGAATTGCAACGAGTCACGAGATACATAAATGCCATTCCATTATACTGCCAGCTCATCAACCTTGAAGCGCCACACGATCGAGTATGGTAAAGAAAACAAAAGAAATAAATATTAATTTCCTCGTTTCTAATCGAAGGTCGTTCTTGATTAGAATATTTATACTGGTATAGCGATTTTACTCAAATGTTAAATAACTTTTTGGCAAATATAAATTACTTTATGTAAAAAAATCGCATTTTTAATTCTTGATAATTATGCTCTTTTTTACATTTTGATACAATTATCAAAATTTTCATAGAGTATTTTTGTTTCTTTATCAAAGGCAAAAAATTCAAAATAAAGAGAGACACTTGATACAAAAATATGTCTTTTTGGAAATTATAATTAAATATTCTATTTATAGACACTATTTATGTTATATTTTATGAGTATTTTCTTGAGGTTTTTTAAAAAATAATATCACTGAGTGATATTTATTTCTATTAATTCAAACGCATATTGCAATTTTGGCGTACGGTATAATCACCTGCTACATAAGAAAACGACATTCGCTATAAATGTAATTATGTTGGCACAATAATTATTTATGCAGGTTATTCTTTTT
>NW_012130065.1:9571582-9578033 GCF_000143395.1 Atta cephalotes
TCTCTCTCTCTCTCTCTCTCTCTCTCTCTCTCTCTCTCTCTCTGTGTGTGTGTGTGTGTGTGTGTGTGTGTGTGTGTGTGTGTGTGTGTGTGTGTGTGTAAATATCGTTCCAATAAGTATATTATATACATATTATATACATATATATAATTAATTTTATTATCACATAAAAATGTTCAAAATCCATAATACATAATTTTGAAGCATTTCAAAATTGCTCATTAAGAAAACATTAAGATGTACAGAAAATGTACTACTAACAATTTTAGAATTTACTGACATTTTATTCGTAAATCTTAAATAACAAATTAGTTATAATTATTTTTATATGTTTTTAAACGGAGATTTTGATTCAATCATTTACAGCTGGATTCCGATATTAATAATTCATTTATATTATTCGTCACAAAATTCAATATCACAATATAATAATCAAATTTATTTTCTTTCGAGTTGCATATGTAAAAACAATGTATGTAATAGATTAGACAATATATAACAATATTGATATAATTCGCGATTTGTGCGGGAAATACCTATCTTTTGTATGATCTTATATAATCTAATCGTTTCTGGTCGATTATAGCTTACCATTTTTCTCTTTAAATTTCTCTTTAAAGTATATTATTACATAAAATATATTCTAAAAACATGTATGTGTCTTCTTCAATGTTCTTCAATATATCATACGAAAGTAATAGTGTCAGAGAACTATTTTCAACATATTAGCATATTTCCATTTATTTCAGGTTCACAGTAATTGAATTCAATACGAAATATTTAAAATACAGCTTAACGTTTTCTGCAACATGTTGCAAAATGCAAAAAATGCGAAGTGCAGTTTACTGTAGTTATATTTCTTGTATAAATTGTATCAAAAAGAATTCTTTCTTAAATTATTTTCTAATGTTATAATAATAATTTTCTTTACTATGCAAGTATTTGATTAATCTGTTACAATCTTAATTAATCCGTCAAAATCTTCTAAAAATATAATATTTGAGATTATAAGAATTTTGTCGATTTCTTTCGTTTATTTCATGAGTTTGATGCATTTATTTAAAACGGACATAAATATAGAAGATTAATTCATTATTTAAAAATGTAAAAGTTATATTTGAAATTAGGAACTTATGAGTGTGTCGATTTAACGATTTTGATATGGTTTTTCAAAGATGAGAATAAGAGAATAATGGTAAATCACAGATAATATTATTCGTCAGGAAATGACTCTCACAGTGAAATTCTCTGAGTAATATAAAACACATTGAAATAAGGAACTTTTTCACTTCTCTACATCGCTCTCACGGCTTGGACGTAATTTTCAGAGGCGGGGGTAGAAAAACCACGGATACCGTGTTAACGACCGTTACTCGCTTGAAAATCGGCGCTTGGAAATTGCGCGAATAATGCACCGTCGCCGGAACGAGCACAGGTGTGGCTCGCTTGGACGGTAAGAAGCACGTCATGTTGGTTCGTCCGGCAAAATCCTATCAAAGAAAAAAAAAGTATAGTGAAATGTCGAGGTAATTCGACGCGTACGTTATTTTTATCCGGTCTATCTTCAAAGGAAAAGAGACGAGACACACAATGATCCGAATGTGTCTTGACAGTGACGTATTTCGTTAGGCAGAACGAAGAATTTAATTGAGATAGAAGCGTCGTAAAGATGTTTCTTCAGAGTCGTTACAGAAGCGATGTGCACAACGATGGCCTCAATTGCAACCGTTTGAACCGTTCACCAGCTGATCGCCTATTAGCAAGAGGAGAGTGCGGGTAAAGGCAAAATACTCGCTGGAATAGAAAGTACAGATCACATCCAACGAAATAGCTCGCTAAATCTAGCAGCATCCGAATGCTTCTGGAAGAAAACGACCCATGTTTCTTTCTCTCTTTCTTATCAGCTCTTTCTCTCATCGATTCTCCTGAACCTATACGATTTATCTTAAGGACACCGTGATTAATCCTAGTCGTCTAAAATATTTTCGTTGCTTCATTCCAACTGATTCCCATTAATTCAATCCCCCCGTTTCATGCATATCTTATTTTTCATATTCAACACATAACATATTCCTATATATATATATATATATATATATAATAAGATAAAAACGCAAAGATAGTTATAATAGCATGTTCACATCTGCAAAGATATTACGTGTGACCACGAGATTTATTTATCGCATACTCGGCGCAAAAGTCTACCATGATATTTTTTAACACATCCAAGAGAATATTAAGAGAATACTAACAATTTAAATGCATATCTCTATAATTGCACACAATATATAGTTATAAAGAAAGAGAGAAAGAGATATCATTAGTAAATAATATCATATTATTAAGAGCATGATAAATGATTCCAAGCTTGAACTTTCTCTAAATCAACTTATAACAATGAAACGCAATACCCTGCACATCTACGATTGCAAAGAACTAGAATCTTTCGATTTCGGTCTTTGTCCTCGCATAAAGATTCACAGAAAGTATATCCTTTAGGCATGCTCTTACACGCGATAGAGCTCACTTTCTCTCGACCTGATTGTCGCGCTAGATCGCTACCGCGTTTTTTATTCGCGACCAAGTAGTCGCTTCGTGGTTGGTCGATCCTGTGCACGCCCGATCGGTTCCTTTATCGTCACGTCGAAGCGGCCAGCCCCAGCCGTAGTGCAATGACCGGTTAAGTGATTCAACTAACGTTTTCTAAGTGGCGGCTCAAAGAGAGGCCCTCGCCTTTCCGTCGCTAACTCCTCCTTTCTTTCTTTCTATCCTTTGAATCCTGCCAACCAAGTTCCTTCTTTTTTTTCTCTTTCGCGTCCTTGATCCCTTAATATTTTTAGAAGTTCCTCATGATACACCAACCATCACTGTTAATCTCTTTGGTCTTATACCGTCATCGATTCAGATGTAAATCACCACGGTGCCATCATTGAAGAAGATCGTTATGCGAATTTGTTGTCTGACTTTGGAAGACATGTCGCCAGCGAGAATACGATCGCTAAATTATCGCAGGTAAAAAATTGAAGGATTGAATTTAAATGGTAGACGTTCTTCTTGGTTAGTTCCCTTTAAATCCTTTTTACACGTCGTGCTGGTAACACCTTGTCAAGTCTGTGTATAAATTGCACATTCGATTATTCACGATACGATGTGAGTTAATAAATCTTCCATTCACGTCTGAATAGGCAGTAAACCGTTCGTCGAGGCGACGTACCGGGATCAAGGGTACGACATTCTGGTGTCTACGGCAGCATTGGTGTTCTCGTCAGCAGCGTCTCGTCTTTCTCTCGAATGCAATGCTCGGATAATGACGATGATTAATCGTCTCAGATACCGTGCCAATCGAATATTCGCAAGAATCCGACTGATTTGAAAGGGGCAGTTGCCGGGTTTTATTCTATCAATGTTACTATCAGTGTATTCATCGGTAGATTCTTTTGTTCAATGATGCTCAAAGCCATCTCATTGCCGTTATAAGTGATATAATGCTTACATCTTCCTAAATTCCACAAGGCAAATTTTTGTTACTTTATAAATTTTTAAATTCAAGATAAAACGATCACAGACCGTTGATTTTAATATCGAACACTAGAATCTTGCTTACGTTTCCAAATTCGATAACCAGCAGTTTCTTCAGATAATCTAGAACGTTGTTCTATTTTAAATTCTGAAATCAGAGCATTAGGGTAAAAGTTTCACGATATCTCCACAGCCTGGTTTATTCTGTATTATCGTTGACGTTGCAAAGTCTTGCTCGTGTTGCCTGATTTAGAAATTCCTTAAAATAATCTAGGACGGCATTGTTCTATTTTAAATCCTGAAGTCCATGTGTTTCGAGAAAATTAATACATTGCAGATCATTGTATATAGATCCGTGACTCGATTAATATTCTCTTGAGTTAATATTCTCTTGATTTGCATTCACCGGTAAGATTCGTTGCGAGGTATCTTCATGATGCCAAATGATACCGACCCGAGTCTGGAAAAGCCGCACGCATTTGACGCAAACGAATCGAGTACTCTTTGCACTTATCCCGGGACCAGCGAGAGCTTTTTCTCTTGCGACGAGCGTCGTGACGCCTCAACTGGAAGCCGGCCACTTCTGCGCTTGGGTTTATATTTAAACGGCGGAGCGCTGCCGGCCACGTCGTCGTCGACGTCGACGCATCGTCTTTCCCAATGCGTCGACCGGACGTCAAGGAGAGAGAGAAAGAGAGAAGAATGAAAGAGAATGTATATCGGGAAAAAGAACGCGTTGAGAGAAATACCAAACTGAAGGAGAAAAAAATCTCCGCTTTCGCGAAGCGAAAATATCTTCGAGATACAGAATATGTTGGCGCACGTGAAATATTCAAGCGATATTTAAAAGAGAAATATTATTTGAGAAGAAAAGGGTTCTGAGTTTCAAGATTATGTAAATATGTACGAGTAATGAAAAATAGTTGCATAATAATTCTTCAGAGAAATATTGTGCTTATTATTTTAGGACATTTTCCTTTTATTTGTACTTGTGCTAATACTTTTCAAGATATAAAGTTTTAACTTTTATAAATGTCATTATATTATATCTCTTGTTCCTGCTTGAGATGATTTTTTTTGGAATTTTGTTATACATCTCTCATGGTGTTTTGGCACAATGCACAGTTTTACGCACACACAAGCAGACGACGTAGGATGAAACGTTGGAAAACGTGCTAATAAAAGAATACATAAACATCGATATTGCAGGACCTCCCACGTTGGCACGTATTTATCTGACACTTTAAACAGGATCAGTCAGAGGAGTTCGCACATGGTGAACGTTTAACGGTTTGCAATGCGAGAAAAGCGACGCAAAGCTGCCTTTGCAATTGATAAAATGTAGACATGAATATTAATTATTATGACAATTAATTGTTTGATTATTAAAATATGAATTGTTAATAGATAACGATTACTATTCCCCATTTAATTTGAAATGGAATCTTTCTTAACGAAATTTTAATTCAATTTGATAGATATATGTGTCTGTAATAACATCAAAAATTGAGAATTTGTTAAAGCCCGCTATGTGAAAGAATAAATTAAAAAATCTGTTGTCGCAAAGTTAAAATGTCATTCATTAATTTTGAAATAATTCATGTCTCTCAAATATTTCAATCAAATATCTATAATTCGAATCTCTCGATATTTTATCATGGCATATATGAACACTCGCGTATAATAGTTAGTCCTGCAAATTCAGGTTGCGTACACTAAATTCAATCAACGTTTGCATACGAATTAGTCCTTACACTGGACAGTTAGTGCAGTATGGATGCATATATACTACGTTAGCCCTTCGATCGATAAATATTACAAGAGAAACTGGTGTAGATACCTGTGCTTTCATCTCATCACGTTCGCGATGTGTTCTCGCTGAGAAAAGAAAATCCCGAAGGGGGTATCTCGAAGGTCTAGAATGTTCTGCGTTCCAGAGCACGCCGTTCGAATCCTCGCGAGAGAATATATTCTCTTTTTTTTTCTTCTTTACCCGTCTGCCCACGCGCTTGAACTACCTACCACTCGCGAAAGAGATAAAAGAATAGGAGAGATGAAGGAGCAGGCGGAGATCTAGGCTGAACGAAGCAACAAAAGGAAGAAGAGAACCAAATACGAGGTCGAGGAAGGAGAGGAATCGTGATATATGGAGAAAGGGACGGTCTGTGCGCATTTGTGTGTGTACGGGGAGAACATCTCGCCGATATCAGGATGTAGGGTTTCGGGGTACGCCCAAAGGGTCATCACCCTTTCTTTGCGAACCTTCCTCCTCCTCGCTTATGTGCCTGCCGTGTTTCTACCTTCTTCTCCCTCCCCCCTCCCTCCCCCTCCCCCCACGTCCCCTATCTTCTCTTTTGCTGGACGATCCCCTCACTCCATCTTCCTCATGCTCCAACGGTGCACCCCTGCGACGCGCGCTTTTACTCCTTGGCGCGTCTCCAGAGACGAAGAAATACGATTCGCCCCCGCGAGAAAATGGCGTAATTATATACGAGGGCGAATAGAAGAAGAAGAACGTAAATCACAACGGCGTGGAAGCAACGGGGCGTGCGAGACTTGGACGAGGAGTCTCGCATTCGCCGAAAATGCGATTCGGAAAGGGTTTTCGAGATTTTCTCCTTTCTTTCTAAGAATCAGGAGAGGATGAAAATCTCGAGGACGTTATAAGTACCCTCGTTATTCGCTCTCTTCTTCTCGCCAGTGGTAGAATTATTTTCCATTCGTTTTGTTCAAAGTCGCTTGCATGTTCCTAGGAAACAGGAAACGAAGGAACAGAAACGAATTTCTAATTTATCGAGGCTATATAGGTTTCAAGTCGTGTTAAGGAAATTTCCAATCTTTAGTCATCCTGTTTTCATAAAGTCCTATTTCTCCCAAAAGAGAAAGAGAGAGAGAGGGAGGCAGGGAGGGAGGGAGGAAGGGAGGGAGGGAG
>NW_012130065.1:9579378-9587936 GCF_000143395.1 Atta cephalotes
GAGAGAGAGAGAGAGTTGCTGCGTCACGGATGACTATCTGCGATACAAGGTTCAATATCCTCCTCATTATGATGGCGTCACTTCAGAAGGGAGCCGCTCGCGTGACTCGGTTCTTGATAACGTGACTGACAACCGATGGAGATTCGAGCCCCGCGGATCATACCATGATGATATGGGTGCAATAAGCTCGACATGATGTCGTCATCTTTATGAGTGCATGATACAACGCCGCATATAATTACAAACATTATTTATCATACTGAAAAAAAAGTCCTAATTTTTAATAAATATTTATTTGAATAGCAACTACGGACTAAAATTTACTTATAATAAATAAATATTAACTTAATAAAAAAAAATGATAAATCAAATTAATGTTCTCGTATCAAATAAATGTATTTTTAATTGTTTAATAAATATTTATACTCAAAGAAAAAGGAAACATTTCTTATTTAGCAACCATATAAGTGATAATTAATATAATTAATATAAGTTTCATGTGCAGAATTAATGTATTTATTTATATATATAATTAAATAAATTAAATACTTTATAGTTATTGCAACTAAAATTGAATGATTTCAAAAATTAATAAGTTCTCATAATCTTAGTTTTAGTTATATAATAATAATTGTAAAATAGTTTATTCAAGTTTTATATGTAGAATTAATTTAATACTATGTATTAATTCTACATATAAAACTTATATAGATATCATTATATCATATATATAATTACTATTACTATCTTTTTTTTTGAATGTAGTTGGTACTCAAACAAATGATGTATTAAACTTAGAAAGAGAGAGAGAGAGAGAGAGAGAAGAGAATAAAGAAGAAGTACATTTTTTAATACACTCATTAATAAAGCAAACAAAAAAAAAATAATTTGGCAACCAATATAAAATAATAGGAAAAATGTATAAATCATAGATGATACAATAATTAAATATGACAAATAACTTTCTTAATAACCAAAAAATTTTTGGAGTGGAATCTAATTACAAAAAATGATAAAAAGCTAGTGTTGAAAGAGTGGCTCAATTGTCAATTTTTAAGAGATTTCACTTTCTAAAATTATATTTCACTTCAAAGATTTTAGAGAGAAATATAAAGTGAAAATATTAAATATACGAAGAAAGATCCATAAAAATTTGTGAGAAAGATAAGTTGTCGATATTTATATACACTACACATTCTGGTTTAACAAATTTAAATTAAAAAGAAAGTATGCAAGCTATGAGAGCGAAAGCTATTAAAATAACACAAAAATTAATACATCTAAACGCAATATTATTACTAACATTTGCTTAAAAAAAATCGATGTATTTTTTTTATGGAGTGAGAACGAGGAAGAAGATGCAAATCACAATGCAATCTCGATTCATCGAATGGATCTTTAGCGTTGATGAAGCTCCCGCGAATAATTGCTTCTTCGCGGTTGGCGCAAGCGATGATAAAATTTGCCACGGGATAAATGGCTTTTAATATTAATCTACGACCACTAATAACGGGCTGCGCCGTGAGGCGTTAACATAAAATTGCAAATTACATTGCGCACGATCTTATTTATTGTTGTAAATCCCCACATCTGTACTGGGAAATCAGCCGTTCAAACTTATAATTACGAATTTGCGTAACAATCAATATACATGGATCTTTCAACATTTTCATGGAATTGATACTCATAATACGTCGATAGGAATGTACATATTACATATATATGTCCATACAAATGTTTATGTCCATGTCCGTGTTCATGTCCATGTCCATGTCCATGTCCATTTTTCATTTTCATTTCCATGTTCATATCCATTCATGTTCATGTCCATGTTCATTTCTATGTCTATGTCCATGTTCATTCCCATGTCTATTTCCACATCTATTTCCATGTTCATTTCCATGTTCATATCTATGTTCATGTTCATGTCTATTTTTATATCCATTCCCATGTCCATTTCCATTTCCATTTTCATGTCCATGTTCATTTCAATTTCTACGTCCACGCCCATGTCCATTTCCATGTTCATGCTCATATCCATGTCCATTCGGATCGAGATTGAATTGTGATTTACATCTTACTCCTCTAATTCCTCGTTCTAATTCTATAAAAAAAATACATTGATTTTTTAAAATTATTTTATTATATAATTCTCGTTTTTAAAATAGAAAATTTGGTTCTAAAATATAAAATTTGTAACTTCTTATTCGGAGCGAGACATTTTTCCCTGCTTATGAGAGTACAACTTTCAACATGAACCGAAGTGCACCCCACTTTCCTCCTGCTTAGGGATGCACGATTTTTCATGTGAAACAACGTCCACTTCCCCCCTCCCCCTCCCCCCCCCGCCCCCGTCTAGAGGCGTATGATTTTCCGCGCAAAGCAAGGTCCAGCCCACCTTTTCCTCTACCGAGAAGCGTTCGACTTTCTACACGAACCGAAGTCCTCACAATCAAATAAAGGTTGGATTAGGTTAGGTTAGGATTATCGGAGTGGGGATGTAGGGGAAGAGACGGACCCCTCCTCCGCTCACACGTGTTCTTCCCCTCTTTGCTTCTGGAGCAAAACAAGAGCAACAATTGTTCTATTCCAAATAGTTTCGTGTAAAAAGAATACACGTGTGGACGGCAGAAGAACGTTGTCTCTCCCTCTCACCCCGATTTAATCCTAATCTAACCCAACCTTTATCTTATTGTGAGATGGTTCTTGGTTCGCATGGAAAATCGAATATCCCTAGGTAGAAGGGGAGAAGGGGTGGACCTCACTTTCGCGTGGAAAGTCATTAATTCCTGTAAGCAAAGAGCATGGATTAAATTTTGTGTTTTACTGAAATATATATATATACATATATTATACGAAACTTATTTTGTTAATAACTTCTTAACGAATAACAAGCGCAGAATAAAACTTTCCGAGGATCATTCAGGACCATGACCTTGACAATATATATAGAAATCATTGGAGGTAAATCCGTTGTTTCGAATATTTATCAAAAAAAATTTTTTTTGTTCACTAATTTTTTTTAGTTTCACGTATTCATTTTTTACTCCATAATTTCCTGCAAACAGTATTCTTAATTAACACGCAACGACTTAATCAGATGTACATTTCTTCGATTTGTTTTTTTTTCTGGGAAGCGAAAAAGAACTGCACTGATCATAAAAGTTTCAATTTTTCCACGCCGCCAGAAGGCTATGCTATAATTAACAATGGGATGACAAAATTTCGTTGAAATTTTCTTCTTATTTCCAGAATAGAAGTACACAGATTTGATATCGAAGGCAGTGGAAAAACTTACGCGCCGCAGGTACAGGAGGACTTCCACATCTCATAATTAGTGAGCGATATTCTCAATTATTCTAATTCTTCTAAAAAAGAGCGTAGTGATGTCACAAGACTGCACTGAGAATTCCGGAATATAATCGGCTGTGAATATTATATCGCATCGTCGATGTGATTTTTCTTGTTTTTTCTTTCTTTTCTTCCAACATATCAGGTAGCTGAGAAATCTTTTAAAATATCTGGGCACTTTTATGATAATTTCTTTTTGTCATAAGAATACGTCGCCTGATTGATCACTTATAAAAAAATCTTTAAAAAATCTTAAAAGTAATCTTACGATAGTATTGATTGTTCTAGGATACATGAACAGGATTGTCACAAATTTCTAAAATATAATAACTTTTTCCTAATTTTTAGACAAAGTTTCATGATTTTCTTGATGCTTTTAATATTTTGAAATTTTTTGTATTTTCATCCGTCAAATTATTTTGTTAAGAGATCAATAGTAATTAACATAAAAATGTTAATTACTATTGCTTATTAACATTGTTTGTTTAATTTAATTATTAAGTTGATAGTATTTCAAAATTGTAGGTGTGATATATACATATTAAACTTTAAAGTTTTACAATTTTAATTTTCAAAGTTTTGCAAAAATTCTCTGACTTTTTTTCTAATTTTTCAGACCGTTTTTAATTTCTCTAACATTTTACTGACTTTTAGTTTTATAGTAATCTTTTTTGATAAATCTCTGGATGTATAAATGTACATACATACATTTTTGCGTTCACGTGACTTCAAAAGTCGACGCACAAATACAACGCGCGGTAATAATGCAGCCATTATTCCTGATATGCAAAATAGTAGAATGCAGGTTACGAGATTAACGATGCCCGGCGAGCGAGTGTAGAGTTTACGCGCAAAAATCATAAATTATGTATGATAATGCAGTTTAGCTTAATGGTATAATAGTCTCGCCTATCTTGTACATTATTTATTTATAATTTTTATAATTGCCGTTATTATACTTAATTCCATAAACTTGAGTATTAGAATGAGGCATGTAAAACATATTAATAAACATTTAACAAACGGAAGATCATAAAAAATATACATTAATATTTTTTGATAATGAACTTTTTTTTACATCTAACAATTGATCAAATATTTAGCAAATATTTGGAATATTTGGAGTAAATAAATTTTAACAAATAATGATTTATTTTTAAGAAAAAAAATACATTTCTCTTTAAATAAAATTTTCATTTAAATACTTTTACAATTTTATCTTCATAATTTATATAAAATTGAATTAATAATATTATCAAATCTATAATAAAATCTATTTCTTTCTGTCCATTGCAAACTGCATGCAATTTTTAATATTTCCTCGAATAATAATTCTAAAATAAAATTGTAATTATTCCTAGAAAAAATAAACAAAGCATAGAAAGTGCCACACTAAGAATTGAAATACTATTATTGATTTCAGTATTAATCGCGAGTTATATGGACGAAAGTCACGTTCACGCAACTTGGTTCGATGTTAAAGAATTTCGCACAGACCGACGTAAATATAGATACGTGCTCCCTAACGTTATGTTGTTCTCATCGACTTGAGAGGGATACGACGAGATCGAAGGGAGAGCTAAACAAGCACTCGCCGCCCTCCATGCAATGGTCGAGTAGACGTCGAGGGCATCGTGGCGGGTTGTATGAGGGTGAGAAAGGTTAACGCGATCTCCTGTGCGAGGGTGTACGGAATATTGATTCACTCCGGTGTTAGGAGTCTTTTAGTGCTTTTAGTTTAGTCCTGCAGGTATACTACGTGTCCGAGAAAAGGATACGTGAATGCACATAGTATCGCGACATCATGGAAAAATATTTTAAAGTCATTATCTTGTTAAAAATAAGAAAGCGAGAGAACCTTGCAAAAGATTAACGCTTGCCAATTTTTAACACTTGATTACTTTTAAATGTTTGTTTAGTAAATTTCAAGATTTAAATTGCTTAAAAAATTTTCAATATTTTAATTTTAATACTTTTTAAACAAGTAATTTATTTTAAATACCTACATGCTTAAAGTTGGATTAAAAGTCATAACTTAATTCTCTAAAAAGTCTCTAAAAAGTCATAACTTAATTGCAATTAGATTTTTAGAAATTAGAAATTAGAAACTAGAAATTAGATTTTTCGTTAAAAGAGAAGACATGAATTTGAACTAAAAATGAAAATTAAAGCAATTGTATAATTCTATTTAAATATATAAAAAATAATAACATTGGAAATTTTATTTAAATATAAAGTAAATATAAAAGGATTAAATATTATAGACTATTATTTCGTTCTTCTTTTAAAATATGTATTCTATTTTTTAAAGAAAATTTTAATGACATTTATTACTTATTGCAGATGCTAAATATCGTAATAATTGTTCCTTGAATTGAAAAAAACCTTCAGAAAATAAAAAAGAGAAAATCCATTTTTATTTAAAAAATAATAAATTAATATTACAGGACAAAAATATTTATAAATTGCGCCAAAATAATTTTTTAAGAAAAATATTTCTATGTAATGACGAGACACCGTGTATAGGGACGCACATGAAGCATACAGTAACGACGCGAAATACCACCCTTCTGTTGCCAACCGTGCATCGATCCAACGAGCGACCAAGTTTCCTCTTGATATATCAAGAAGCATCTTTCTCTCTCTTTATTTCTCTCTCGATGCGCTCGTTTCCTTTCTGTAGTGGCTTTCTTTTCAAAAATATTCGTGAAAATCCGTAGCACGGAGAGAGCACAAAATTATAAAAACAATTGCACAAAGATCAACTATTGTTGCTATACATAAATGTATTCGATGTCGAGTGCTATTTTCGTGTCGATCGAAATGCATTCGTTTGATGCATGGAAAAGCAAGAGAAGAGGCTTTAACCCTTTGAAACCTCAATAGTTCCAGTTACGAAATCCTTTTGAAGTCTCTTCTAGCATAGCCTCTATCTCATTATTGAACTTTCCAGAACTTTCCTAATTGTGGAGCATTCCAAAAATCATTTGAATTTTGAAGGATTACAGGATATTCTTTGACTAAGTTATTTTTAATCATGTATGCTCATCAAAATCTATTTTGTTTCGCAACGCATTTGAAAAACAATAAAAGAAAATATTTAAAAAATCTTTGGAGAAGAGAAGAATGTTGTTTCAATGAAGATTTGATAATAATGTGTTGTCAAAATTAAAAGCTTTTGCTGAATTAAGATTTTAGAATTTAAATAAATAGAAAATTCGCATTCATCATTCATTAATATAGATTAAAATTTGAATAACAAACAAATTTTCTTTTTGAGATGTTTGATGTTTCCAAAATATTTTTAATAATGTTAAAAATTAAATTGCAAAAATTGATTTGGATTGGAATAAAATCGTTATTCAAACGTATTTTTGAAATATCCTAAATGTATTTGAAGAGACAGAAACATGTTTTTAAATTTTGTATACCATCATCATAAAATATGCAAAAATGTACATGGTACGTAATGGAATATGCACTAAAGGAAATGTATACATAGTGGTTATATAGCGTCACAAAATAGAGACACATTTGATAAACCGAGTGCACTTTTTATAAAGCACTATCCGTACTTTACTCGAATCCTTCTCTTATAAGAACATTTCAAAAAAAAAGAATGAATTGTTTAATTCAATATATTGCAGGTACAACTATATGTGGTTATTTATTATATATATATATATCCGTACTTAATTGTTATACTTATTCATTCGCGAACTAGCATGTTCTTTTTGCATTACTCTCTACATTGCAATTTTTAATTACAATAATTTTACATTTTGAACTTTAATTTGAAATTAAATAGTAACAGTCACAATGTGTGATCAAATTAATTCACGTTGGTTTTACAAAAATATTTTATCTCTATATTTTCGAATTTTATTAAAAAGTAAAATATAACTGAAACACACACAGAATTCTATTATTACCACATTAGATTTAATAAAATGAAAATTCGTAATATTATTTTTATTTATTTATTTTTCTATTTATTTTTTCTTTCTATTTGCATTTTTGCTACCACACATTATATAATAATTTAAAAAAAAAACATGATAAATTTCTCTTTGATTTTCTGTGCGAAAGAAGTTCGAGCAAATGCATTCTGCGAACGAATCCTCGTTTACTCGTTGCGTCAGTTGCCGTGACGTTTACCTTGTGCCAGAACTCGTGGAATTGGCGTTTCTCCGTTTCGTTCTAATTTGTTGTCAAGTACAGCGTGGCGGCCATGAGTCACGCCGATAAGAATGAGAGAGAGAGAGAGAGCGAGAGAGAGAGAGAGAGAAAGAGAGAGAAAGATCAGGACGGACATTCACGCATATTGTGTGCTGCGTTGACGAGCCTGCGTTTATGCGTGAATGTGAGCGCTGCCGGACAACGCCACGGCGTAAACAAAACGTGCCTCTTAGTGAGGGAGCCCGAAGAGTGCAACGACCTACGCCATTGTGACGTAGCTTTCGGATCAGCTGACGGCGTGGAACGCGTCGTTTGCTTATCGCGCGCGCGTTTGTCCGGTTTACGACGTTCTCTTTCCGAACGAAAATGCTTACGTTTCTCAAGATCATGCTCGTATATCGTGTATAATAAAAATGCTTTAATGTCAAGATTGCTTTGCCCCAATATAGGAAATATGTGTCGAGGACTACCACGTAAGATTATATGAAAGGCTCTAGTGGACTTTAACCAGATATGTAGTTGATATTCCAAAGATTATCAAGTTCTCTCTTATATCTCTTTACTCAATAAAAATCACAGTCTTTTTATATCAATTACATTAAAGAATATTTAGATTGATTATGAAATAAATATTTTGAAATGAATAAATATTTTCGGAAAAAGAGAGAGATAGGAATATAAAAAGACAACGTGCAGTTAATTATGAAATAATAAAGTTCGTATAGTTTTTTTTAGAATTCACACACATCGATGTTGCTCAACCTACTGTTAATGCGATAAAGATATTATTCAATAAATGATCCGTTATATTTGGAGACTCGAGCTATTTTATCAAAATTCTACAAGAGAGAAAGATACATATAATTTCGTTCTGTATATATACTATTCACTCTAATTTATACTGTGTGTGTCTCATTCTATAAACTTAATTAAAGTTATAAAGTGAAACAGTATAAGTTTGAATAAGTAGTATATATATATATATATATATATATATATATATATATATATATATATATATATATATA
>NW_012130065.1:9588780-9592431 GCF_000143395.1 Atta cephalotes
AAGTGATGGAATCACTGTATACGCGACAAATTCGGCGAAATGTTGTCGCCGAAACACTCGACGACACGTGTGAAGTTGCGTGCAACACAACACGGATAAAAATAAACGCCTTGCACCGGGACGAATCGCCGCCGTCGACTTGGTGGACGGCGGACGATGGCGATGGCCCCGGGTGCGCGCCACGGCCGACTCCATCGACTGACGCCATTCGATATGCGGCGCGGCTGTTGCCGACGATGTGGATACTCACATGACGAGACGCGAGACGATCGACGATATCATATTAACGGGTCCTGCGACACAAACGAGACGCGCGCGAACGGATAGAAACGAACGACTAAATGCGGACGGCCGTCTGTAGCACCGCCGCTCACAGGTCGGCCATGTTGAACTGGCAGCTGGCTCGCCGCTGCTGCGCGGGTGACGTCACAGCGTGTTTTCGTCACGTGACGCGCCAGGCCTGTACGCGTGTGAGCGAGACAACTTGTCTCTATTCGGGCGAATAAATTATTTCATAAAATTTCATTTTTTGAAATAAATCCTTTACGCCAGATTAATCTTGATCTCAATTCAATTCTTAGATCGGTATTCTTGGTCAATTCTTATATTTAAGACTGTCTTAATACAGTTTTAAGATATCATGAACCAATCAGACAGCTACATTAGTATCTGAAGACTTACTTATGACTTAAAATAAAAACAGGCTGTGAATATCGATTTTACTCTTCATCTTTTTTTTCATTCTTAGAACAAGAAAAGATAGAGTTAATTGAATCAGGATTCAAATTAAATTACATTGGAAACGGACAATATCTGTTTTATGATGCTCGTTAGCAATAGTTAGCATTTGATAAGTTACTTTACAAAAAGTAACTTGTTACTGTAAAAATATGTTCTTTTTTTTTAAAAGAAATTCGTTCCTGTTATTGATTTTAAAAAGTTATTTGTTATCATTACCGTTATTTAAAAAGTACAATTTTTGTTATTTTCATCGAATTTTGTTAATTTTGTTTTTTTATAGTAGCATTCAATTGTTTTGGTCACTAATTGACCAGTTCAACTCGAAATCTACAGTGGTTGTAATGGTTGTGGTGGTTGTGGTTATACATGACATGATTAAATATCAAGATCTGAATATATAGATTTTCGCATAATGCATAAAGCATAAGAGAATCAATCAATTATAGTTCTTTATTTTGTGGAAAGAAAAGATTGATTTGTCATTTATTTTTATGCGTTATACATTACGCGTTATGTAAAGGTTTGTACTCTGACCTTAATACTTGCCATTACTTCAAAAAAATAAGAAAATGTAACTCATATTTGGAAAAAAGTAACAGTAATGACGATATAATGCGTTACTTTCTAACTCCGGCGTTAGTATTATTAAACTGCTTGTTAATTTAATTTGTGATTTATTACGTACTCCAGTTCCAGTTATGGATTATGTTTCAAGCTGACAAATAGTCAGCACACAGTTTGCTTGAACTAGAAATTTTAAGATTCACAAAAATATTATTATGCAAGACCTGTTTTGACCAAACATATCTTTTTTGCTTATTTATATTGATCATGTTTCAATCAATTTTCACTTAATGTTAATTTCTTAATAAGATTCCTCGATAAGTATTAGCTCGATCAAAAAATTCCATATTCGTTTTTTCTTCTGTCATTCTGAATCGAAAAGAAAATTATCATTAGACTTTTAGAATTTATACTAAAATTTATTATCATGTATATTTTGGAAATAATAATAATAAGCTTTATTGACGTGCAAAATATAAATTTACAACCAAGAGAGTATAAAATTAGAGTACCTTAAAAGATGAAATACCAATAATATTGCTGTTCGTGAGCCTACATTTTATTATAATTAATTAGTTACCACACAAAACCAAGTATCTGATAAAATTACAATTATAAAAAATGAAAAATGATATATATGACAATGAGCAGAGACTTATAAAGACTGATTATAAAATAATATAATAAATTATATAGTTAGCAATCTCTTCAAAATCATTAATAGTAACTACAGTATATTGTTAATAAACTAATTAAAATCAAAATTTATTGCTGAATATTAACATTTCGTATACATGCATGATTTATCGCAGTATGAATAATTGAAGTGTTTTGCGTTACGCGCGATAATTCATGTTTCACTGAAGTTTTCTCAAACATTTCACCTGCCCCAAAAATTGTGACTGTAAAACGTCTTCCGGCTTACCGCCAACCGCGTAAACACACAAATTCCAGCTACCAAGGGAATGGCAGAAAAAGAAAACTAAAAAGCTGAAGAAGAGAATGAAAAAGAACAGGGAATTCCTATCAGCGAAACGGTTTCTGGTACGCCACGAGCAAATAAACAAATACAACTTTTACTGTAAAAAAGAAAAAAGTTTAACTTAAAACCTAGATAATTAATTATATGTAAAGTTTCTGAGTATGTGTGTGTATGCGTGTGAAAAATATTCTCACGAGTACGTTTATATTTCGTTTATAGATCTTTTGAAGAAAAATAATTTGCAGTGAATAAAAAACTTGATTTTTCATCTCATGAATTAAAGCCTTTATACGATATACATATTAGTAATACTTAAAAATGTATGACTTAAATTGTTAAAACTTGTAATAAGCATAAAACATTTAATTAATTAAATTTATTTATTTTGTCAAACGTTAATAAAAAATAATGTGCTTCTTATTTAAATTAAATTAAATGAGTCTTGCGGACCCAACTATATAAAGTAATTTAAATCATACATTTGGGTCTGTAAAAATCTATAACATTATTAATTCTATAAAGTAATTCTATAAAATAATTTAAGTTATACATTTTCCAATAACACATTACTGACTTGTTAGATTTATGCAATTTATATTAATTAAAAGACACTAAATTAATTTCAAGAAATCGAAATGACATACCAAAAAAAACGAATAATAAATATATTTTAATAATCCAAATTTGTGTGTAGAATACAAAGTAAATTTAATTGTTTGACATTTTTGAGATTTCAAAGAGATTTAATTATAATTAAGTGGCTCTAATAGATATGTCAGGTCTCCTGAAGAGTTAAAGTATAAAATACATTTATCTTAAAAACATAAGCAAGTAATATCGAAATTTATCATCATTCCTGCCGAGGAAAACAAAAACACGTGTTTTTACGGGAAACACTTATTTCTTTAATCCGCCAGAGAAAACCGGGGCTTGTACGTGGCATGTTACGTCGATGCGTGTGTGTAGTGCGGAACGCGTGTGGATATGCGTGACACGAGTACGTCGTGTGCGTGTCGCGCGCACAACAGAATAGAACAGAAGAGAAGAGAAGAGAAGAGGAGTAGAAGCAAAGGCGGGAGTTCTCCCCAGGCGCCCTTCTCTCTTCGATCCTTGGCAACATATCTTCCCTCTCGCGCCACCCGCGCGCGCGACCCCACGCGCCTCGCGGTCGGTACTACGGCCCTAAGCACCCCCTCCGTCAAACTCTTCTGGCCATCCCAACGGCACTCTCATGCGATGGATAGCAGGAAAGTGAGGCGAGACGCGACGCGGAGTACTCTGTGGAGTAGAAGGGAAGAGGAAAGAGAAACGAGAGAAGAGTAGGGAGAAGAGAGAGAGAGAGAGAGAGAGAGGAGGAGGAGGAG
>NW_012130065.1:9593183-9613294 GCF_000143395.1 Atta cephalotes
GAGAGAGAGAGAGAGACGGCAGCGAGGGAAGGATAACACGAGTGACCGGCCGTCGCTTCATGCCTCATGGTCCTGTTGTTCGATGGCCCTTCGTGATCTTCGGCGGGAAAAAATCGGCCGCGGAGTAGTGCTTTGTGCTGTTGAGGAATAGTGATCGTTTGTGACAGGGTCCATCGTCGCGTCCCCTTCCCCCACGGTGTGTTCTTGCGGTGCGTGTGCCCGTTGTTGTTTTTCTTTTCTTTTCGGGGGCGAGGCACGCTCCTCGGAGGATAGAAGGAAAAACCAGGTCGGCGTCAGGGGGCCGGGAGAGTGAAGTGAGCGTGCGAAAGAGAGAGAAAGAGAGAGAGAAAGAGAGCAACGAGAAGACGGAAGAGGAGCGGGAACGGTGGGGGAGGGAGACTGGGGGCGCCCGTTCACGCGGGGCAAGGGGGAGGGGGAGGGGGGAGGGGGGAGGGGGGAGGGGACCGTGCGAGGGAAAGGGTGACTGGCGGACCCGGCTGTGGCGATCCGAAGTCGCGGATTCGGCACGCCGTGGTTTACCGAACGTAATATGGCGTACAAGTTTCGCGAGGAGATCGTGGGAAAGAGGTTTCTCTCGGTGAGTGGTTTCACCAAGCTGAAGGTGAATAAAATTAGTGAGTGGGGTTGGCGTGCGGGGGTGATACGTGCTGCCAGTCACAGGGATAACGGCTGTCATGACCTTCAGGTGAGTGTCTTGAAAAAAACTTGCTCGCGCTTTTCTTTCTTCGCGCGTTTTACGCGTTTCTGTGAGACCGTCAGACTCGCGTTCTTGTTTCAGGTGTGTCTTTACCGCGTAGTTTGTTACGCGGGTCGATTGTTGGTCACCGCGACCTGGCGTCGCGCGCGCGACGCCTCGCGTCGCGCCGCGCCGTACCGTTTATGTTTACATCGCGGCGTGACCCTTTGGTGTGAATATTCTCCGAGTCTATGTACTGGAATACAGAGTCTTGTATAGCACAAAGCATTATGCGTGAGAAAATGAACTAATCAAAGTTTTCGAAATAAAAAACATGATTGATTCTTCCCGTTTATAACCGTTATTTAGGTTTTAAAGCCTTGTTCTTGAGCCGTAAGAAATTGATCAGTTACAGTCGAATGTGAAAAGAATAATCGACTGTGATTGGTCAATTTCTTATGATTAAAACTGAAAGCTTAAATAATAACTTCTTGATAGATAGCTCATTATGCTTTCTACAATAAGTCATTATCTAAGCTTTAAGTTTAGCCTAAGTTTTAAGTCATAAGAAATTGATCAATCATGTCAATTATTCTTCTCACATTCGACTGGGATTGGTCAGTCTCTTACGGCTTCAGACTTGAAACTTATTGTTAGATAATGACTTATTACAGAAAGTCTATTATGCATTATAGGCTTTCTACAATAAATCATTAACACTAAGCTTTAAGTCTTAAACTATAAGAAATTGATCAATCGTAATCGATTATTCTTCTCACATTCGACTGTGATTGGTTAATATCTTATGACTTATTTAAGACTTAAATTTAGATAATAGCTCATTGTAGAAAGCTCATAATGCGTTTCGCAAAAATGAGCTTCTTATAATTCTCTAATTTTCATTATTCTATTTCGAAAATGGAGGATTCTCGCCCGTTTCGGCAAAATCACTTTCAATGGCAACATGTCACAAGGAATGAAAATTGTCTCATCATTCTCCGCTGGATTCGATATTACAGCCATAAATATTGGGAAATCGTAATTTATTATTAGACCTCGCGGTTGCGGTGCGTGTAGAAATCATTTCCGCGACACGTAGACTTTCATCGAAGTCACGCCACATTTTTATTAATATTTTACGGCTATTGAACTACTTGCTATATTTACGATTTCGTTTGCATTGTTTGGTCAGAACAATAATTAAAATTGCAAAATGTTTTTGTAATGCCGGATTATATAGTTGCTCTTTCGAAAACGCTACAACAACATACTGCATTATTTGGAATAAAATCATCGTTACCAGCGATTTGTAGTCGTGGATATTATTCGATACGCAAAATGTGAATCATTAATCATAATGTATGTAAAATATGAAACGATGTTAGTTAAGCGATTTCGAATTTTATGGAAAGATTGGAACGGAATGACGATCGATCGTAGCGTGTATGCGTTTCTGAAAAAAATTTATAACTGCTTTATAAATATTTGTGAACAATATTGAAAATTTGTACATTCAACACGAGATGGGAGATTCAAGACTCGATTTATACGAGACAAATTAAATAAAGCAGTCGGCGGTTAGAAATTTACATACGTATCTTTTTAATGCAGAAATTACGCGTATCTTTGCCTTTTCGAAAGACATTCATCGAAGGTCGCATATTTCAATATGCGCGAATGTTTTACGCGAATATTCGTTTGAATTTTAATAAGTACGATAAACTCGACATGTTCCTAATTTTTTTCTATTAATATTTTTATTATCAATACAATTTATATTATCATGAATTGTATATTATTATTTAATCATATATTATCATAAATATATCTATTTTGACGTACGTCAAACGTGAATTGTAATTACACTTTATTATACAACCTTGGCCATAAATATAAAACATTCTAAATTTATTACATTTTCTTGAAATGAAAGCTAAAAAGAAAATAACAATAATTAAAATTATTATAACAATAAAGTATTTCAATAAATCTGTTTTTAATTTTTTTAAATTATTTTTCGTTAAATATAGAACGTTTATGTAAATTTATGGGAGTGCTTTGTACTTATGATCAAGATCGGTAATTCGGGTGGGTAATGAAGATAATTATATATTGTATACAGATTATTATATTCGCATTCCATATTGTACTAGTTTATAAGTATTGAAAACTAACGATTATATCTATATTTGACTTTATGATTATATATTCGAGGTCGGTTTTATTTTGAATTGAAATATTCGCGAATATTTCAATCTTATAAATCATAAGTCAATGTCATTTTAAAAATTATAACATTCCTTCATCATAAAAATTGTTGAAGTGTGCAGATCATATTTTTAAATATGGATTCAAATTTTAATATTCCTTAAATAAAAAGATAGATACATATTCATAGAATTATATTACTGTAATATAATTCTATGAATATACACATTACGTGAATATGTCACGAATTATATTAATTGTTGTAATTGCTCGCGACAATCACGAATAATTAATATAATTACGTACTTAAGCTTATCTGTCAAGTGTTTTTCTTTTCCGTTCAAGTCAAGTCATAACTATTTCAGTTTTCGAGGACATTGCCAGCTTACATACCAACGTTGTTTGAACACGCACAAATACACGTTCGACGGCATTCGGTGTACATGTTTCGTATTACTTGGCTGGTGATATTTGCCAATTATACCACGTGGCCCAAGACCGCGATTATTATACCGGTCGAGCATAAAATCTCGGAAAATCTCAGTCTCAGCGGTCGATTTTTGCATTCGTTTCATGACGTCGAAAGTTGTAATACTTGTTTTCGAATCAAGTAAATTGTCTTCGAAAAATCATCGTCATGGCTTCGTTACGCAACGGGTTGAATTTCGGAGCATTCGGACACATACGTATGCGAAATTAATTCGGAGAGGCAATACTTATCTCTTATATAATAAAAGAAGCAGTTGTCCTCGGGTATCACTTATTGGCCAATAAAACTGTCATCTAGATGACGATAATAATATTAGCTTACCTACGTATTATTATTATTATTATCTTAATTAACATTGTAATTATTGAGAAGCTTTCAAAAAAAATGTTGCGAATTTCGGATGTAATATTTTGATAAAGAAACGTCATTACGGTGAATATTAATATTTATTATGAGAGAAATATAACAATAAATGTTATGCATTTATGTGGGATATTATCTAATTACACGTTGATAAAAAATTTCTTTGTATTAATATATTATAAAATATTAATATGGTAAAGAATAAAAAATTTAAATCTTTTTATATTCTTCCATTATCACTTCAAATCGAATCTTATTTTGAATTATGCATTATATGCAATATAAATTTGATCATCATTTGATAATGCAGATGATCCATTAAAATATATTTTATAACAAGCATGTATAATATTTATATTTTATATTTCGCGTTAATGATTTTTCCACAAATCAAAAATAAAGCTAATGATATGAACATTTGATGAGTCTTTGTAATAAACAGAATGTTTCCTACATCATAAAAAAATCATCTTTTTATAATAATATTATTTCATTAGTATTACTAAAATATTTTAAATTCCAAAAATAATTTTGAAAAATTTAACAATGATAAATCTTGATTAACATATTAAATAATATTTTACTTAACTAATACATATCAATTGCTGTTAATTCTTGAGTTATATATTAGAAATTGTTTAGATGATTCCACAATTTAAACATTTTTTAAATAAATTACGTCATTCATCCAATCCATTATCGATTCCATCGTCTGCATAGCCATCTATTTTATTTATTAAAATTACTAAAATATTTTAAATTTCACAAATAATTTCGAAAAATTTAACAATCTCGATCAATATATTAAATAATATTTCACTTAACTATCATTTATCAATTGCTGTTAATTCTTGAATTATATGCTAAGATTATTTATTAGATTATCCTGACAATTGAAGCATTTCTTTTTATAAATTACATCATTCATCCAATTCAACACTAACTGTCAGTCGCGATGCAGTCGATCGATCTCCGACACTCGGAGTTAATAATATCCATATTTATTCGTGGCATTCATTAACAGTTCGCTCGGTTTCAACTATCTCTAATGGCCCTCGCGGCGTCTGCGAATTTATCGCGGCGCCAAGAAGCATCCGGACGCCTCCCGCAGTGAATTTAGTTGACAGTTCTGTTTAGTATTTGACGCCTCTAAAGGGTCAACGACTACAAACGCCATTAGATATTCCGGGGTCATCACTGCCATTCAGGCCGTTGCGGCTTTCCGTTTTCCGGTTTCCCAGTCTTGAAAAATGCTATTGCACTTCTCGGCTCGCGACAAACGTATCAACGAACTTGGTCAATAAGAATTTCTGGCTCTTTGCCGAAGGTGAAAGTTTTTTGGCCATCGTTTTTCTGGCAAATAATGATCCTAGCGCGCGAGATATTCGAAATAAGGAAAATAGTTTTTTCTGATCCAAGATACAAGAAAGAATAAGATAAAACTATTGTCTTTATATCTCTCTTTCTTTTCTCACTACGCATGTCGATAGTGTCGGCGATAAAGAGAAGAACCTTGAAGTATTGACAAGTCGTTGAAATATCGAACGCGGAGAAAATAGATGTTTTATCGATAAGGGCGTGCTCGGGTATGAAACTCGCGTGCTCGTCACCTTGAAATTTCTCTACGCTAACTTTAGATGTGAAATGATGCATAACTTAACAATACACTATAAATCGCAAACTGAGGTGACAATGAAATGTGAGACATATTATACATTAATCACATAAAAATTGTGTTTAATTTTATTTTATTTCAATGTTATTAAAAATCATGTCTTAAGAAAATTATGCGCTTTAAATAATTAAATTTTTTATTTAGTTAAAGTGCATAACTTCTTCAGACATGATTTTTAATAACATTGAAATAAAATAAAATTAAACACAATTTTTAAGATTTTTTTCTCACATTAAGAAAGCAAGACATTCTTCGAAAACTTTGCAGGAACTACGCACGGAAAGAACGATTTTGTTGAAGTATTTAAAATTTAGTTATTAGATTTAGATCTGAAAATAATTATTTAGATTGAAAAATAGATAATTACAGAACGCTTAAATTGCCAAAAATTTTTTTAGCATTTTAGCGATCGATTTAAGTTTCTTACATAATTATATTGACAGTCCAAATAAAAGATTAAAAGTTATTTAGTATGTAGCTAAATTTTTAGATATACAGTTGAGAAATTTCTATTAAAAACACATTTTACATGTCTTAAATGGTCCACTAGAATTTATGTGTTAATTTAAAACGATGAATGTATTAGAAGGTAATATAAAGGTAAGACAAAAATGTAGCACAACATGCAATTAAAATGTAAGTTACATTTCCTCAGTAAAATTAACATTTATAATGTATATGTTAAATCAATATGTTTCAATAAATTTAATATATGTAAAATTAATACATTTTATTTATCTTAAAATTTCGTTTAAAAAAAATATTTTTTTTTATTTATTCACTTATTCATAAATTGTGTTATTTTAACTAAGAAACATTGAATATCAGTTTAACATAATATTCATTGTATTAAATTACACTCGGAGATACAAAAATTCAACACAAAATTTTAACAAGGTCTCGAATGGAGATCGTTTCTACATACAAATACAATATGTTTTTTGTGTACTTCAAAATCATTCTTTCTGTGTACATACGGAATAAAGTTTGCAATTGAAATATTGTAAGCAACTACAATTGTTATCAAAGTATTAAGAATACATTCTATAATTTTATTTTAACTATTTTTTGAAATTTACGTTACGTCTTGTGAGAAATCTGTAGAAAGATATTTATTTTAAAATCATTATGGATTCCTTGATTCACATATGCATTATATATATGTATGTATACATATAGCGAGATTTTTCGTACAAATCTTTCCATTGTTTCAATGCCGCTTTTGCGGCGCACCTGCCGCGTCTCCGAAGAAGCACCGTTATACTCGGTGCACGAAATATACGAAGCCTCGAGGAAGACGTACAAGGTAATGCGGTGACGCAGAATGGTTGGAAGGTGCATTGACCAGTAAAAAATTTGGGAGAGGGCGAATCGGTTGGTTAGAATCGGGTGAAAGGGGAACTGTTGCAAGGATCGGTGAGATGGCGATGGTACCCCCGAATTATCGAGGACTCGCGATCGTGCTATAAACCCTGAAATTTGCGGTTCGCGAAACCGCGTTCTGGTCACTACGGCATCGTGTACCCAACACTTTCGCATAATTTGTATAGCGGGGCGATGTTTTATTGCCGTCGAAAATTGCGAGAGAAATTCCGGGTCAAATCTGACGGGGGGGGGGGTCTACAAATTCGCGAGTGACGATAAGCATTTTCGTACGTGCGAAGCAAATCCCAGCGAATTTTCAAAAGGTTTATTTTTGAGTGCAGTAGTTACTCTGGTTTTGAATCGTAATTTTAACAAGATGCAAACGAGATTTCTTGATTTTCGGACTAATTGAAATAAACAACGGAAACGCATCGCTCATCCGTATCGTATAAGCATGATTACGCGTATCATTGCATATTGTGTTGTACGTAAACTGTAAAGACTTTTTTATGTTGCGAAAAGCTTTTTTTTCATTAGTGCGCGTTGCGTATTATCTTATCTTATCGGGAAGAAAGTTGCTAAAGTCACGGTCATGACATCCGTAACAAACTCGTATCGTTTTAATAGCCTTATGTATTTGGTGTTTGTATTTCTTTACTTTCCTCAAGAAGTGAATTATTAATAGATTGCGATTTATAATTCAGCAAAGAATTCATAACAGCAAGAATAGTTCAAGTTTCATTGTTGTGATTATATTGCTGTATATTGAAAAAAATTACATTCTCTTGAAGAAGAAATTTGTAATTTTGATATGTTGCTTATCTTGAGAAAGCAGTTTCTTGTATTTTTATTTTTGCAAGAAGTTATAAAATTTAAGCATAAATTCTTCGGATTGAACAACATCTTTTAATTTTGAATGCGAAGTTAATCTAATTAATTTAACGTAATTTTCTTTAATATCGCACATTTTGTTCATATAATTTTACAGTTACAATTTTGTAACAATATAATGACAGAGCATTTTTTGTCAGAAGTGTTAAATTTTTTTAATCCTATTGTTGTTTTTCTCATCGATGATATAACGGATAGGATAAACATCTGCGTAATTCAAAAACATGCGCGGAAAATTCAATTATGTAAGTGAATACTTTTGAGGAAGCCTCTCATGTGGAACATGATTTTATGAAAACAATCTCTTAGAGTCGTCGATTAAAATTCCCAAAATGCGAAAATAACGTTCGCTGCTGACAGAGTCTTACAATTAGCTACAATGTTTTTCTCCTTTTTTTTGTTATCTATGTTTAGCAACCTCGGCATCTAGTTAAAGCTTTCGAAATTCCGTACATTACTGAGGTGGACATATGCGTGACTAGGATTTATCAGATAAATTTAGTTGTCAGATAATAAGATATTCCTTTGTCTGATAATGATCTTGATATTCACGTTTATAACATTTATTTCGAAATCTATAGATGCTGTCATGACAAAGCATGGCTCTGAGAGAATATTTCATTCACTTTCGTTTATTTTTATGTATTACTTGAAATATCTCATTAAATACTTTTGTAACATTAATATAAAACATATAAAATTCTAGATGCTAAATAGAATAGAAAAATTAGGTACAGCGTTCTAATGCTTCTTATTTCCATCAATGTAAATCAATTTTAATTAATATAATAAATAATTAATCAGTTTAACTTATTGTTTATCTTTTTCTGATCCTAAGAATTAAAAAGCGATGGAAGATAAATTTATCTTAAAGTTAATCTTACGTTGGTGGAACTGAGTATAAGACAGAGGAAGACTGAAAATACGCTGTCATGTTTCTCATTTGTTATGTAAGTCATACTTTGTATATAAATTGGCAAACAGAAATAGAGGCGGCAAGAATAAACGAGAACGGGTCTTGTTCTTTTCGGTAACGTTGAAGGATCGGTGTAGTTGGCTTGTCTTTTTGCAATTGGCGAAATCGATATTGCGCTGTCGCGAAATGACGGTTTCTCATGTCCGAAGGTACCTTACATACGTTACTGCGAAATCGCTTCCGCGAGCATCCGGGTTTCTCCTTGCACTTCGCTGCATACGATGATTATTATTCGTTGAATTAGATCGCGGCTCGAAACGCATCGGTGCGATCGGTCGCGAATGATTTCACGTAATCGCGAAACATGACAGTTCTTTGTGCGCCGCACTTTATTCACCTTAAAACTTCAAACAACAAAGGGACAACAGATGCGTTGCGTTACTGTGCAACACGGCAAATCATTTGCACCGTACGCATTACCAAGCGCTATTTTGTAATCCCGCAATTTGTCCGTCTACCGCGTCATACAATTAGACACAGTCGATGAGTTTTCCGCGGACCACAGGTGCTTAATATACGCGGTCTGCGCGTGCGTTCTGACAAATGATCGGTGTCTTCATTCCTCGCGTAATCACTGGCAGCGTCTCGTGATTTACGCCGAAACGTGTCGACGTTGAAATTACCGAGATCGAACAACATCTGTACCGCATGCGTGATTATTGGCAGGATTAGGTCAAATCGTGTCACTGTCAGATTACTAGAAATCATGGAGAATTAAATCTGATGTTTTTATAAAGAGATTGATGTTAAGAGAATATGTTGTCTAATTAGTGCTTTACATATATCCTATTAATATTTTTTTCTATAAAATTCTAGCAACAAAAGAATTGTTATTGAATATATTGTTTATACTGTATAAATTGATCAATTTATCTAATATATTGTGTATATATATATATATACATATATATATATATACATAAAGATCGATGTCTCTTATTTTTAAATTTACGGTTTTTTAAAAAAGTATAGAAATTATTATTCATATTTTATTTTGTCATTGAATTCAATAATCATTATATAACCTCATATACGATAAAGTAAAAATTATTCACATAAATATTGCATGAAATAATATAGAAGCGAAGAAATCAAAGTGATTGACGTATAAAAAGTATATTTACTTTACATTTTAGTTAGAAATCAAATGATTTAAATAATACGTAATACATGAATTGTGTGTGTATAATTAAGTGTGTGTATAATTAAGATAAATGGCATTGGTGGATATAATCGATATATAATTGATATAAAATATAATTTTATTAAAAAGTCGATTTAAGTTTTTACTTAATTATACCAATTAAAAACGCAAAAATAACAATGCAATTTCTTTTTATTAATCGAATAATTAAAAAAAAAGAAATCTCAGGTCTGTGATGGGGAAAGATTAACGTTAAACACAATAAAAAGAGCTATAAAATATATATTTTGGTTTTATTATTTAATTAAATATTCTATATTAAATAATAAAATTACGTTTGTACGTCGATACGATAAATAGCATGTTTTTTGTTTAAATTCTCGAAATACGAAACTGTTGCGTGAATTATTTTCATGTTGATATTCATATTCATAAGCATGATAACTATGAAACTTTAAATGATTCCTCGCACATATAACGACGAATCAATTCCTTTCAACAAATTGTCTACCGAGTTGCCGTTTCGTGCCAGACCGCATTATTATATTAAAGACTCTATCACGAAGACTGTATCGGTCGCATTCTAATATTAAAATACGAGTGTAACGACCGTGATACCAGAAAACGTGCTTTGATGTGCACCTTATAGGATTCATATTGTTACCGATATGATACAGAATGGAACTGACAACTAAATACATATTTCGCGTTTGAAGAACAAGATCCGTTGAGAAATAAAAACATTACAAAAGTAACACTGTTAAATTCATAATATTAAATTATATCTAATTTGAATTATTTTTAATAATTTCTATAGTTCGTCACTTTCTCAATATATCGTTAATTTAAGTAAAACAATGGAGTTAAACAATTTAACTTAAGAAAATGTATTAAATTTGACTAAAATTTAGTTTATTATTTATTAAATGTATATATTAATATGGACGATGTTTATTTTTAACTGACGCTAACCCAGAAGTGGATTCATATATATTTTGACATATATGGAAGTAAAATGTAAACAAAATGTAAACAAAATGTTATTTAATGCAAGAGACTGAGTTATCATTTTTTTGATATCTAACATAGCTGTACTATAGCTATATTGTTATCATTGTTAATAATAAACCTTAAAAAAAACATGTGATAATTCGAAGAAAAAATTATTACATTAATTGTATTACATGAAAGTAGAGATTTATTTGTTACCAAAATAAAAAGTTTAACTTAAATTAAGAAGAGAGAAAATGACTAAAGTAGAATTTATCACGTAACATAATGTATAAATCTTTCTAAAATATATTTGTATGGAAAGATTTAAATAAATTCTCGATTAAAATCAAATGAATGAGAAAAGGAGACATATTTTTCTCCTTTTCTCGCCTTCTATCTCTCTCTCTCTCTACTTCCGTAGGCGGCTGTCTCTCCGGCAATAGAAATATTTCGCTCGCCTATTTGTCTGTCAAATATTATTACGCAACGAGTCACCCACGTTGCCTTGTGCCACTTTCCTTACTCAATGCATTCGAAATAGCAGCTTTAGCGGGCTTCCTACTTAACTATTCCGAGAAAACAGCATTTCGCCGCAAAAAAACATGTATTATTTTTCGTTTTGCAAAAGCTGTTTTCACTTGGCGTTATACTGTTAGGTCTGATTTGTTAGGTCAATACATAATTGGCATTTTGATTTATGAACTTTTTTATGTTATAGAATTACTAAGGAAATATATATTTATTTATTAAATTGAACCACTTGTTAATGAATTCAGAGTCAGAATCGAATGCAGATTCTAAGTCTGAGTTGCTCCAACATACAATCGATATTATCGTGATTAGTCATTAACAAGAGATCACGTGACAAGACTTTAACCCTATGTTACCATATGCAACACGATGTTTTGTTGGTTTCGGTTCATGTAAGCACGAATGATAGTTTGTCTACGTGGAAACAAATGCGTCACGCTATAATATGCATTTAATTATCATCTTCCGAAGACTCGATGAATCCATTTTGAATAATGCGGGAAAGTGATGTATATTTAATTTCTGATGTATATATAATTTGTAATTTACTTCAATTCTTCTCAATGCACATTCTCGGGATGATGATGATGATGATGATGATGATGATGATGATGATGATGATGATGATGATGATCCCTGTGTTGCACTTGAAGAATCATTCATTTGTCTCTTTGTGTGAAATATTTAAAAGACACAATCTTCATACGTTTGTGAGCGCGAACCTATCTATCCGCGCCGGTGGCTCGTTGTAAACAATGACTTCGTGTCCGACCTAGATTCTAAGCCCACGTAGAAAGCGGATTCGCTTGCATAATCCTAAGTATCCCGCGCGCACGGTTATATGCATTCGTTCCCTCGCGTGTCGTAGTCGACGCAGACGGATTGCACACCTGTATATGCGTCACCTATACACCTACGCGCTCGTCTGGATCAGTACCGTTGAATTGGTCGTTGGACTGGACGAAGGTACTTTGATACCAGAGAGATGCGAAAATTTAAGTTTTGAAAATTTAAGTTTAATGAATAAAAATATGCATATTATTAGAGTTAAATCAGAAAATTTTTTTTTTGTAATGATAAAATTATATATAGTAAACACGAATGGATATTTTCTAAGATATCTACATATCTAGTATTTGAGAACATGCATCACATAAAGATATGGACGTACAATTATTAGAGAATAATTATATATTATTAGAGAAAACTATATTATTAGAGAATAAAACGTAGATTTTCATAATTCATCAAAATAATATAATAATTGGAACATAATTACACGGAGGGATTTTGCTGTAAAATTTAAAAATTTAGCTAGATACAGATCTGAAAATAATTTTGTTAGACCAGCAAAATTTTTTGACATTTTAACAATCAATTTGAGTTTTCAACTAAAAATTTTGATGGTCTAACAAAATTATTTTTAGATCTAGCTAAATTTTTGGATACTTTATTAGGAAAATCATTTTTTCCGTGTAGGTATAATACAAAATAGCAAATATTATTATAGGAAAATATATATGAGTTATGTTCTTATAATTTATATTAGAAAATTTAGAATACAATTGGATAAATAACAAAAAATGACAAGTTAGAATAAAAAAAATACAATCCATAAAATTAAGTAGTATAATATCGAACATAGACTGTGTTCCAAAATTTATAATGCACGTAACGTAAACTATAGATTTTCAGTACTGGCAGTAAATTTTGAAACACAGCCATAGTAAGTACAATTCTGAACGAAATAAAATTTGAATCCAATTTTCGAGGCTTAAGTTTGCTTTCTCAAATTTTGATTCAAAATTTGTTTTATTTAATATTCATTTGTATATATTTGAAATTGTGCTATTTTACCCTACATTAGATTATGTTAGAACACTAGAGACGTGGAATATGTAAAAGGTAAAAATATATATAGTATATTCTAATGTGGATATTTTGACTATTTTAATTTCTTTACTTTTGTTGATAAAAATTATCGCATTTAAAAAAATTATATTCAAGCGCGAATTAAAAAAAATTATTTTATATATCAAAGTCAGTAGAGTACAGTTTCTTCAATCTATTCTGTTTTATTTGCTATTCTCTGTACTTTGCCGTTCTCTAAGTGTACTCTATCATATTCGAGTACACTCTATGTGATGTACTCAGTATGCATCTTTGCTCGTTCTGTCGATATCTAGGAGGGAAGAAACGTTCCCGTTAGCTCAGCACTTTCACCCGGATCATCACGACCCAGATGATCGCGTTCCTCTAACTGTGCGGAGAGTCTTTTCTTTTTTTTTTCTCTTTCTCTCTCCTTGTTTCTATCCATCTGGCGAAAAACTTTTCCGCCCGGGAACTTCAAACTTCTCCATCCAAGCGAACAATATCGAGGAAATCGCGCTTGGGCACGATTTGCGGCGTTTTCAGTTCGCGAGAGAGCGAGGAACGGAGTGTAGCAAGCAACGGCGAGCCGGCTCATCGGGAGAAACGGAGTGAGAGGGACCGAGAAGAGAGCACATGGACGGTAAGGGGAACGAGAGGGGAACAAGAAGGAGAGACGGCCGAGAAAACAGGTTTCCTGGCGGACCAGGCGACCAACCGCCGGCCGGAGACCCAGGTCACTCACCCAGATTCTACAAACAACCAAACACCGTCCATCCTCCGCCCGTTTTACCATCCAGTCCAGCTTCGTAGCGCGACGCTCCTTCTTCGTGGCTCCCCTTTCATCCCTTCATCATGGACCTTCTGCTTTTGCACCTCCCCGCGGGAAGCACCGCGACGTCTAGAAGATTCTGACAAGCGAGGCCAGCTCACCGGGATCCTCGACATGCATGGCGCCGAAGACGACGCGAGCTGGAGCAAGAGAAAAGAGAGAAGGATAGATTAGGATAGGAGAGAAAGAGGGATAAATGTAAGGATAGCTATAGAGAAAACCCGATGACACGATGTCTACGAGACATGACCCTCTTCAAGGTTGCGACTGGTGGATTCGTCTTTGCGTTGATTTCTCGTGACGGCTCGTTCTCACGTGACATTGTATTGGGACAGGTGCTGTCATGTTGAGTTGTCAGGCTTTGACTGGCTTTGGGAAAACTAAATGTAGTCGTATCGTCTTATCATAATATTTCTACGTGACACTTGTACTTTCATGAAAATACATTCGATATCATATATGCAATTTTGATAATGTTTGAGAGTTTTTGATATTAGCATAAGAAAAGCAACGTTTTTTGCTTGAATTTATGATAAAATATGCAGAGTGATCCACAATTTTTTATTTCAGTCTCAATAATATTCCATTAGTAAATTTTACGAGTTAAATTTTTCTTAGAGAAAATCTCGAAAGGCATTTCTTGCACCGTAATTTCTAATATTTCCCATAAATATCTTCCTCTAAATTATCTTGGAATTGAGAATTTATTGAAAGATTTATGAACAATATAAATTGATTTTAAATTAATGAAAAATTCTACGATGAAAAAAATGTTCTGATTAAATTAACGAAAGAGTTTCCATAATAATCAAATATCTTGTTTGGTCTTATCAAAATGCCATTCTTGTTGAACTTTTTTGTTGATTTAATCAGAACATTTTTCAGTATAAGGTTTTTCATCAATTTTAAATCTTACTTATTTCTCTAAGAAAAAAAGTGTTGCGATTAAATCAACAAAAATCTAGCAAGAATAGCATTGTAGTAAAACCTAACAAAATTTTATTAAACAAAATTTCTAGTTAATATTCTTAAGACTTCCATGGTGCTTTTTATATAAAGATTATGGTAATAGGAATATCAGATTGCTCTTCGCTCTGATGAAGTGGACTGCAAGGTTCACAAAACGTTGGCATTCCAAGAATGGATCTGGACATGGAGAAAATCCGCGAAATCTTTATATAGAATTTCTAGTTATCGAACCTGAGATTTTACTTGTTCTCACCAAAATGCCATTTTTGTTGGATCCTTTTCTTAGTTTAATCAAGACTTTTTTCAATATATTATTAAAATTGTGTTTGAAGTTCTGGAATACCCTATAGTTGTTACTATATTTGAATAAAACTAACTTTGACAAAAACAAAGTATTTGAATAACACTCTCAAAGACTACTACGAATTGTTAATCTACTATGAATTGTTAAAATACGCGGGAAATCATTTCAAACATCGACATAATAAAACAGAAAGAAAGGGAGAAAAAGGGAGGGAGAGAGGAAGAGGAGGAGGGGGAGAGCGAGAGAGAGAGAGAGAGAGAGAGAGAGAGAGAGAGAGAGAAAGCTTGATCTGTTACACGTAACTATATGACAGAATTTAATTTTTCTTTCTGAAATCACACAAACGAAAAGAAAGAAACTGAAATAAAAATAATCGAGGATCTTTTGTTCCCTCACCATTCTCTCCCTTTCTGTCGATCAATGCTATTGTGAACACCTCTGTGAGTATAACGCAGCTTATAGCATATGTCTTCTCGGATCACGGAACGAGACGAGCGAATTGCATATAACGCGAGCGAGCACGCGCGACAATCGTTTTTTTATATTGTTTTAGATTTCTATCAGTTTTAACGAATAATGGAGAATCTCGTGATATCATCGTGACATTTCGATCGCGCAAGACTCTGGAGCCTTTTAATGTCGACGCGAGTGCGGCCCTAGACTCATGTATGCGAATCTATGTACGTAGTATGGTATGGTATCTATATACATAGTATACATATATATTAACGAGATGTGCGCGCGCTCATATATTATTATCATGGTATTAAAATTAAATAGTGCATATGTAGACGTAATATCTATGCTCAACGAGCTGTACATCTATTGATCCTTTAATTGTATTACGAATGATTCCTGCAATTAACATCGATAATATCTGTTGTACTAACTTATCTGTCTATACAAACGAAATCCGCGTTATGTGTGTCAATGCGCATTGAAATTGAGATTAAGTCATTAATGACTTAATAAGTTAGATGCCGGTTTTCTACGCTGCCTGATATTTCAATATATATATATATATACTTTTTACAAGAACGACTGGATTTTAAGCGCATTGTCAACTACATATTTATATGCAAACCTTTTTTTTTACCCGAAAGCACGTCGCATAAGAGGCGTAATCCGCGATTGCGCTTGAATGGAAACAGATGTAATGTTGAATCGCAGACTCGACGAATAATTGATTATCATAATTCTTTCACGTGCCATATATTTTAATGCGTGTTGTTTTCAAATGTGTAATTTTAATGCGTATCTTTCTAATTTGCAGTGATCAGTTTTATATTAAGTCTCCGGAATAAACTCAATAAACATCAGATATTAGATTTTTTAATGATGAAACTGCACGTTCTTATCATTTGCTTCATATCGTGAGATTTGCATTTTTAACAAAATTTAAATCATATAGATAATAACGGAAACGCGTGCATTTTGGGACAAAGTCGTTATTGCCTTGTACTTTGTTTTACCTTGGTTTTTTATATCGAATTGTAATCATATATACATGTATATCGCGAAATCTCAGAATCACGTTGCCGCGGACCTCCCGATTTCATTTGTCTCTTTATCTGAACGCGTGCCAAATACCGCGCCGACCCGCTATGATAACGATAACGTATCACTCATTGCTTAACTTATCTTGTCGACCTCTTTGCCCTCGTATTTTATGCGTCTCCTGCTGTCGACGTCGTTAAGACAGAGATCTCATGAATATTACGTAGATGAGTAACTTTCGAAAGTGGCGAGATGATGCCGCGTAGCGCTCGCGATTGTAACCTCCTTATTAATCTTCTGTAGAATGTGCTCTTTTAATGCATGGTGCATGTTTTTTATTTATTTATTTTTTTTTTTACTGAGGAAAGAATGTTGTTTCACCTGTACGTGCAGTTACAGTCGAGGATTATTCTGAATTTCGGGTTTTGAATACTTTTAACTTTTTAAGTAGTCTTTAAGTCTTTCTCTCTCTTGAATTGCGGAATAGATGGTTTTGTTGAAACGTCTAAAAATTTAAGAGATTCATATATGAAAATAATTGTATTGGACCATCAAAGTGATTATGTGAGATGCTCAAGCTGATTATTGGAATGTCAAAACTTTTTACAGCATTGTTCATTATGTTTGCGATTTCTATGTAATTATTTTGATGGTTCAACAAAGTTACTTTTAAATCTGTATCTATGCAGCTAAATTTTTAAATACTTCAACAAAATCATTTTTTCTGTGTACACATCTTTTAGAATATTTTTTCGTATTATAAAATAAATTACCAATTAATAGACAGAATCCAATAATAATTGGACAAAGTAGCAAAAATTTTAAATTTTGATGATATACGACTTTAAATAAATAAATAAATAAATTTGTCTTATTAAATTTTGCAAACAAATTAATTGAGAATCGTACATATCATTAACGGGGGGATTCTGTTTGCCTACAAATCGATTGCCTATATCACTTTTGCGCACAAATAAAAATTTTAGAAACAGAGTTACTTTTGCCTACATTATTATTGCCTACAGCTCGATTCCTTACATATATTATTGCCTACAACTCACAACCTTTCATGCGAAATGAGAGCCATCTCACAAAAAATGGATTAGAGGGTTAGATTTTTTTTAGTAGGAAAAATATTCCTAGCGGACACTGTCTACGCTGACACTATTCACATGACAGATTTCCTAATAATATAAATTATTTTCTTACTTAACTCTAATTTTATATTTGTGCGCAAAAGTGCATTTAGGTAATAGAGCTGTAGGCAATAATACATGTAGGCAAAAGTTACTCCGTTTTTAAAATTTTTATTTATGCGCAAAAGTGCATGTAGGCAATCGAGTTATAGGCAATAATTTTTATGTGCAAACGAATTGTCAGCAAAAGTAATGCAGACGAACGATACTGTAGGCAATTGATTTGTAGGCAAAAGCAACCATCTCATCGTTAACTTTCTGTATGTACCGCTGTTTTTCACTAACGTTGTCTACACCGTGGGCTTTTCAGTATCAAACTTCTATTATATTAGTTGTGAAAAATTGGAAATTTTTTTTATTGTTTTACATCTCTGTTTTGTATTCTAAACATTTTTGAATTCAGATATTGTTTTTTTTAAATACAGTAAAATACAGAAGGAAACTTGGATTTTATTGAATTTTTGATTGTTCCGTGAACTCTATGATGCATTTGGAGGATTAAAAGCTTAATATTTAAAATTTTTATCGTTTCGTCTAATAATCATGTCCGTTAACTGTTTACCAACTGGTATTTACCTTACATTCTCTTGATTGTTTTTTATTATTTATTTATTATTTTTTATTAATAAACAGATTTTGAGTTACATAATTTATGTATCGAATTTTTAATTCTGTCATCCTATATTTTAAAAACCTATAGATCTATAAGTATTTAAAGATCGTGATCGTCTGAGTAAACAATTACGCGAGTCTGCGTTTTTCTTGTGAATAAAGCTTTTGCAAGAGAATAGGCCAACAAATCTTCAAATGCCGACGTGAGTATTTATCTGTGTATTCGCGGTTCGTTCACACGTATGAGTCCGATGCCTGTTCTTTCACGTAATCTTTGCTTGTTAGAAGGAAGTAACTCCTTCGAAGAGTGCAAATAGGTCAGGCTATTAGAGTGCCGGGAACACGATAGACGTGTTCTCTCTGTCCCTTTCTCTACCAGTTCGGTTGTGGTCCATTAAAGATGTCACTTAGTTGATGTTAGTGCGCTTAAGTGCCACGTTATTTTTCACACATTGTACCTCGCGCTGGTGCCTGCCGGGGATACGGAGATACGAAAACATGCGTCTGGAATATGTACGTCACGCCTCGCACAGCAGAAATGCAGCAACTGCGCAGCGTGCGATGCAAGGTGCATAGGGTGTGATTCCGTGAATAATCCGGGAGCAAACAATTTTCTAGAAACGTTCGTTACGTAGTTACGAATTCGGATTATTCATTTTTTGGTACTTTTAAGCCAAAATTATCGTTTACGTAAGGTATTAGCTTTAATATAGATAAATAGTTGCATTGCATGCATAGATACAGTGAGAGCAAAAAGTATTCGTGCAAGGAAATTTTTTATAAAAAAATAAATACTTATTTGTAAAAAATAAACATTAATTAGCAATTTTATACAACGAATATATTCTGTTCTAACATAAATAAACGAGGTTCGCATGTATTTCTGATTTTAAAAGCTAAATTTCTTGACTGTATGAATATTGTAATGAATTTTTGAGCATCCGAACAATAGAATTTTTAATTTTCGCTTATTTTTCATATGATATATTTTCTATAATTAATACACATTTTTTTGGTATATATAATTTTGGTATATATAATTTTAAGAAACATACAGTCTATTTTATTATCTATGAACAATTGTCAATTATCTAACAAGAAGTGATCATCAATTAAATGTCGAACGATGTCGAATTGGTGTTAAAATCATCATCGATATCAATTCGATGATTCATTTCTCGCTGGATAATATGTATTTTTTAAAAATAAAGCTTTTTTAAAAAATATTTTTTCTGTAATCCAAATACTTTTTGTATTCACTGTAGATCCGGATAGATCATCTTATTTTTAAACTAAAATAATTTGTATATGTACATACAATACAACTATTTATTATAAAACTAATGTCTTATATATGAATGTCTCATAAATTTATAATGAAAATTGTGTCAAAATTTTTAAGAACGAGAATTTTTTTTTTATCTTGTATAAGAGATTAATAATTATAATACAGAACGATATATATATATATATATATATATATATATATATATATATAT
>NW_012130065.1:9614029-9617482 GCF_000143395.1 Atta cephalotes
ATATATATATANANANATATATATATATATATATATATATATATATATATATATGTATGTATATATAATGTATAAAACGATCCTGCATGTATATAAATTCTACGTGAGGAACCTATACGTATTTCGAGCGTAGTATCTCGTGCAAATCATATTTTCGTTGATAAACAAAGTTGTGCCATCGATATGTTATTTTTGTACAATAGTAAAATCAGGTTTCTAGTCAGCGCGATGTTACACGAATTGTAGGTGGATGTCGGTTGGTCGATATTTATTTTATGCCTGCAAATAGATTGGCGTGGTTAAAAACGAAGACACTGAGTCTACTCGACCCTGAACTAAAAATAACATCCTTTTGCAAATGACGTATCAAAATTAAGACGAACGGTGCGAAGATGAAGAGAACGAAAAAGAGGAGAGATGCTCTTTATGGCTTTTAACGAATTCTTGTCATTCGTAGCACAACATCCATGCTTTCCTCTCCTGCTCGCCGCATCTGTTTCACGAATTCAACGTCCTTGGGCTGACGACCCGATGACGTAGCTCATATCGGCGTTACGAGGTCACCGATGAACGGCATCGCAATCTTCGCCGCGTGATCGGCTACACGCACGCGTTCAAACGGGGTTTTTGGAACATCAAGTATATGTACCGTTTAATCGTAAAACAAGCATTTTGTGTAGAGCTGTGGAAATACCTATTGAGATCTACTCGCGCGTTAGACATCAATACGTCGCTCTTCATTTATCGGAAAAATTATCCCGGGAAATGCAGAGTCATATCGAAAAATGAAATGGTGCACAAATTAAACGCTTAAAAAATTATCGCTTTGGTAATGCGTTTGGTATGTAAAAGTTGTGAAGTTGACATGATGATTTGACATGACGTTTTGATGGACGTTAAAAATAATAACTAGCATGATATAGAATCGGAGAATGTACAGTAACGAAAATAAAACGGCTTAAAATTTTATCTGGAATACCGCGATCACTTCATTAAATGCTTTGTCAGTTGAATTATTTCGTTTGTTCTATTTTGGTTAAGAGAGTGGTATAGAGAGTGGTTATTTACAATGTTCACTGCGGAATCACTTGCAGAAGTCTGCAAGACAGAATTTTCTTCGATGTGTTCTCGGGAGGATTACGATTAAAAATCGTTGCTGTAGATATCACAAGTTAGAATCCGATCTTATGTTGCCATAATAACGTCAGGGACGAGAAATGGCGTTGGGTATTCGAGTGCTCAATGTATGTGCGGTTTGAGTGTGCGTACAGGTATTCGGGATACAGTTAGTCGACCTTGCGGCGCGTTCGGCGACTCTAAAATAAAAAACAACACGCCGACACTCGGTGTGTCTGTATTGCTTCGTGCGCCTCGCGTAAGGTCTACTATACCGATGCATTTTTCAAAAAATCAAGGAGTGCCACGCGAGCAAGAAGGGTGTGAGAAAAAATTGGCGGCTCTCGTGGCGCCTCTCGAACTACGTTCTTCCTGTGCGGTCTATAATTTTATCGCAGTGCAAATAAAATTCATCTAGCTGGCAATGGCACGGTTATCTTTTTCTTCTCGCTTGAAAACATTATTGCCGAGTACGAGACTCCGCATCGGGAGTGCATCCGCAAGATATTATCGTCTGTCGTTAGCCACCGCGGATAGCAAACGCTTCGCTTTAATCCGTGTCGAAGGAACGACTCGTCCAGCTGTGTAATTTATCTTCCATTGTTGGTTTTCGTTATTTTCCCCAGGCCGTCATTTTTCGTGAGTCTTCGACGTACATCGAAGTTGCGGATCCCGTTGTTTTTCTGCTGTTATTCCCCCGCGCACTCCATCCTCGTCGCGATCTATCAATTTATTTCTGCGGAAATCTCCCATCTATCTCCGATAGCACGGGATTACACCGGCGCCATACGCGTAAAAAAAATGCAACGTGCAATTTCAGCAATATCTTTGCATCTACACTGAGAGATATCGAATGTGGTATCGAGAAATCATTTCGCGCGCATGGATCATGCGTTGAAAATTATTGACTATGCGGACTATTCGTTGCTTTCTCTGATGTTGCTGCGTCATGTTGAGATTTCAGTTATCGTGCAATAGTTAAAATATTACATATATATAAATGTATAATGTCGCGGTAAATTATTTATGTATATGTAATATTCAAACGAAACGAGGAGAAATGCCTCATAATTATTTAGCGGCAGCTTAGATTTTTTAATGCGGCACGAAACGTAGAAAATCAAATGTAGATTTAATAATGTGATGATTGTAGTAATTAATATTCTAGTTTTGAGAAGGCATCTATTCGCGCACTTAAAATTTTCATCCTTTAAATGTCTTAGCGAAAAGTATTTACAGGAACTAATATGCGTAAAATTTCATGAAGATGACAAAACTCTTGAAGATTTAAAATGAATTATTTTTGAACGAATATTTATCAGTATTTCTATTTTTAATTTTTTAATTTTTAGATGTGCACTTATTCAGTAATAATGAAATTAAATTAAAATTTAATATTTAAATTTTTGAATAAGAAATTAATTAGTAGTTTGATAACTTACTTTTCTAATTTAATTTTCAATAATTAAGTTTTGTTGAAATATTACTAATGTGAAGGAAAAAAATAAAACTTTACTTGTTAAATATAAAAAATTGTGTGTTATTTTTTGATATATTCGGAGCTCCATGTCTTATCTTGATATACGCATCATAATTTCTTTATTGCAGTCTTGCACTTTTATTGCTGATACGATGCTGCTTTCTTTCGACATTCCATGCGACCTCTTCAAAATACGCTCAATGTACAGACAGTGAGCAAACAGATATATGAATTCGCATGACGCAGCAAGCGCATCCACTTTGCACCTCCTTAACGCGAACACGACAAAAGTCGTAGTCATCGCTAAATTTAAAAATATCTTTCAGGTAGATCGCGCGATCAACACAGGATCACTTTCGCGCGAACATATTCCTATCAGTCGCGAAGACTTCTTCTCTCTCATTTCCTCTTTCGCGCATTTCTACATCGTTCTATCACAGAACGCTTTACTTTTCGAGGTAGAAAGGACGCGGGTTATCTCACATCGGCGATACTCTCCCGCCAATAATGGAAGTTCTTATCGGCATTAGAGATTTTTTTTTCGTGTGTGTCTGTCTGTGTGCGCGCACGCGCGTGTGTGTGTATGTGTGTACGTACACGGTTATTTCCTTGAAGCCGCCGATTTGCGCCGTTGATGTTTTGCATGAGAATGGTACGAAGGCGTACCGTTGCATTGGGGGATGCACCCCAAACCAAGAAAATCAGTTCCGATTACGTACACGCGTCATGTGCACATGATCACGTACGAAAGGATGCTCGTGTGTGTGTGTGTGTGTGTGTGTGTGTGTGTGTGTGTGTGTGTGTGTGTGTGTGTGTGTGTGTGTGTGGACGACTAGTACGTCCGGTTACGGTTGGTT
>NW_012130065.1:9617502-9640671 GCF_000143395.1 Atta cephalotes
AAACCGAAACGAACTAACGTACGTACGTACGTTACGTACGTACGTACGTACGTAGTGTCGTACGACTAGTAGTATACGTACGTAACGGTAAGTAGTAGTCGTGTGTGTGTGTGTGTGTGTGTGTGTGTGTGTGTGTGTGTGTGTGTGTGTGTGTGTGTGTGTGTGTGTGTGAGCATAGCACGAGGTTTTGTGCTCGTCCGTATGTACAGCAGTCGGTATTATGTCACACCATGTATTGGGGTCAGTGACCCTGACGTGCGCACCGAGCGTGTCCGACGACTCTCCGACGACTCTCCGACTTCCGTATACGCACAGCGGTTAAGAACCACGAAAATTCGGCGAATAGAGGCACGTGTACACATCGCGATTGCATTCAACCGATATAACCGGATGAGCATCATATTTTTAAATCTTTGCTATATTTTAAGTCATGGCTTAATCATGATTTTAAATCATTTTTTTTGTTAAGTACACGAAGTAATATAATAATAATAGGTAATGATATGAAATAATAATATAAAGTAATATAACGTAAAGTTTTTATTATAGAGAATTCATATATATATATATATATATATATGAAATAATTAAACAAAGTGTTTAAGCTACACAAGAATATAATAAATAGGCTACATAATTTTCTACGAGATAGATAGTCTTTTGTATTAAGTAAGTTTTGTAAAATTTTTATTTAATTATTAATGAAATGTCACGCAATGGTTTGCGATTTTACTTTCGATAAAAAATTTTTAACTGCAAACATGAGCGAAAAAAGTGAGATAGATTGCACATTAAATATTTGAAAAACGTATTCTTTCTTTGACTGATAAATTTTAATGTCTGGTAAATTTATACATATACAATATATATTGAAAAATGCAAATATTATACACATATATAGTAGATTTGTGACAGGCTTCTTTAACTTTTAAAACAAGATATTCATGATTATGGAGAAAACAGCCTTTCATCGCCGATACTCTCGAAGTGATTATTGAACATAATTTTTTGCGTTTCTGAAGTCGGTCACGCTAATTACACGCAACGGGCGAAATTTTATGGAACGCGATGAAGAACTGATTTTTACAACGGTCTTTGAAGCTCTCTCACGGCGAATGATTATTCTTGCAAAACCGCCAAAGCAAAATCTCGCATAGATATACACGCAATTTATACATACTCTATATAGACGAATGAAACATAGATAAATAGATAGATAGATAAAGGCGTTTATTATTATCCTAGACATGCTCTAAGGACAAAAAATAAAAGAAAAGTAACAAAACAAAATAACTGAAGTGATAGGTACAGCAAAAGTAGGTAATACAAATATAAAAAACAAGAAAAAACAAAATAATATAAAATGAAAATAATCTATATTGAATAATGTTACAAAGTGATGGACGCGAATGAGAAACCATAACAAAGATAAGAAAAATAATTCAAATACAAAAATAATATAGATTCAAAAAATGAAATAAATGTATGAAAAATAAATTATATCGAGTAGTATTAGAAAATGATGAGCGAGAAGCTACAACAAAAATCAAAAAAAAAAGAAGGAATAAAAAGAAATACAATTAAAAAAACAATTAAAAATAAAAACTAAGAAATAAAGTAAAAAGAAACAGAGAGAAACAGAGAGAGGAGGCCTCTATTTACAATAGATAAAAATCAAAGTATCTAAAATGTCCAAGAGGTAGATTAACTACGTGTGCTCCAGTTTCCCTCATATGTTTATTCTTTTTTTCTCGATTTTCAATACAGATATTTGAAGTATATTTGACTACAGATATCGATAAAGGGGAAATATTTTTGTGGTGAGATTGATCCGTCAGAATCGTGTTGTATCTTAATCTTAGATTCCCTAGTTTATATGTCTCGCATGTGTCAATCGCCTTGATGCCATCGTTTTCGAGGCTTATGTATTATGTAAGTGCAACTTAATATTAAATCGCTACAGAAATCGATGTGCTAGTCACTTTCGCTTATTTCACCTGCTAAAGGTGTTGATGAAAGTGTCAGAGCAAGTGAGTCACGCTCGGTGTGACAGCCGATTTTCACTCACCGAGGTTCCACACTGCTTTGCTAGAATTAAACTTAATATCGTAGCGATGCAGATATCTCGGCATCGGATCTCGGATAGCTCGTGATCTCTTTAATATTTTCGAAAGATGTTTAATATTATTAAAAGAAATTCGAATTCTAAAATCACTCACTCTAAATTACAATACTTTTTGGTTTAATTCGTATCAGAATTGTGTAATTAATGTATCAATATTTCGCATTATTTTATATACTAATATTAATTGCTTCAATTGCGAGTCATATCTATTTATTAATTTTATATTTTTGTATACGAAATTAAAATGTAAAATTCATGTTTAATTATGACGAATTAGTGAAAATGATAATAACAAATAACAAAATTTTCGAAATTTTTATATTTGAGAAATAATTATATATTTAGATTATTTCTTACTTCTCTAGATTTAATCACATGGAGTAAATATTCCTAAACATCAATCAAAGATATATTTAAAGTAAGTCAAGATGAATCAGATCAGTATTTGTTTGTCGGTAAAAAAGTAATTATTATAAAATTAAATTCTGTTATTAAGTTTCATTATAATTTTTATAACTTTGGCTTAGATTTCATATAACAAAATACATGGTATTTCTAATTATTGTAACGAAAAAAATCAAGAATATAGGATTATCCAACTTGTCCGAAAATGAAAAACAAAGCGGATTATTAGTTAACTAGACTAGAACTCTACATTGTAAATAAATTATAATTATAATTTGCATAAATTTCAACCTTTTTCTGAAAAAGTCATAAAACTCATGATTTTTTTTTGAGATCGTGATTTTATATAAAAAACAAAATTACCTATTTTATGCACTCATGATCTTTGCATAATTGACTAGATTATGTAATATAGAACTGTTATTCATTACTTCCAGAGCAGAGAAAGCACGCCGAAGTAACTAACATGATAAAACAGTTAAAAAAATAATAAAATTAATGACAACTGTCAATTAACTATTTTAAAACTTATATATAATATTGCTCTGATTTGTTTTGTGATCCGATTCGCCACGGTCTAACTGAACTTACAAAGTGAAAGTATAGATATAGGAAAAATAAATTTGCAGACAATCGAACGACATTATTAATCAGATCAATGCAATTTTCTTAATTGCCGTCTTTTAGCTTGCAATTCTGCAAATCATTGATGATCGCGCAGAAAAAGACTTAAATAACGGTTAATAATAGCATTGCGCCGGATCGCGCTTACTTAGATGTTAATGCTCGGAAAAGCGTTACGATACGGCGCGTTGCATGTCGACGTTAATGCGCATCACGAGATTCTCGCGCAACAAACGCCATGGCTTGCTCAGAGCTGCGTGTTTCTCTGATTGATTGTTTCACCTACATGTGCCGCAATATCACGGCTGGCAAGTCTGCAGCCATAGTGTACTACTCCATATTGCGCACACTCAATCTTTCTGTTTTTCTCACTTAGAACATGCAAGTATTACATTACATGCATGGTGCGCTTGTACTTTCGAAGGCAAAGAACACGCGTGATTTGCACCCGAGACTTGGAGACTGTTTGGACGACGCTTGAGGCAATTTTGAAAATATACGTTCACGTCAAATAGATAGGATTTATTTCAGCCGGTGAATTTTTGCGAATTCGTTCGCGATGCGTGCTATTATGGTATGATTTATGTATGGATGCCCAAGAAGTTGCCAATTTTCTTCTGCTGCACGTATATTATCTGTATTAGAAAGAAACAAAAAGAACAATTAGATTATTAATTTTCAATTAACAGTCTGTAACATTCATCTTTTAGTTCTAATAATTCTCAACAGAAATGGATATCGAAACGTCATTATTTGATTAATTTTTGATATTGAAATTCTGATACTAAAATTCGATATTGCGAAGAATTGAGTTTAGTGACGAAAATTTTAACTTTATAATTTCTAATGTATCTCCTGTATTCCATTGATTACACTGTGTTCTTTTTATTGACACGCTGATGAACATGGAATGAACAGTCACACTTTTAATTGCTTCTACATAAAACATTATATGTCGATCTGCACCAGGTATGACCTAGTAGTCATTGTAACCGACGTTGAGAAAGCGGAAGTGCGTTTTGAGCAAGGTGAATGTCTGCTGTTGAATAGTGATATAGCTGGAGAAAATGATGGATATTCACGATAGAACGAACGGTTAAGATTATTATGAATAAATATTATAAAGATATGAAAAGCCAATAGTGACAGACAATAGTCTACGAGAATAGAGAAAGGTTTTTAATAATGCATATGATAATGAAAGAGAGAGAAAACGAAGCATATAAATCTTTTAGAATCTTTCTATCTTAGCTATAGATACTTTAAACTAAAATAAGGAAAAGGTCTGAATAGCTCTTTCAATTCAAGTTTAATATTTTTTAATAAAATAATTAGAATAACGTAGTTTTTTAAGGACACTTCATTAATAGAAAAAAGTAAATATAATGTCAGTTGTTAGTATTTGTTGTAAATTTTATTTAAAATAATTACTAAAAACAAAATATATAAAATATATATGTATTACTGATATTATTATTACTAGTATGTTTTTTAAAGTTTATAAATTAAATTCTAAATTACGAAGAAACGTAATGATGACTTCAATAGTAATAATCAATAAATTCTTATTGAATTAAATTTGAAATAAAAAGTAAAAGATAAAAGATTTTGGGACATGTATACGAAATAAAAGGGAGTAATTGACGGTTAAGTGTGGGAAGCTGTACAAGAAATAAAAAAATTAGATGCAAGGAAGAACATGAGACTCGATTGGTGAGACAGCACAAGCGAGAAATAGTTAGAAATGTAGGGCAAAGGGTTGGCGAGATCAATAATCCCCTTTCTTCCCCGCTCAGTCCCTGATATCGAGGTGTTAGGCCTATACAATCCCTCTTCATCTCCCTCATACTCGCGCCCCGCTTTCTTCTGCGTAGTCTCATTCCAAGGAACGCGAATTAATATTTCAGTCTGACTGGCCATCCGAGAAAAATGGCTTGATTAGAAATGAACGTATTGAGAAAGAGGATCGATATTCAAATAATCGATTGCGAAAGATTTGTCGGAGTTTTATAAATAATGCTTCTTAAATATTGAAAATAATTGATTATTATTATTTTCAATTGAGTAGTTGAGCTATTATGATTGTATTTTTATAATTTTTTATCGGAGATAAAATACTGATAATAATAGAAAATTACATATAATAGTATTGATCGTAAATTTTCTCTTTATAAAAACGAGTTAATGATTGTCTTTGTATCATCTCTCTCTCTCTCTCTCTCTCTCTCTCTCTCTCTCTGGTATTATTTTTTATTTTTTTATTTATATTTCTATATTTATATTCTATACATGTTCTATACATGTTCCTCCTATGCATTTATATTATTCTTTACTCAAAATACTGATCCATTGTAATAATATTTCTTGAAACAATGTTAGAAAAAAAATAGGTAACATTGATCGAAATCGGTGAATATCGATCATCAGTAGACTAGCGACTTATATTTCTCGAATGACTAGCGACATTATATTTCTAAACATTTTTGCGAGAATGTCTGTTGTTTTCTTTTTTCCAGTCTATAGTCTATGTAATAGTTAACTACTTGGTTATGTAGCCTCGCCCTTCCGTCATTCAACTAGGTTAACCATAACACGATAGAAGTTTCGCAACTGCGAGCCCTCTTCTTTTCCAAGTTTTCCCACGAAATGTTCGCACAGCTGACTGCGACTCACTTTCATTTAGAAGGTAAGGATCACGTCCAAGTCTTCTTTTGCTTTTCCAGGTCACTATGAATTTTGTGTGTATAGTAATGTTATGTATTAGAGAGAAAGAGTCTCTCAGGTACTTCTGCGATAATTTGAATAGATAATCGCCTTTCTTTTTTCTACAATATTGTCTCAAGTTCCATGTTTCGGGTTAATATGGAGTTGATTTCCCTTTATTGGAAATTTTATTAAGCGCTCTTTTCTTATTACTTTTTAATATACAACATTAAACTGCCTTTGTAGTTAACTCTTAAATTAAATTAAGAGTTTCTTAAAGTAAAATTTATTTGAAAATATATAATTATAAATTTTAATATAATCTTGAAGCACACATTCATTCTACATATATAATATATTTCGTTTTTCATTTCCAAACAGCAAATAATAACATAGAAATTATTATTTAAATTTAACGTTTATCGTTTTTTCTTTTTACATACATTTGTGTATATATTTTAAATTCTAATATTTTATACATAGGTATATTGTAATTTTTATTCAAGGAATTATTACATTAACCACAAATTGTATCTCAGCATGTCATACATGTATATTTATTAATGTACATCGCCGGTGCATGATGTAAACAACTGCGGCTATTTAGTTAACCTGCGTGGTGCATTCGGGCAAATGGTCAAATTTATCGGTTCGAAGTGTACCTCAATATAATTTACGATGGCGGTCTGAGTGATTTATATACCGAGTAGCGCGATAACTGATCCCGCGAGCATTTGTGTTTCCTCATTGCGACAATAGTAACTTTGCTCGAGGAAATATATCATCCGGAAGCGCAACGTCGATTGTTTCTGATTTTCATGAATCAAACCGTGTTTTCAGTATAATAAGCTAATTATGTTAAATTATGTTAAAAGTTAAAATAATGAATTAATTGCACTTTTGTATAGCATAATACTGGTGAGTTTAATTTTTGAAATATTTTTAATGCAGAAGAAATGTATTAATCATTTCAGAAAAATTTTTGATATGCATTTTGATATAGTTTTCTGTTACATTTTATTTTCAACTTAGAACAAAATTTCTTTAATTCAGAATATCAAGTATTTTATCATAAATAATATCTGTAATTAGTAAAAAAAAAATGTTTAATATTTAATTGATTCTTATTAGCCCATATTCTTTTTTTCGTTGGTTTTATTTGATTTTAAGAGTCCGATTTATTTAATTATTTTAAAAAACTTTTAATTCGATAATAATAAAGAAATAAATATTTTTTGTTTAAAAATTCCAAAACTGAAAATGCTTGAATGCTGAAAATTCAATTTAAAAAAATGAAAAAAATTGATAATTTCTCTTTTCATTAAATAAAAATTGATCCCAAAGTTTCTTCTTGAATTGGAAAGATCTTTTGCGATTTCGAAACACTCGATATAGCATTATAGGCGCCACTCTTCTTTTTTATACGGGCTCGTTCGTTTTAATCCTGCAAATACTTTCCGCTTCGGTAAAATTCGAAAGGACCGAAGTTAAGGGATGAATGGGCGGCGTGGCGCAAAGGGAGCGTATTCTTCGGTTCCGCGGTGGCGGCTTCTGCGTGACAAAGTCAGCGATAAAAAAGGTATCCTCTCATCCCTTCGTGTCTGATCAGCGCCTTTGATGGTCACCATGGCAACTCTTCGTCTCGTTTGCTCGAGTACTCGCCGTTACCTTCCTCTTTCTTTTCCCGCGAGAGTTCATCCCTTACGGTCACCCGCTCGCGTTTCTTCTTTTTCATTCGCAAATCTCTTCTTATCAATGTATGAGTATGCGATTAACAAAAGGTATCCATACATCCATCTAGACATGCTATAAATATTGACGATTGCTTTGAGAGAAGAATATTTGTCACGATTCGTTGAAAGCTTTTTCATCGTATATTGCGGTATAATTAAGAAAATTCTTTAAGAGGAATTTTAAAGAGGAGTTTTAAAGAGAATCTACAAATGTGTTTATTTAATTAATTATAACGTTGTTAATTTAATTTTCTTAATTCAATCAATATTTTTGAAAAGCTTTTATTATTTAAAAAAATCTCAATTATCATATCCATATTTTGCTCTGTCTCTTTTATTTTTGTTTCATTTATTTTTACGTGTGTCTGAAAGTTAGAAATACAAACGATAAGTCCATTTTATAAATTATATCGTTTTTTTCCCTTGGTTGCTAATGCACTGAGTGCATATTAAATTATAAATTTATTTAATCTTAATATAAAATTGATATGTAAAGATTTTTCGTATTATAAAATACATATTTTATTTAACAATACAATAAAATATTAGAATATATATGTATTGAGAATTTTATTTGTATTTTATACTTACGATTTAATCTGTATTTTATACTTATATTATTTATACTTATATTAAACATACATTTTTACCTATATCAATTTGTGTACGATGACTTTGCCATGCACTCAATGTACTAGTGCAGCCAAGGGAAAACGCTATTGAAGAGAAAGAAGGGGGGAAGAAGAGAAAGAGAGAGAGAGAGAGAGAGAGAGAGAGAGAGAGAGAGCATTACAAGACGATAATTCGTATAATCATTACATTAGGAAAAATTAATGAATTTTTTAATGAAAATCTTATAACTCGCTAATAACTATATCTTATTAGTTAATCTTAGTAATTTACTTGTTAAGGATAATTTTTGAGAATAATTTTAATCCTTATTGTGATGCTCTTAATGTTTTTAATGTTTTTTTTGGAAATGAATTTTTATATCTTTGGCATTATGCACTTATTAATGACGTTTGCCTAACTGCCCCTCTCTTCCTATTTAACCAAATCTTAATGAATAAATTATATAATAATGTGCTATTTATGCACTTCCAAAATTTCCGCAAGGAAAAATTTTTGCGCTTATTTTATTTAGTTAAAAAATTTTTTTATGGGAGAGACTGAGTAGGTTGTCAATTAGTCCCCTCCCTCCACTTGTTTATAATAACTGATTTGGAAAATCAAATACATAAGATTTATGTACTTTCATATTCACATAGTTTTAAGTTTTGTACTACATCCGTTAAGGCACTTCCCTTTTCGAGCGAACAATTATATTTATCTCTAAGTCGTTTAAAATTCCAAAATTCCATTATCTAACTATGCAAAATATATTTCCGATTTATATTCTACTATTTCCAAGCAATTTCGATTTTTACACAACCTTCAAAAGGACTTCCCTCTTGAAGCGAACTGTAACATTCGTATCTAACAAGTCATTCAAAATTGTTAAAACACATGCTTCAACTGTGCAAAGTATATTATCGTTTATTATAATTGTAAAAATACATGTTTTAACTGTGTAAAGTATATTTTTTATTTATGCACTATGTATTTTTTATTTATGCGCTATCAATTCCAAGTAATTACGTTATTAAAAATATTTATTCATTTCTTAATAAATAAAAATGAAGTGTAATCAAAAGGATATTTTTAGTCATTTTTTCGAATATTAGGTGTATTCATCATTCTTGAAAATCTTTTTACATTATGCATTATCACTCATATCTTCTTCAACATCTTTTTACATTATTATTTCTGAATTTTTAATAGAAACTCAATTGCTTGGATTTGATAGCGCATAAATATACTTTACACAGTTAAAGGATAGCACATAAATATACGTTACACAGTTAAAGGATTTTCACAATTTCTTAATGACTTAGATACGAATATTATTGTTTGCTCCAAGAGGGAAGTCCTTTAAGGGTTGCAGCACAAAAATTGAAATTGCTTGAAAATAGTAGCGCATAAATCGAACATATATTTTGTTATAATTAGATAGTATAATTTTATCATTTTTAATGACTTAAGGATGAATATGACTGTTTTCTCCAAGAGGGAAGTGCCTTAAAAAATGCAGCGCAAAAATTAAAATTATGTGAATATGAAAGCGCATAAATAGCATATTATTATATAATTTATTCAACAAGATTTGGTTAAATGAGGGGGAGGGGCATAGGCATTTAGCGTAAAAGAACATTATAGGCTAAATTATGTACTTCTGTTCTTAGAAAAGAATTTTGAGCAATCTTGAAAATTTAAAAATCAAGTTCTAAATTATAAAATTTTTTATACGTTATTCATATAGTGGACAAAATAATGAAAATAACTGAAAAATGCGATTCTAGACAGATATCTGCTAATACATTGACTGGCGAGCACGTGCGAAGGCCATTAACTCTTTATTAACATACTTTTATTATGAATATCGTATCGAATTTCTTACGTGTTCGTGAAATTTGATTACTGCGATTATTTATTGCTGTTATTTTTTGTTGCAAAAATATTTTTTACATAAATATGTTTTTATAGTACAATCTATCATTTTGAGAAAAAAAACATGTTATAACAAATATATAATTAAAATAAAAAATGTATAACATATAATTTAAATGTTTATAGACTTGTTTTTTATAACAATAAAAAATTAATTATTTTTTAATAATTTTACAATGATTATTATTTTTATTAATGTAAATTGATATATAAATTTTGCCATAATTACTTGATTCTGCAACGTTAAATTAATATTTAAAAAATGAAGATATATTAATAAAGTTTCATGTATGAAGAATTTTTTTATCATTTATATTTGTCGCATTATGTTTAACTAAATTGATGAATATTTGACATATTTATAATTGGCACACGAGAAAATTGTATAATTTTACTTGTGTCAACTTCTTTAAAATAATGAGTAGATGAGAATGCTCGAGATATATCAGTATTCACTTCGTGAGGCCACAATGCGTTTTTTTTGTATATTTTTGTATCTTTGCATAAAAAATTTACCGGAAACGAAGAGATTTATGAAAAGCCAAATTACGGGATAAGAACCGCGATTATCCAATTATCTCCTACTTCTCTCAAGTATTTCAATACGAGTGGAGAAAAGAGCAGGAAAGTGCAGAACTCCCACGTAGTAACGTACGCGGAGGGTCATTTCAAAAGAGTTACACATAAAAATAGAGAAACCGACAATGTGCACGTGTGCATCTTTCTTTTGCTCCTCTTCCAATATTTCCGACTATTCTTGTCTTGCCGCGCGGCTCATTCCCGTTCGACAATTTTTCTCTTTGTAAAGAATAACGAAAGAAATATTTCGTATTTAAAAATTTTTCTATTTTATCAAATTAATTAAAACTAATGAGTAAAAATAAAAGAGGTAGAGAGAAAAGACCCGTCACGTCGTGAATCAAACATAACAACATATCAATTATCTAATTATCAATAATTAATTTCTGTGAATCTGCGTAACTAGTCTCCATAGCAAATGAAAATCAAAAAAGTAGCGCAAAATTAAAGAACTTTATAAGCTTTATTTATGTACTTATGTACTTCTGTTCTTGGAAAAGAATTTTTGCGCAATCTTGAAAACTTAAAAATCAAGTTCTAAATTATAAAACTTTTCATACATTACTCACATAGTGAATAAAATATAATGAAAATAACTGAAAAATGCGATTCTGTATTCGCGTTACTTGTTCGTGGCTGTTTAAAATTTAATGTTAAATCTAAATCCTCAATGTTAAATTACTTTGTAATTACACATCGATGTGATTTCTATGGGAAAGAATAAAATTGTCTCTAATCTAGTTGAAGAACGTGCATCTGAGATTATTTAACGAATCAGGAAATATCGTTTTTTTTTTTTTCAATAGAGAGAGATGAATTTTATTTTATAATGTGTAGCGAATGTATTTGTTTAGAACTTCAAAATAGTTATCATAATAGCGAGACTATTTCGTTGTACATTTCACCGAATCTGATATTCGCGGGATCTTATCTCATTCCGCGAAATCCTTGAAAGAATCAACCTTGACTTTTGGTCGTATCCGTCTGTAGATGAATCCACCGGTTTGTACGTTGTGCGAATAGTAAAAGCGGAATGAGTCATAACCGATCTCACGTGTTATGACTAACAACACAGCGCGAAACGCTCCGCGTCGCATGTTTGCGAGATGGTCCAGATGATAACACACTAGCGAGACGCCATTTATTAACCTGTGCTATATGTATTTGCGTGCATAATAACATACGATTATGTCTGATATAGTGCATTTTTATAGCAATAAATTACGAGTTTACAAGAATGATTGTTTCAATGTTGAGAGTATAGTAGTTCAGCTTCTAAGCGATTAAAAATTTTAAGCTTGGAAAACATGCAAGTTATTAATAGAGCGTTGTTACATAGTTATATCTCTTCAGCGTTGTTATATAGTCATATCTCTTCAAGAGTAGAAATTTCTTATTCACGGAATTTTAATTTAAAACTCAATCACGATTTTTGACATTCAAAACTTAACAGTTATCAAGAAAGATTGACGTTAAATTACGATATAATTAAGAAAAATTTACTTTCAAATTGAGATTCTATATGAATGAGAATAACATTGTAAATTTAAAATTTTTTAAATTATAAATCTTAATTTAACTTAAAAATTTTAATTGTAAAATATTAATTTAAAAAAATTAATTGTATATATAATTGGTTTAGAAATTTTAGAATGCATTCAGCACTCCAAATCACACCTGGAATTCGAGTGGGTTTACGGGACTCTCACTATGTGCAAGCACGTGCATTACGTCCCCACGTGTTGACACATACACGTGCGCATATCCGGCCGAGACATCCTCCACTGTATGAATCATTAGTGAGAACTCTGTCCATTGACTAATATGTACATACTATTCTTTCCGTGATTCTCGAAAAGACAAATCATCTGTGTTTTTCACTCTTTCATTCATTCATAGCTTATCTATTTTAAGAGATAAATAACTTCAAGATTCAAATTAATCCAATAAAGCGATAATAAAATACTTTTTAGTTACTTGCAGAAAAGCGTAATAGAATTTTATTTAAAAAAAATCTAATTGACGTACAAATCAGTATAATTGAAATATTGAATAATTACTAATAATTACAATATGAATAATTACAATATGAAATATGGAAAATAAGAAACGCATGATAAATAATAGATTTAGCAGAATGTCATTCGTATAACAAAAATCAATATATCTTAGTTTTTATTTGAGTTAATAAATTAATTATAATAAATTAATTAGTTGAAATAAATCAAAAATCAATAAATTCTTAGTTTTTTTTTGAGATGTATGATGATTTTTATAAAAAATATACTCTATGTCGATGCAATACGATGATTATATTAATATACATGTGTAGTGACCCTGGAATTTGATTATGCAATTCTGTTTCGATGTGCATTTCTCATGCGCCTCTCCCGCTTATGCGCTCAAACGTAAATGATAATTGGCGGTTCGGCCGAAATTGTATCTATTTAAAAACATAGGGGTAATATCGAAATAATGACGGGTTATTGAATAAATTACCCTCCATCGCGCGCCGTACTTTCAGTGCCCATTCTAAATGCAGTAACATCTCGCCGAATAGTTTAACGGAGGTAATAAAAAATAATTGCTGTGTGAGTGGCTCCTGCGATGTGGTTCAAGGGACGTAGATCATGTCTCTGCTCTCTTTTTCTTTTAAATTTTATATTCCCTTACTTACGTTAAAATGTCTGCATAATATTGTTCTATTGTGTTATAATAATAACACTCATGCAAATATTCAGGCATGTTTTTTTTTAATAAATACGTTAATCTTAACGCTTCACAGTGGGACAGAATCCCAAAAAAACTGGCAAAAAATCGATTTTAGAATTTCAGTAAAATATTTATGTATGTCATTATCATCTCAATGCATCAAAGTAAGCCAGATTTAAATTTTATAATATTTCGTCAAGTATTTTATTTTGGCAGAGCTTTGAATATAAGAATAAGTTTTACTGGGTAAACTGGGTAAACAACATACATATGTTATAAATACTATAAATTTCAAAATTCACAACTTATATCTTAAGTTTTATTATTTATTTATTGTTTTTTGTATATATTTGTAAATGTTAATTGTTAATAATCATTTAATATTACATAAATTAAAGTTCTGCATCGATTGAATTGAATATTTTTATATTTTTGCAAATTAAAACTTGCTATCGATTGACTATAATCGGAGATACCGCTTTCTAATGAAATTTGCTTTACACTTTCATATTATGTCCCTTCAAAAAAACCCTGCCACTTTTTGCCACTTCGCTTCGGCTTCGGAGAAAGAGCCTATTCGATCACAACACGCGCACATAGTATCGAGCGTACGTGGACATTTATTTTCGTGAGCGCATCTTATTAAAAGTAGATTTTGAATTGGCTGGATTTATTTTTGAATATTTTTTTTCACATTTAATAATCATTTAATAATAAGCTATGTCAACCTTATTATTTACCAAACGAGAAATTATTGAACAAATCTGGTTGACGATAGAAAACGTGCCAGTCCTAAGCCCGGATAAGATGAGGAAGGAAAACATTCAATTTTTATATTCATTATATTTTCTTTTCTTTATTTCTATTATACTATTTTCAGTAAAATCGTTTATGTGTAGTTGTTACGTTATAATTATAATTTTATGTTCCCATTGGATCCACCATTCTGAATTTCAAAATTGTAGTATTATTTTCGAAACCAGCGATCCCAAAAACTCCGAATGTCGAGTTTCATCCAAATCAAGTCACTTTTCGCATTTTGGTTCGCCAATCGCATATTGATATATCGGTTATTTTAAATTTTGAAATTTTGACATCAGAAATGGAATTAGCGATATATACCGAAAACCTTATATTAGTGTATCGGTGTTAAATATTTTCACATATTTTACGAGATATTAATTTTTGCCACTTTTTCGTGATTCTGTCCCACTGTGCGCTTGTTTGTAAAGTAAATTTAACAACATGATATATTATCAATGTAATGATGCTTCATCATGTTTGCAACGAATATTGCTTGATAAATAATTTATTAGTTATAAATATGAATATTGTAAGAAGTTCCAAGCTGCAAAATTTTTAGCTCTTATTAACTTATATTTTAATTTATACCTGCAAAGTATACAATAATTTATTTTTTAAGCATAAATTGCTAATTAATATTTCCAATCCATATTTTTTATATGCTTTTAATATATGAAAACTGTATAGACAGTATATAGGTGCTTATAATACATAGTTTCGAATATCCGTAAGATTTTACACTTGTAGTTTTTATAATGATTAAATACATATTGATTAATGTTTAATTATAATCACTACCTTTAATTGATTAACATTTATTTTATTAAATTTGTGATGTATTGACAGAAATAACCAATATGTATCCGAAAATCGAGTATGAGCGCATTTCTTTGCATTAAAAAAATGACACTAAATATAAATTCTTAAGAATAAATTGATTCCATTTCTCGACGAATTACTCCACAACATTTCTTCGCGATCTAAATCTAAAATGTGGTTTGCCTCGATTGAATGGGCGATCATGTATTCGTGTAGTTAGAGAGTCCATCTTAAAGGGGATGCAACCATGTTACGCGGCTGTCCATGAGAGCACTTCTCTTTCATCGCAGACATCGTCCAGTATATAACGAATATTTTTCATAATCCTTGTACACGAATTATATTTTTATTGAACAATATTAATTATTTATTATTAATTTTATATAATTATTTAATTATTATGGTAATTATTTTTATTGTATTCTGTTTATATGCGTATTGCTAATTATCTATATTTCATTTAATTATTTCTCATTAATATTAATAAATAGGGTCCTTTTTTTAAAATATAGTCGTGCATTACATCAAATTTAATCCGTTTTTCAATTAAAGTACGGTATATTTTTGCAATTCCAATTACCAGAGGTGTATAGCTCAAATATCATAAATGATTTATATGAATATACAAGTTAATTAATTCTTTTTTGACTAAATTACAGCCCATAAACATACGTGATTTTTCTAAAGTAAAAATCTATTTTGAAATTTATTTGAAATAGCATATTTTCAAATATGCTATTTCAATTCAGGATACAATACAAATAAAAATTACTTTTCTTTATATTGTTAATAACTTTTGTCAAATATTAATAATATAAATATTAAAAAATTTATTATAAATTATTTTCTTTTGAAAATTATACATAATATGAAAAAATGCACATTATAAGAAAGGAAACGTAATTTTTAAATAGATTTTTTGTCATTAGTCTAATGAAGTCTATTTTGCTTATTAACTTAATGATAAAGTAATTAATTAAAATTTTGAAATTATTACGGTAAAATTTCGATTAGTGATTTTTTACATTCTGCGCCAAATCGTATGCCATAGAATAATTAAAACATGACTTAAATAATAATAATACTATGTACTGTACACATATGCATGTGTATTGAACAAATAAAATATAATTAAATATTTAAAGATAAATTAAAGATAAATTTAGGACATATGTAAATAACATCGACTCGCTAATTCTGAGCTGGATACAATTTGTGGGATATTCATTTATCTAAAAGAGATACGCTACATTTTTTTATAACTGATCTACGCCTCTTGTCTTTCACGTTCTGACATAATCTGTCATGAAGCCGCACATGCTTAGGAGCGCAAAATAGAGGAGTGGCGATGACAAATATAATCGAAGAGAAAGTACCATATGAATAATCCAGCAAGATGATAATTACAGTTGTGAGTATCGTAACTAATTGATAAAAAAATATCTCAAGTAACGATTTAGCTGGGGTAGTCTTAATTAAGTCGTCCATGACTACTTATCGTCTAAATGGTGAAAGATAATTTAAGGACATATGGTTGGGAAAGTCGTAATGTATTTAAGTTCTTCATCACGTGTTCTAATTACAAAAAGAAAAGACGTTGTCTACTCGATGACCGTAACGAACGAGAGGAAAGTAGATGGCAAGAAAAAGCTCGTCATCGTCAATTGACAGCTCTATTTATCCGCGATGCAATCGACCTGTCAACGAACGTAACTGGCTCGTAATTTTCGCTTCTGAACGCGAACATTCAGTGTCGGCAATTCGGAGCAATAAAATTTCCTTCCTGTTACTTCAAGACGTCACACAAAGTTATATCTGTGTAAGAAGGACGCACGTGTAAATTCGTGGACAAGTCAATCCTCAATTGATCAAACATCTGATAGACACCGACATAATATAACTAATTTTTAAGCTAATGAAATGCTTTGATGATTTAGGATTTTGTTTAACAATTTGAGAAAAATGCGATATGTATAAATAAAAAGTACAAAATATATTTTAATATTATTCGATTTAATTAATATACGTATGTAAAATTTTTCTTTGTATAGTAATTTTATAAAAAAAACATTTTTACAATTTTTTAGAAATGAATGCTTTTAGAAATCTATGAATCTTTTAGAAATTGAATGGTTTTTTATGATCTACAAGCTATTCTAGATATAGATTATTCCTAGGATTATTTTTTTTAGCAAAAATTATGTTTACGAACTATGCATTACTACAAATAATTTTCATCTAAATTAATTAAAAAATTGGGAGTCAGAAGATTGCGTTAATAATAATTTGAAGAATAACTATGGCTAAGCTCTTTTGCCGAATATATATGGCCAAGGGTGTATCCAAATCCGCAAAGGTATATTATATGTATTCATCAAGTAATCGTGAGAAGAGAGGGTGGCTTAGTCAGTCGAAGGCGTTTAATTAAAACGAATTCCACTATGTCCAGCTCTTTTTCTGAACGTTTTCAATTGATGAAGTTGATATTCTCGTGCAGTATATTGAATATTTGTGAGACATGTATCGATTATTTGAAGTTATAAAAAGTGAAAACTATTTAGAAGATATTAAAAATAGAAATATCAGTTATGGAAAAAAATGGAAAATTTTGTATAAATTACTTTATATTATCACTGCAGCATTTTAAAATCTAAATAAATAACGTGGCTTCGTTAATTAGAATTAACTAAAAAATATTTTTCAAACATTTTATTTTCTTCTCAAATCGTTTATTTTCTTGAGACGATAGTAACAGTAATGATAATAAATAGAACGTAGAGAAATTTCTTACTCCGATATTAAATATAATTAGCTAGTAATTAATGCTGATTTTAAGTTAAATTTTAAGTCAAATTAAATTAGATCTTAGTGAATTAATACGATTAATTAAATTTACAATATTATAAAAATTTGTTGAAAAATTGCTTGTACGTCGTAAAATTGACATTTATGACTGCTTTCAATATTATCTCTATAGATCGATGCGAGAACTCGCGGTTACTTCTCGGCACTCCTCGTCGATTCTCTTCTCTCATCCATCGTCCGTGGTCACGCGCCCCGCGACAACCCGGTTTATCGGGCAACGCCCAGATACGGGCGTAGGGGCTTGAAATATCGAATCTCCACCCCCTGCACCTCTGCTTCCCCGGCGGGAATGTCCGCGTCGTCAGTGTGCTCGCGGCGCGTTGCTATTTTTGGATTTCCATATTTCCACCTTCCATCATTCGGCTGTCGTAAACATACCCAGAGATTCTCCGACGATACTGGATCGCTGAGGCTGATCTAGGGAAATTGTCAAGTAGACGATGATAAAGCAAAGTGCAAATTTTAAGATTACAAATCTTTAGATCACTTTTGCTTTTAATTTCTTTGCACTTTAATTTCTCGAATATTAATTTTTTTTTGCAGGATTGATAATCTAAACTTTTACGGGAAAAAGAATAATTCGATAATGAACGTTCTATTAATTTTAATGAGGCAGAGGCATCGGTTATGATCGCATTGTGTAGACCTAGTAATGAAAGAACGCGAATCTTGCGGAGCGTGAATCTCGCGGAGCGCGAGTAATTTACTCGAACAATTATCGGCGAGAATCGCATTAAATTAATTAACGGCGTCATTAACGAGATTCTTCGCCTAATTCGTTTCTCGCGTTACTACCGCGTACACTTGCTCGCAGGATGTTTTTGCTTCGTCGTCATCGGGGAAACAGGCTTCCGCTCGAGCTTCACGCGCGTGCATCTATGTCCGCACGCGCGCGTGTCAAAATGTCCCTTTTTGCAGAACACGATAATTAATCGTGTGCGTCACGCCCTGATGCCTAGAACGAGTCACCACGGATTAATCTCCCGATGCGAGACTTTTATGTTTTTGACTGTTGGATTAGTTTTTGTTTATTTGACAGTTGTGTTCAGACTCATAAATATACGCACGCGACGAAACCGAGAATATTCGTGTTAATCTTTAAAAGCTAGATAATAATCAATATTTATGATAATTAGAGAAAATTAGTTAATCGAAAAAAAAATATGCTATGTTCAATATCTGTGTAAATTGATACATAATTATTAAAATTCTTTAATGCAAAAAGATCTGTAATAATTAATGTAATGAAAAAGTTCTTTTCTATTATAATAATAGATGTATGAAAGTTTAATTAATGTACGCTAATATATTATAGTTTTGAGAAATAAATTATAGGCATGAATCATTAAATTAATTTTAGTGATAGAAGTCAACTTTATTTTTTATAGGGATAAAGAAGGGTTTCTGCAGTATTACAACGGAAGTCTTGATATAAATCTCTGCGGGGTTAAGTTAGTAAGACAGTTGAGACCTCACGCGCACCGCCCCTTTGAGTAGTCTGGCAGTTCTAATCGTTTCATCCTAACGTCACGAATTTAATGAAAATGCCTTTAATTATAGCTGACAACTCGATTGTGCGTACTACCTACATGTTGTTCTAGCCTGCGTGTTTACGCGTTTCCTCCCCACGCGTGTCACGTTGAAAATAACGTTGAAAATTATCTCTTCTTTATGATTATTAAAGCACTGTAATCATAGATGCGTAGAAAAATGTAGGTGGCATGATATTTACAATCCTGCTAATGGACTCGTAATAGTATACATATTCAATATAGTATGCTTTTTTTAATGGAAAAAAGCGAACGAGTGAATGGAAATGGGGACAAAATCTTTTATTCAATGGAACGTCTATATGTTTTATATAAATAGGTATAGTATATATAAAACATATAAACGAATCAGAGATTTTGTCCCCATTATATATATAAAAAAAGCTATTTCTAAAATTCTGAAATTGTACGAGCTATAAACTGATGGATAAAAGACTCTTCTCAAAAAAAATTTTTCGAAAACGACCTAAAAAAAATTTTGTGCTGAGATAAGTATTTTATTAAATAGAAACTATAACATAATAGTGATTAAATAAGAAATTTTGAGCATGGTCTTCAAAATTTTAGAAATATTCCTTATAAATGATAAAAACCGAGAAGCATAAATATGTATTATTTGTTATTAAAATTGTTATAAAAATTGTTAATATTTTCGGGGATAAAGATATCACGGATTTGTTTTACGTTTAATTTTTTGTATTATATTGTATTTGTACAATATGATGGATATATCTGTCCATCTATTTGATATTCCTCAAATTGAACCGCATTACGATACAATATTAGAAAAAATTTTTGTGAAATATAACGCGTTAAAACTGATATAATAAAATTTACGTCTATGTATACATATATATGTATATTGTTCTTTTGCATTATCAAACTCATCGAGAAGTATATTGAAAATCGAATTTACGAAGTAGATTATGAAGTCGCAAAGTATGATTTCCGTGACAATATTCGCTATTATTTGATGAAGATGTCGAGAGGAAGAGCAATTTACGTGATTTGCATAACAGTTACGTCTTACATCACTTGCTCGGCGCTTTTCTGATTTAGCGTTACGTCGCGATCTATTCGCTTGTACCGGCGTCTGTGTTTTCTCGAGTGATTTATTCAAGGCGCCGCCTTTATGCCCTTCTTCGCACAACGGGGCTGTACAACATTGCTAGTTTCATTATTATATACGAATACTTAAATATGCGTGCGTGCATACGTATTTACGTTTGTGTGCACGCGGAGATATCCGGGAAAATTTCCTGTAGAGTCCGGCGATGCGCGTGTGTTAAAACGTGGTACAAATATACATATATGCAATTATCGATTACTCCCCAAAGCCTACTTTCAAACGCTTATTTATTTACGGCCCAACGCGATGTATTTCGAATTGACGTCCGAATAAACGTAACGTGGGAATCGCATAAGGTTTTATTTTCTTCGTTGTAATGTAGTTTGTAACCATTAGATATCGGTACTTTTTGTGGCAAGTATTTATATTAATTACAATTAATAACGCATAATCATTTTATGTGTATTATTTAGTATAATTTATTATATTTACTATATTATATATTATAATTTATTATATTTATATGTGCATTCTGATGGAACATACGATTGATATGACATACGAATAGCAGAGTAATCATGCCAAATTTGATTTTCTTCTTCTTCTTCAATATGGAGATAAGAAAATGAAATATATATAATATACTGTGCTTTCTAAAAACTCAGAACTATTTCTAAATGTCTGGAGCAGACGTGTAATCGAATTATTATGTTTAAATTGGTAATAAATTAAATATTGACTTTATTACTTACTAAATTAATAATTATTTATTCTTTTCGATATAAAATTGTTTCCGGTATAAAATTAGTGTAAGATGTGAAATATGCTTAATATTAAATGGAATTTAATGGAATTAATGACTACGTTTATACGTTTATACGGATACTTTTAATTGGATTTAATATCATTCTTAGTTAAAAACTAGTCAATCATTATTAGTCATTCTACTAGTCATTCTATTCTTCAAAGGAATAGCTATGATCGACCAATTTTCATAACTACAGATGTTATTAAACCCGACCAAGGATGTCCGTGCAAACGTCAGTGGCAATTATGAATATACATACATAGAAATTTTTGACACAATAATATTCGATAATAATTAAAAATTTATGTGAAACTGAAAACACATAATGTTTAATTGTAATTACAATATATATAGGAAATTGTTGAAAATTTCGTGAGCCAAGTTTGGCATAAATTTATCTCACCCGGATATCGGCATATTTATGCGTACATAAATCGTCTTTTTATCTCTTTAAATCATAAAATGTCTTGATAATATAATTTTTTACAAAGAAAATGAAAAAAAGTTTTCGCTACTGCAAAAAATTACTTGACAAATTAACTTAATTTAAATGTTAATTGTTACGGTGAAACATTTTTTTTCTCTCTTTTCCTTGTATGACGGAAAATCCGATCATTCATGGGGAGAAAGGAAATATTGTGCTATCGGCTTGAATGCCCTATATTACGGTTTCAGCCTGTTTAAAGGGGTTCATATCCGATCTTATACAGCGACCAACTTTTCGCCCATCTGCGTCACGAATGTCCAAGTATATAACGATCGAAGTTGTGATATCGATCAATATTTCTCCAAGTAGAACGACCTGATTCTTTCCGTGGATTGTATATCGGTTTTAAAAGCGCGTCCCATCAGCTATTCCCATTCGCTACGACAGACTGTTGCTAGCGCAATTTTCCCAAAACGTTCTCGAAATGTTACGTAGAGCGTTCAAAAAATATACCAGATACTCTGAACCGATCAATACTTGCATAACTGTGAGATACATTTTCGCCGGCTGCGAAGATATTTTGCTTTCTGTAGGATCGCGCAATATCGTGACTAGAAATTTATCCAATGATTTTAGCAGGTCCTAATCGGGTTGACCTTATTTCATTATTAGATTTTGATAAGGTAAGTTCATCCAGACCTGATCAATCATGCAACGCAGCACAATAGTCGGATCCTCATCCAGATAGCCTCATCAGGTCCTGATGAAGACCTGATAAAGTCCTTATTAGGATCTAATAAAGACCTTATCAGATCCTCATCAGGACCTGATAATGAAATAAGATCAACCTAGCTGTTAAAATCACTGGATAAATTTTTAAGTCGGGAATTATTCAAATGCTATTTAATTTAGCATCATATTCCAAAAAAAGCAAAAGACATACATTCTAGAGATTGAGAAGGCATACTCTGAAGGAACTTTATAATCTCTAGGAGATTATTCAAATCGATTACGCCTTCTTATAGAATTTGTGGACGTTTTTATTTTACGAGTAACTCATCCATCTCGTGGCTGCGTAGAAATGAAGTCCAGCAACCGTACTCAAACCTAACGAGAACTTTCTTAGATATACCTTATTGAGAATTATCTTAGATCAACCAAATCGAGTTCTTACGTACAATCTTACAAAAGTCAATCATATTCAAACTTGATGAGGATTTTCTTATATATTATTATATATAGATGTACCTTATTTAGGATTATTTTACGTTAACCAAATCAGATCCTTATAACATATAAAATTAACTTGATACAAATTCTAGTCGGGATGTTTCGCGAGAGAGAGAGAGGAGGGAGAGAGAGAGAGAGAGAGAGAGAGAGAGAGAGAGAATAAGTAAAA
>NW_012130065.1:9640716-9641583 GCF_000143395.1 Atta cephalotes
AGAGAGAGTAGAGAGTAGAGAGAGAGAGAGTAGAGAGAGAGAGTAGAGAGAGAGAGAGAGNGAGAGAGAGAGAGAGAGAATGAAAAAATTTGATATCAACTATGTGAAATATGTTGCGTTTGATATAAATTACTGATATGTATAATTTAATGGATGATGAATAATTCATAATATTCGTATTTAATTGTGCATATGTTTTATTCAAGCTCTCTAATATTTATAATAAAGTACTGAAAATGCCCACAAAAGATAATCTCTGAAAATCTGATTTGTAGTAATTATTAATCCTTACTTCTTATATAATTTCAAAATTAATTAGAATTAGTTAAACATTTTACGCGTATAAAAATTATAACAGTTATAAAACTGTTTTAAAATTTGATTTTATTACATAATGTTACTGTATATAATCTCAATTATTTGCCATTTTTACCGATATATTGTCATAAAATTTTTTATGTGTCATATAACTAAACTAGAATCTTTAAAAGATTTTTATAAATTTTCTAAATGACATAACCGACTAACTCGAGGAATGTGTGTACATAATATCAGCTCTCATTGATGTGACACTCGCGAGACACCCGATATGTAATCGAGTGTTTGAACGGAGCTGCTCGCTCCAGAGTTGAAACCGACCGACCGACCGACCGACCGACCGACCGACGCAAGGTCAGGCGGTGGCCTCCAACTTCCGGTGGTGGTATCCCCGCGTACACACAGGCACGTCATACGTACGCAGACGGAAAAGAGGGCACCCCTTCTCTCGCGCGGCCTATTCCTTTCCTTTACGTCCTTCCTCATTGCTTCTCTCTTTCTCTCCAACGACATCTCTCTCTCTCTCNTNNTCTCTCTCTCTCTCTCTCT
>NW_012130065.1:9641603-9644214 GCF_000143395.1 Atta cephalotes
TCTCTCTCTCTCTCTCTCTCTCTCTCTCTCTCGTCGACGAAGACCAATACTATACGAGACGTAAACGCCGACATACGACGAAGCCCACAATAGCGTTGACAATAGGTACGTATGTTGACAGTCGAGAGATGACAGAGAACTGCGGGTGACACCGAGAAGTACCGACAGGCGGAAAAGCACTATAGAAGTACAACTAGAAGTTCGACCTGGGTATCGAGATAGATGGGGGGGGTTGAACGGGACTGAGGAGGGTAGTATCCTATTGGGTGACAAACTATTGTTTCCGCGCGAATTCATCTACAAAGCGATTTTCCGAAGCGCTTCACTGTGCCGCAAAAATGCATTCAGACTTCGTAACCGCGGATGACCGGGTTTTTCGAATAATGCAGTTCTCTTTTGTTGTGTATTTAAAAAATTTTTTTTCCTAATACGAGCTACCATGCTTTTTATGTTTTTATATACAAATAAAAATTTTACGTAAAAACATTCAGAAAAGAAACAATTTTAATGTGCAATATTTTATTACATATTTTTTATTGTATTACAGTAGAATTGTTAAATTATGATATTTACATGTGCACAACGTGGTAAATGATTTTGACATTTTTTTCAAAATGAAGCGCACCTATTTTGCACGACCTCCATTCGCTATATATGTATAATTTCACGTTTTAAAGATCTCTATAGAGATCGCAAAACAAAGGCATACGCTGCTGCGCGTGAAATGTATTCCTTTCATATATTTTTCTCAAACAAAAGGTTTTTTTTAATTTTCGTGATTATGCTGTCCTAGTTTCATTTCTATCCGCACTCTAGAAAGTGATTTATCTTGCGCCATTTAATATAAACAAAATACAGTTATACAAAAAATTGATTAGATTGCGATTATTACTCGTATTAATTACTTTTAGATGAATCATTTTATTTTATTAATTAGAGAGAAAAGAGTATTATCAGAGTTTGATCGAAACTTATTTGCCGAAATTGAACCGAAACACTCGGCTACATATCAATTTCTAACATGAAACCATAATTAAAAAATAGAAATCCTAAAGGCCATGTGTATAAACATGCCTATCATATACTTTTATCATATACTTTTTCTTCATAAATATCATAATTTTAAATTTATTGAAACAATTAAATTTCGATCGAAATCGAAACTGAAATTTCGATCGAAATCGAAACCGAAATTTCGATGTGTGCCAATTTTGGCAAAAGAATATAAGTATTTTTTCTTCATAAATATCATAATTTAATTATGAAATAATAATTATACACATTAAAATTAATATTTATGAAGAAGAACTACATGCATGGTTTCAGTTGAAACTGACACGTAGTGAATGTTCGTTTTCAGTTTCGACAGAAGTTTCGGTTGGACTCTAGATATTATGATATATATCCTACCTGTAAAATATTTTTAAATTTGTGTTCACTGTTTAATAATTAGATTCTATCATGATTGTTATGAAGAAAATTTTCTATTTTAATTTTAACAATATGTATATTTTTGTTTATTATTATATTTTAGAATTTGTTGTCTTACTTAGTTAACTTAGTAAAAAAAATGTATACTTTTTATAGTTCGGAATTACACGATATCGTTTCGTGTATTTCTCTAATCTTATTTTAAACTTAAGTTTATGTTTGAAAGAATCAATTAATCAGATTTTTTTCAGATTTTTAAATAGAATTCTATATTTTAATTCTACTTACAATTTAATATGCTGCGATATATATGTACATATGTATAATATATTATTCATTTTTGTTACAACAATGAAATAACTTAAAAACTAAATTTTTCAGAAAACAAATTTGAACGTTTTAAATCATTAATTTAACATTTAGAAATATTAATCTTAAAATTAATGTTACAATTTTGATGTAATAACTACTTGAGGAGATTAAAAGCATGTACTTTTAAAGTATATTTGTTTCTTTATATGTCTGTTTTTTACAATCAACTAAAAAAAGTAATGTCAATTTATGTCGTTGTAACAATTAAGTGATTTGTGTATTTTAATACATACTTTTAATCTATATTTTATACAAATTTAATTTTTAATATTTATTCTCGTATTTTATATACATATATGGCACATAAAATTACAAACAGAATTCTATTCTACATTTTGAGATAAATCATTTAAAGTGCAATTTGATCCATTTCTTCATGGAACAATTTAGTTATCGCGTAACACTTTCATTTTGCGTTCATTGAATTCCGGCAATTGCAATTTCGTATGCATTGCGCAATACAGGACGCTTTAAAACACGCGGAGAAAGAAATAAGCTCTTTGCAGCACTTGCTGTGTTTGCTTCTTCGGACATTCTATCGTGCAACTACTTACTACTGACAGGCAGGTCCAGAAAGAGGTCACCATCACTAGCTAGCGTTGCGCCGTTCTCATCCTCTCTACCTTCATTTCTCGGCCTCTCTTTTCTCTCTCTCTCTCTCTCTCTCTCTCTCCTCCCTCCCTCCCCTCCCTCCTCCTCTCTCTCTCTCACACACTACACTACGTACTACTACTACCTACCTACCTAACCTACCTACTACTACTACTACTTACTACTACCGTACCGTACCTACCGTACCGTACCGTCC
>NW_012130065.1:9644526-9665326 GCF_000143395.1 Atta cephalotes
CGCCGTTCTCATCCTCTCTACCTTCATTCTCGCCTCTCTTTCTCTCTCTCTCTCTCTCTCTCTCTCTCTCCCCCCGCCCTCCCCTTCCCCCTTGCTCATTGACTCTCACAGAACCATGTACACTGCACTCACCAATGCAACTACTCTTGATGCACTCAGCAGCTTCTCTCTCCACGCGGCCTATTTTTGCGAAAATACACGAGCATAAAAAAAGTGCACATGAAAAGACAGAGCCGAGAATTAAAAAGAGAAAGAAAAAATATTCGAGATTTATTTATCTCTGCGCTCTGTAGAGTATAAAAACGAGAAAAAATTATATTTTAAATAAAAATTTAATACTGATCGTAGATCGCATAGAATAATAGATTTAAAATATATATGTATGTATAAATGTGTATTTTGCATAATTTAATAATAAAAGATATAAAATTTAAGGAGAGTTACATTTTCCGACTAAATAACTATCTTTCGTCTTTGTGTATTTTGCAAGAAACGAAATATTTAGCAATGTAAAAGGTTGCACAGGTAAAGAACTGTGAGAAAGTTGGAAGTGCGGAAAGAGAAGAACGTTGAGCGCGAGGATGAGAAAAATGAAAAAAAAATTCTTTTAGATTTCACAGAAGCACGCACTTCTTTTCCTCTTTTCCTTCTCTTTTTCTCTTCCTTTATCGTTCTCTTTATTCCTTTTTGCTCGTTCTCTTTCCTCTCTCATCTACTCGTAATAATAATTCCCGGGGAAATAGAGCTCGCATTTCAAGAACGCACTCGTCCCATACATGCGTGTGTCACGCTTCGTCCGTACGGACGTGCGTGTCTCTCGAATGCACACACGCGTGTTCGCACTTCGCGCGAGCGCTTCATCGACGATGACGACTCGTGTGAATTTCGCATGAAGCACGCAACGACGAGAGAGCGTTCTTTTTATCCGATCGTTCCCGCACATTTCCCGCATTACGTTCTCTCGTAGAAAATATAACCCGCCCTACACTCTATTTCCCTTTTTTTCTTCTCTTGTTCCGACGAAAACGAAATCTCACCGTGCAGCAAGATATATCTTCGCTCTACGTCGCCAAGACTCACTGCAGACTCGCATAGAACGATCACAGCCTTTGTTCTCGGTAAAATGACGGAGATTTTTGTATAAATATCCCGATGTGTATATGTATATACTGCGCTGAAAGCATTCTTCTGTTATCGTCATTTCAACATACGTAGTTACGTTCTGGCTCCGTAAATTATAATCGACGTCGTCGGCAGTATATCGTATGTTTGAATGGTACGCAATAAATATCTCGATTAGTGCGAAATTTATTACAGTGGATATCGATCAGACTGGAAATAAAAAACCGAGTATTACTTGCTGAAACATCAGAAAGCATATTTTAAACAATGATAAATTGGAAAGAATGATAATAGGTTAGAATAAAGATAATGAAATAATTTAATCTAAAATGTTAAATATTAAAAGACTCCTTTAATTAAACATAAATAAGAAAATGAAATCAAGACCATAGGAATCAATCAAGTTTACGATGCGAAATATATTTAATTATGATAATATTCGAAAAGTACGTTTCGACTTTAAATCATTTGAATCATCTTCAGCTTAAAATTATAATAAATATATAGGTTATAGGATCGGGTATTATGAGCACCTTAAGAAAACATTTTGATATATCTAATACTGAAGAATAAAAAAAATCTTACACATACCATTTGATAAATTTGTTGATGTTTTATGTCTTACAAGGGAACACAGCCAAATAAATCTCTCCGATTTAAATGAGATTTTAACATGTTGTTCTATGAACAAAAATAGGAGACACGTATTTTTTTATACGTGCTGAGTCGAAATATCGTCGAAAAAATTTGCAGAATGGAAATTGAATGGTATTAAAAGTACTTTAGAACTATAATAAAAAATTTTTTTCTTTAAATAAATTTTTTCCTTAAATAAATAATTTTTATTATAAATAAATAATTAAAAAAATATTTTTTTATTACAGTTCTAAAGTATTCTTGAAGTCATTCAAATTTTATGCTGAAAATTTTTTTCTATCTCTTACAGTTTCGACGATTCAATCTGAAAGAAAAAAATCGATTTTTTTCACGGGAGGATTTCACTCCCTTAACGTGTGACTCAGCACGTATAAAAAAATACGTGTCTCCTATTTTTGTTCATAACATTCTAAAAGCTCATTTAAATCGGAGAGATTCACTTGATTGTGTTCTCTTATTAATATTAAAATTGATTATTTTAATGTAAATGTTAAAATGATGGCGGATATTTTTATTATTCGCCTAGTGTTCATATTATCCTCTGGGTAGGCTAATATGAGCATTCTTAGGAGTAATATAAGCATAAATTATTTTGTAAAAAATTATGTAGAAATGAAAGATTGAAATATATATATATATATATATATATATATATAATATGAAACATTTTATTAGATAAATGCCAATCAAATATTTGTTTAATAAAACCAAAAAATAATATTACATTTATAAATATTTAGTAAGTATTATCAAATAATAAAAGCTTGGTAATATGATATATTTATTAAATATTTGTAAAAGTAACATTATTTTTCTTATATTAATCAAACATTTGATTATTTCACCATACATTTACCATAGCTATTACCAAATTTTAACGGGGTCAACCACTGCTGAAAAGAATGCACACTAATGTACAGTGATTGCTAATTATGACAATACAATACATTTTATTGCTAGCATTGCTATTGTATTGTTAACATTGTTATCCTATCTAATGCCACCTATTGCGTGTAATATTCTCAAGTATTGTTAATGTATTGTAGCTACTACTAATTGTAAGTATTGCTAGTTATTGCTAGTGTATTGTTAGTACTGCTACTTTTAGCATTGTCTGTTTTATTACTGTACTGTCGCAATATATTTCTAAAGAAATGTACATTGATTGCCATAGTGGTGATCCCTCGCCAGATTCTTTTTAATGTACAATAAGGAGTAATGAAGATGATCATAATACACCGTATGTACCTATCCGAAAAATTCCCGTGTGTAATAAATTAATAATAGTCTCGGGACTTTACGAAGTTAAGATGGTTCAATATTATTTACTTTACAAATATTAACACAGCAGAACAAAATATCTTATTTCAATATAGATTGGGGACCTTATGAAGATAGAGGAAAACAATGTAAGAAATAAGAAATAACGTACCTTCATTTAATATGATAAATAATATCCAAAGTATGTAAATTTAGATCAAACTTCATAGCATATTGGAATGTCGCGAAGGCAGGTGCATCTTTTTACAACAGTTAGCACTATTAATATCAATCATTACAGAAATATAAAGGGTGTTCATATTATCTATAATGTTTATAATACCCGATTTTACCCTATATGTAAAAATATCGCATTTAAAATAACGCAAACATTGCCGCAAATTTTTTGATGATTTGCCGTATGTAATCCTTCTGATGAGGATGTGAGAACACGAGCAGTTGTAACACAGTTTCATTGCTGAGTTGAGATAAACCTCTAGCTAGAAATTGTTATTGAAAAAGGTTAGAATAAAATTTTTTTTTATATATTCCTATATAACTCTCAAAAATACAACTTTAATTCGATTCTACAATGATAATAGATATAATAATTATACGCTCTTTATTGTAAAGGACAATAATTTTTTACTTCAGGTTCCTATTTTTTAGATTTATTTATTTTTTTTAGATTCAATTTTGTCCTTTATTTTAATTTAACTCCTTCAGACCCAGCGTACATTATAATGTATATATAAATTTAAAGACATAATCCGTCGAAATTATTTAATTCTATCGACACTATCTGAGATCTGATGACGTACATAATAATATATATGTTCGAAAAATAGACAAATTAAAAAAAAATTAATTATTAGTATAAATGATTAATTTTATTATATGATTAATAAATATGTATGAATGAAAAAAAAATTTTTTAATATAAGTTTTAATGAAATCAGGTCCGTGTGAAGGGGTTAATATTATTAAAGGAAATTCCTTTCTAATTAACATACCAATGTCTAATGTCGCACTAATGAACGAAACCAACAAGTTTAGTTTTATATAAGATATACAATATAACCCAAGCCAAGACAACAAGTCAAAATGACATAAAAATGAATCGTGATTGATTGAAAAGTGATTATTTTTAGTAATCAATTTTGTAACTATTTTGACATTATTATGATGACTTGTGAATTACTTCAAAGTTATTTTGAAAGATCTGCGTAAGAAAATTTTAGAAATTAATACACAAACTTTTGACAGTCACAAACTATTATAATTTTGAAATTTTTTGGAAGTTCTAAAATTTTCTGGTTTTATCCTTTATTTTCTCTAAGAGAATATGGTAATAATAATATGACAATGATGATAATAATATTATTATAATATTATTATAATAAATAATAAATGATAATAATAATATAATAGTAATAATATTATATAATAAGAATGAGCACTGTAATAATAGATAGATAAATCGTCATTTGCACGCATTAAGAATTTAATTGTGAAATTATAAATGAATCAGTAAAAAAAAACACTTTTTAAATATTTCGGTGGTATTCATTTTGATTCTTATAAATAAAGTTTGTTGTGTAAATTGTCAGGAGTGACAAGGAGTGCCAAGGGTTGTCGAATGCAAACCGCATTGCGCGCATGATTGCTCTTGAAATCGCGCGTTCATTCGTGCATTCGCGAACTCCTACTGCACGCGTGAAATGAATAAAAGCAAAACTAATGACGTGGCGAGAGATTCGGGACAGTAACGGTTCCATCGTCACCAGCACACGGCACTGAATAACTGTCAGTGCCGCCGGCATAAAATGAAGAAAGAGCCTGTGCGACCTGATGAGAACGCGGACTCCCGCGAACTCGTCGCCTCTCGTTTATCTCTCGTGCATTCGCAACGTAACGGCCGCGATGCTTTCAGTCTGCCACGTGTAAAAGTGCAAAAAAGTATCCGTTTATTTTCTGTAGAAAAACGCGAGACAATATCCAACACAATCAACTTGAATTAAGTTGTCCGAAAATCATTGCTTCTGCAGTTGAAATCAATTTTTTTTTCATAATTATAGGCAATCCTTTCTATTTCTGAATAATCTTTTCATTATTCTCTAAAATTTTTTATCATAGTTTCACATTTTTCATTATGTCTTTAAAATTTTTTACTTTAGTTTCACATTTTTCTTTTATCATAAAACTTTCCCGATTCGTATTTCTCTCTAAGATTATTACACAAATAATCTAGATCTCTATTTTGTGATAATAATCTGAAGAAAAATGTTTTATGTGATGTAAAGATAAATTTTCTTATTTAACATTTTATCAAAGTTAGGTAATTAGCGTCTAATAGCAATATTTTATTGTGAATTAACAGAGTATTTGATTATTATTTATATTTATTTAAAAATAGGCGACAATTATCTTCATCTTAATTGTAACTTTTGTAATAAAAGAATATATTAGAATTGATTTCATAAGATGACGTACTCATACTTGCTTGTATTTTAATTTTCCATTATTCTGTGTATTCTTACCAAAATCACATAGAGCATTTTACATTTGTCATGTCGAGGGTTCGTGTTTACTTACAACACAATGTGTAGACAGATGTATCGTTTCACGCACGTTGGAAAAATTTTTTGTTCCACTTGTTGATTCGGCTCGCACTCGAATAGGAGTACACGTTATTTTAAACGGATGAAGGCTCGTCGTTCGTTTTAATAACCTTGTTACGTAGTGCTTTACTATCTATGCGCGTTAATCAAATTATTTTCATTACCATTCGAAACAAATTGATTGAAAGAGCGTCCATCTGTATTCGTGGTATTCGCGCAATATAATATAATCGTTTCTGTTAAAAACTCTACTCGATCTCTCACAGTAATTTAAAACTCCCGTCGTGGTGTTTGATGATAGCGCGTATTAACGATTGCGCGAAATCACGAAAACCAAGAGCACTGGATGTTGTTTTCACGTAATTTACACCGATGAACTCGCGAAATTTTATTGACACACAATTCAATTTGCGTTTTCAATGGAAAAGAGTCGTGACTAAATATTCGTTGTTTTTAATTATATATTAAAATTTTTTTGATAATTTGATATTTTACATCGAAAAATGATATAACATTTTTTGCTGAACGTCGCTAACTTTTTATAAATAACTTCTTTATTAGTAATTTAAATTTTCCTTTTCTTTTTGCTGCGTACGATTGCGACTTTCGGAAAGTCGATTTGGAAAGCCGCTGTAGTTTCTATTCTATTGGTGTACTGCGGTTTCTCCTTTATTGTATTCATGACGTCACAGTCGTTGACTATTCGTAAGCGTCGGAATACGCTTACGTGCGAGGGAAGTGGCATAACAACTCGACATTAAGAACCGACAGAACGGACAACCAGTCAGTTTTTGACTGACGTGTCCTCCAATTTAGTATTTAACGATAAAGCCACAGAAAGCATTGCAAAAATAGACTTGGGAAAATCAACCAGGCGAGTTGTTTCAATGCGAAAAAGGAGGGATGAAGTAAAAGATAAATTTACATTTCTTCATTTACATTTCCCTCAGAGATCACTCGAAGAAAAGTCGTTCAAATAGCACTGTGTTGAATGTATAAAGAGAAGTCATTCTGTGCTTTCGATTATTGTAAGTGACAAAATGGAATAAAAAATTGCAAGTATAAATACCGTTTTATTTCACGAAAGCGAATTATATATTTCGTTATAAAGATATAAAAGTGTTATTCTGTAAAAGTGAATTATTACCGACTTCAGTGCTACACTTATGTAATCATCAGCGAATATTTACTGTTTTTCGGTAAATTTAATAATAACTGATTCATTTTTAGAGATTATGATTTTCTGCAGATTCATTCTGTATATTCTGCACAGACTGTGTGGTGTGACTTATCGTTGAATTATGCAGATTGATATCGCGAGTTAGATCACTTATCTCTTATTTTAATTTTTTTAAAAATAGTATTGAATTACATCCAGAAAAAAGTTTCTTCGAGTAAAAAAAATTTGTGCATTGCTAGACAGTTAAAAGAACAGTTTCTTTAATTTGAACGTCACATCTTGAAATCAAATAAATTTTTCTTTGATTTAAATATTATTTCTTGAAATCAAGTAAATTTTTATTTTCCTCTCGATGATATTTTCACTTTAATTTTAAAAAATCAATGAAAGAAACGATTTCTTTAATTTAAATACAATTTTTCTTTGGGTGTACATACTAATTTTTTCAGAGAGTGCATTGAGCAAATAATTGATTTTTTTTTATATTTAAGAAATTATTTGTATAAATAAACATTAAATTATTCGGATATTATCGAAATCATTGATAATTCTCAATTATAAAGATACTTTTTTGCATAAATAATAGCACTTATTTGAAATAGACAAGAAAGATTATTTTTTGTAGGTAGGAATGTAAAAAATTCTAATCAATCTGTCTATGAATAACTCACTAAGCGCTGCGGTTTAATTGTGGACCATGAGTTTAATAGCGCAACAAAAGAAATTTAATGAGCGATAAATAAAAACTCTTCAATCCAACGCGATTCACCTCATGTCAGGAATGATCGACAGCAGAGAGTCGCATGCGGATTCACCCGAAATCGTCGTTTCAGTCTGACAGGATGTGACAGTCGAGGGAAAGTTTGCTCAACGCGCGCGCTGTTTCCACTGCGAATTCTCTCGCGCAGCGAGAAGGGAAATCGCGTTTCGCGACAGGCAGCACGGGGAGCAAATCGCGAATGTATGTGTGTATGTGTGTATGTGGTGTGTAGAAATGAGAGACGCGACTTACGTCATCGCGTCCCCCGCGGATCGAATATTGAATCGGGACGGCGCGTTGTTACGACCAGCGAACAAGGCCGGCGAAATAACAGGAAGCCGGCCGGCCGTATCGATATGTGCACGCGCGGTACTTGACAGAATATTGACGTACGCTCTCTTTCTTTCTCTCGTTCTCTCTTCTTTTCTTTCTCTTCTATACTGAAACCTCCGCTTGGATAGTTGGCATTCGTATATTCCGTTCCTGTTCATGTTTGCGGCCAACGAGGCCAAAATGAAAAAATCGATGTCGCTATGAACAAGGTCGCGCGTCATCCCTGTAGACCTACAAACCTTTCAAAATACAGCTGCGAAACGGCTCTTCTTTCAATTAAAACCTCTTTCTCTCTCTCTCTCTCTCTCTCTCTCTCTCTCTCTTTCTCAATTAAGATCTCATAGAATGATATTAATATTGAGTAAAAATATTATTTTCCTTTTATTTTTAGTGCGCCTTTCATAATGTTTTTCTTTAAAAGAGATAACATGAGACTAATGAGATTTTAGAATCGATCTATAAATTAAAACATTATATTATTCATTTAAGAGAAATAATTATGTTTTCGGTTAAAGCGGATCTTAGTACTTAAGTATTTCAGTACGAATTTATATATTTACATATTCAATTTTACAAACTGTGCGCTAAAATCTTTTCTAGTGTGTTAAACATCTTAAAAACTATAAATAATTTATTACGAATTGCGAAAAATGTAACTTGTCAACTGTGTAATCTACCGTGAGATAATATTTTTCACAATAACTTATTTACAGTTTTTAAGATGCTTATAATAACAAAATTATCACTATCCTTTTAAGCTTACATGAAATATTATTAAATTGCTTGTCAATTTAATACGTGATATTACTACTCTAATTTTATTTATGATTGCGTTTCAAGACTGAAAAAGATTCGGTATGCAGGTTCGGTATTGCAGCATTGGATATATATTCATACTGAAATACTTAAAGCATTAACATCCGCTTTAACCAAAAATAATATTATTTCTTTTTGAATTTTAATTGATTTGTTCTCGTCAGTCTAATATGAATAATATAATTGATTATAATTATTAATGTGCATGTTTTATCATATACAATATAATACAATATAATAATAACACACAATCAAATCGTTTTATACTAACAAGGGAACCGTAACTCACTTTTTATAAGTTTTTGATATGTTATAAAAGTATGAATATAAAAAATATCAGATACGTCCATTTTTTTTATCGACTTATTTCAAGGTTTTTAGTTATAAAACAACTAAAAAATAATGGATTTTTTATTTTCGAGATTTTCAAAAAATATGAATATACTGTTATTAAGAGATGCCGCAAAACTTTCGTATTAAGTATTTTTTTTATAGTTTCGAAGATATTTGCTAAAAATGAAAAAAATCTGTCATTTTCAAGGATTGTTAAATTTCTAGAGATCTTGAGAAAAGAAGATAAAAATATATGGGTTTAATATTTCTTTAAATGTAATATATACTTCACAATATCTAAAATCCATCAAAATCAATGAGGGTCAGTTCCGACGGTTTCACCGTAAGTTTTAGAACTCTCTTATTTGTGCCGATTTTTCCAAATGTGATATCTCTAAATATGATTTTATAATTCGAGCAAATCAGGAATTAAATTGAAGCTAGAAATGTTTAATTAAGTATTTAAATTTTATCATAAATGATAACAAAATTCTAATAATAACACTCTGTTTATTTAATGTATGCGACATCTCGTCAAAATGTGCCATTAAACGTCAAAACGAACGTCTATTCTCTTCGAAATGATCAATAAGCGATAAAGTGCTATCAATTAACATGACATGGCTCATTCGAGAATAAACTTTATATAATTTAATTGTAAAATTCGAAATCTTTAATCTAATAAATTTAGTAAGAAAAGTAAAAAAGAAATTATAATAAATACAACGAAAAAGATATAACGTAAATGTATCAAGAGAATTTTATTTTAATAATAATTCTCCTGCAGCTATGTTGCATTTTTTGAAAAAGTTTATTTTTCTTACATAGATTCCAGTGTACACTAATTTAAAAGATAATAATTGAAATTTCTATATTTTAGCTAGTTTATGTCACAGGTTAACATTTATTTCTTTTCTTTATAACCGTGCTATATTTTCTTGGTATTGCAGGCTGAGTCTCTTAAGGGATTTCACATCGCGAAGCATGTAATAAAATTCTGTCACACCTCTTTTTTCTCCTATCCAAGTCTCGATGTAAGCAATAATAAAACGTTTTCATCACCGTCGCGACTGATCGCGTGCAAGCTTGTTTATTTTTACACGTCGACATTTAACATCGTTAGCCATTTACGTGTATGTATAGCGAAATATTATATATTACGGATAATCATAATTTTATTGTTAATAAATGAAGGTATACGTATGTAAGTAGCATTTATTTAAGATAATGTTTCTAATTTTTGCAAAATCAAAGAATGCTATATTACTTTGCTAAAAAATTCATATTATTTATTAATTATTGACTGCGAATATTCTCAGAAGAACACATTAGAAAATTTATCAAAATGTATAATTTTAATAATTGTTTTAATAACGAATAAATTAAACTAGGCTCTCTTCTTTTTATTTAATCAAAAATATTTCCTCTATGATTCATAATCTGGCTATTTTTAAATTTTTTCCTTAGCTCTCTCTCTCTCTCTCTCTCTCTCTCTCAGTTATTATTATTATAGTTAATTATTGAGTATCTTATCAATAGACGATGATTAGTGAAACGAAGCCGCCCAGTCTCTAATCTCCGTCTGAAACAAGCGCGAGTCTGCTGCCACACTGGGAGCTGTCTGGTAGTGGGGACATGAAAAGGGACGAGGGGAGACAGAATGGTGCTTAGAACTGGAAGGGGGTCAGAACCAGTGGAGGGAGACCATCCGTCCATGGTCGTAGGAGAAGGTTGTGGTAGGTCGCGATGGCAAAATGGCCGATCTGGATGGTTACCCGGGAAACCATCTGGGCGGTGCTTGGCGTTTACCAGAGGCGGAGCGTGATGGCCTTGGCGGCCATTATGGTCCTCCGCTCCGAGAGATATCGCCACCTGGTGAGCGTCCCCCGAAACCAGGGGGTTAAAACCAGCCTTGATACCGGGAATATTACCACCCTCCGGGACTGTCTGGGATACAGATGGGCGAGAGATCGCTTATGCATTCTGGGATAGTTTTCATACTCTAGACAGTTCTGGGATCCATATTATATGTTGCGAGATGATTCGTTCTGATCATTCGAAATCTGATTATTGCGTCAAGTTGCTTCTCTCAAAAACATGGTTCATTCTTGATTTGGTTATTTCTTATGAAAATTCTTCTGACAGGTTGTATAAACTGTATTTCTATTTAACTTATTTAATATTGTCAAGCAAATTGTTGAAATCCATTTCGCTATGCTAGAAAAAGGAAGAATGAATTTTTCCTGTTGTCGATTATTGCTATAGTGTATTTACTGGAGTGTACTTTATATGAATCACATTAACAGCACTTCTCCTTTAATTATATAATATCTTCAGGGAGAATTGGTTGAAATAAATTTCACTGTTTGAAAGAAATGAAGGCAATTATCGAGTCATTATTGAGTCAATCGACTATAATATATTGATTATTTTGTTTCTTCATTTTTCTGAAAAAATTGACTGTAAATTATTACATAATTTAATAATTTATAATGAATTTAATAATAGGGGAATATAATTATCCTCATTTCTTTACATTGTAATAGTTTACTAAGTTGCAGAGTCAGAATTAAATTAAATATAAAGTAGTTAATGTCTTTTAAAATAGTTTTAAACGAACCCAGTTTAAAAAAAAAATGAAAATATAATAAACTGTATTTTTGTAATGATCAAGATATCACGATTTGCAACAAAAAAATTATTGTCCGATTTCGCAACAGTAAACAGTTTTATAGAATATTATTTTATATTGCAAAAAAATTCAGTTTATTCAGTATAAAATTATATAACAAGATCAATACATACAACACCATTTACATCAAATTTTGGCAAAATAATGAAAGTGATAACAAGTAATAGGACTCTCGAAATTCTCATGCTATAGCGATTCTCGTGATTTTTTTCAGATAGCCATTAATATTTGCAACACATTTCGTCGAACGCGAATTCTTGATAAACTGAGAAGGAATTTGTCGCGCCTTGGATTACGTCGTTCGGGCGGCATCTCCGATGCGTGGGTAATTCGAACACGCGGAACACGGAAATATAGAAGAGAGATACCTGCGAAAACGGATTACAATTCCTGACATAACCCCCCCAGGTGTCGAATACCCCCGCGATTCGAATTGCGTGCCAGCAGCAGCGCCATTAAATGTATCTAGTGAGTGAACGGACGAGCGAGCGCGATATCGCGTTATTATTAATCATCCATGTATCGTTTACGTGGCGCTTCCCTCGCCTATTATTAACAGCCGTTGCGCCCCGTAGATATTTACTTATTAATTAACCGATTAACGTTTCGCAATTATGCGCCGTCACGCTCCACTCGCGTACCCGGAAACCGCGCCTCGCTCGTACCTCATCTCGCGTTTCTTACACGTTCGATTAATAACGGCCGCGAATTATTATTGATGCCAACGATGTGTCATGGTGCCGTAGTCGGAGTCTGGCCAACCCGCCATTTCCAGACACATCAATTAATTTACCGCAGTCATACAAATGCAAATTTATGCATTACGCTATTTCTTTCGATTGCAAAAAGATAAAGCGCCATCGATCGATGCGTTAATAGATAGTTATACAATTATTATTAGATATTATTATTAGATATTATTATTAGATATATTACTTGACGTCCATAAATTGAGTCATCATCTTTATTATTATTTGCAAAATTTGCTGGTATGTAATTTTTATTGAATGGTTTCATTTTACACATTCAATATATTCTCTTCTTTATATTTTTACAAATCATCCTTTCTCTCATATTTCAAACTTGTTCTATCGTTTATCTCTTAATCTTATATACAATATAATTATAACATGCTGTAAATTATATACATGTTTTGGCCAAACACATTGAATTAGGTATTTGCGGTCACGGTGCGACGATTTTGACGAGCACGTTTCGCCCATAAATGCTGATTTATCAATTAATTGGCTGACGCATCGTGACCGCACCGAGTCACGCTCTCCCCTTACGATTACGATGACCCCAGTGTGCCAGACAGACGAGAGGGTTGCATGATATTCCGAGGGAAACTAAAACCGGATGCAAAGTATTCTATAAATATAATACGCATACATTCTTGTGTCAATCTGTACACGAAAAAGATTTTTCTCATCTATGTACATTGCGCAAACATTTCGTGCTATCTCGACGTAACGTTTTTATTAATATAATTATATTATATTTATATATATTATATTATATATATATTATTATTATATTTATATATATATTTATATATATTTATAATATATTATATATTATATTTATTAATATAATTAATATAATTATTATAATATAATTATACTACTTTAAATAGTGGAAGATGGGGATTATTTCAAGCTTTAGAAGTTCTGCGTGATAAAGGCGCTGATATTTTTGAATTATTTTATGGCGAAAAATTTAATAGAAGTCCAACTTGTAAAATTTTGCTAAAATAGTGCTAAATAGTGTATATACTTTATGTTGTTAAATTTGAAGAGAATCGGAAAGAGTAAATATTTATTTAATTTTAGACTAAAGTAGAGCGTGCACTTTCGCAGAAGCCATAGAATACAGAATGACTATCCGTCATTTGATTCGATAAATCGGCTCTCCGACCGAATCCCGGTCGCGTTGACAAAGCCCAAGAGTAAACCGAGCGTGCGGATCCTGCTACATCCCGCTTCCATGACCCTCTCTCGTTATCCTAGCAGCCAGCACTTTCTGCTCCAGGCCAGAGGTTATGAATAATACATATTAATTGCACCATTTCCATGTACCATCCTCTCTCTCATTCTCTCTGTGTAAATATATATATGATATAGTTGAGACAATTTTACCATCGACGCTCGAATTCGTTGCGTGCGTTTCTGGAGGAACGCGAATGAGAGACTCGATAAGCGTGCATGAATATCACGATAATAGGCGCTGATAATTAACTAGGTGGTTGTTACGTGGATAGCTGAAAGGTCCCGCCCCGTGCATCGTTCGCATGATAACCGCTCGTTGTCGAGAATGGTTTAATCTTTAACCCCTCATGATTCCGTGGAATAAGTAGAACCTACACAGATTTCATTTCATTATGTAGCACCTTATTTTGAAAGTCTCTAATTAACAACAGACAGGATACATTGTTATGTTGTAACTTAAAAAAAATGGCTAAGCTGAAAATTGTTCTCGTAATGCTGTTTAATTAAAGGAATTATTCGCAAAATGGTTTTTATATTACGTCTCTTACAAAGATATATGGTTTCTATATTATATATCAGTTGCAAATAATTAATTAAAATATTATTAATTATATTATTCGTAACTTTCAACTTTGACCGATCCTTAGCTCTCTACTATATTATGTTGTTACATTAGTCATTTCTATTTATTAAAATACATCGCCTGGTTACGTGTTCTCTCATACATGTCAGTTATTGCGAAAAATATTTCCGAAACCCAGAGGTCGAGTTAGCTAAGACATTCGCCTCAGAAAGTCGAGAGATCTTAGGTTCGAATCTTGGCTGAGATAATAAAAGTTTCTTATTTGAAATAAAGGGAGGGATCATAAGGTGCGTCACCAAAATCCAGACAAATCGAACAAAATGTTTTTAATGAAAAATTAAATATTACAAAAAATTCTTTTACATGGCACTTGGGAGATCCCTGTAGAGCACAATTATTCGATATATCCCCTATTAGCTTGAATGACAGTTTTTATTCTCGATCTGAAGCGTTCGCACGCACGCTGTAATGTAGCGCTGTCCATGCCGACGAATGCTGTCTTACATAAATAGTAATCCTTAATGACGTCATTGGAATGCCGAGATTTGTTTGTGACCATTTCAACTACACTTCATACGTAGTAGTCCAAGGGATTTAAATCTGGGCTGTTGGGAGGCCAGAATGGGAGTCGAGGCGAGCAACTCGGGTTGTCCTAGCAGCCTCAGAGAGCATCTGTCATATCTTTAATGTGTACGATTTGTATCGAAGGTCCTCCTCGGCAATTTGACGCATTGTTGGCTCGCTTACACAATCGATGCTAATTTTCGCAACAATTACCCTGGGTCATCCGAAATCAGCATTTGAATCCTTTCAACGACTGTGGGGATCCTCACGGTGCGTTCTTTCGAGTGATTCTTCCTGGCATACCTTCGTTGGACTGTTCTAAAGCCGTATATTTTGCCACATAACCGTATATTTTGCATCATAAACAGTTAATCTTGGGTATCCAAAGAACCGAATTATTTTCATTGCTGAGCGCGAAGACTTTCGATGATCGCGGCTCTTTGATTATATTCCGCACTTGGTTTCATCATCGTGGCCATTTCGAGAATGTTTACTAGAAGCATCAGGCTTTCTCAGATGCCAACAATAATCTCTGGCGGAGGCACAATATAGCGGAAAATTTAAATTGAAATTTGTCCGGATTTTGGTGACATCTTGTATACTCGCGATTGTCCGAACGTTTCGGCTCGCGATTATTAGCATCTCAGATTGATTGTGTTTTAATGTCCGTTTCGGCGCACAATCACATTTGAGATTAATTAAATTCATGAACTTAAAATATTATATTATTCGTAACTTCCAACTTTGATCGATCTTTAGGCGCTCTCTACTATATTATTACATTAATTCGATCGGTTTCTATTTATTAATTAAAATATTATTAATTAAGATATTAATTATTTTATTAACAAGAGGAAAAAAATATATGGATACATGGATTTATTTCAACGTTATATTATCAATTTACTTTCGTTCAGAGATGAACCGTCACAAAGCTTTCTTGAGCTTTGTCTCTTTTCGAAATTTCTCGTCTAATCGCTTTATTATGTATAATGCAATTAATGTAAGCGTTCGATTATATATGCTTGCAGATCCTCGTAGAATACGACGACGTGGAATGGCAAAGGAGGGAGTGGTTGTCACCACATAGGGATGCCGTATTTTCCTTCTTTCTCATTGAAAGAGGTCTCTACTGGGCTGAACGACCTGACCCCAGGCACGCCAGTCTCATCCCCATCGATCATCATAATCACGCGAACAATAACCACCATCAGCACCGCATTAACGGGAAACCGCTCAGGAGCGCCACGGCGGTCGCCGACACCGTTGCTTGGCCAGCTCTTGTAAGTATAAATAAATTGTATCTATTTTTCATGCATTTACGAATCTTTGGACCTTGTTTCGTTTTTTTCTCAAAGAAAAAAATATCAATATTTTTTTGTATCAGATTTCTCGTCATTGGTTGAATAGTTTCTAAATTAGATTGTAAGGAAAAAAAAATAAAGAGAGATGCTCCTTTTCAAATACCCACTAAATATGACTCTAAAACGAAAAACAAGTTCTTTCTTTTTGTTAATCGCATTACGAATTACAGAATTTTCCTGCCTTGTTTAGAAATGTAGATTATAGAAATTAATTAATTAATTATACGATATACCGTTAAAAGAATATTTTTACCACGGTTTAAATATTATACGATATAATATTCACGCCTGAATGCGGCAGTAATGTCACGTGTGATTTCTTTCGAATTATACACAGAAACTATCACGATTTACCATTTTTAATGCAGATCTCTCATATTTTAACGATGATAATTGAGAAATGTTCGTGATACTATTCGAATATTAATCAGTTCGTGGTTAATTAATGAAATACTCATTCTCCAGTCCGTTGAATAAATTTTACATCGGCACAATTCAACCACTACAAAACGGACTGTCGCATTCCATTGGCTCAGCGCTCTTTTTCTGATTAAAATTTTAATGCTTCGATTGAATAAGCTTAATTATTTTGTGAAAATTCAACTACAAAAATAATTACGTTTATATATTTAAAATTTTTGCCTTTTATGCAGTTTTTTATAAAGGAACATCAAAAGATTTGAATGCCACGTTGTATAAATATTGCTGAAATATTCATTGCTGTAATTGTTAATATCTTTATTTCTATTCCTTTTATATGTAAGTAATAATCAATTTTTATTTAATATCTGTTATCATCAGATTAAAACTATTATCTGTATACAAAGAGATTATAATACAAAGTATACAAAGTGTCTGTATACAAAGTCTGTATACAAAGAATTTATATTCTTTTTTGTAAAATACGTTTTTAAAATAATTTTTATTTGAATAAGCTAATTTCATTTTTATTCTGCAATTGATTGTAATTTTTAATTAATTCGTTAAAATTAATTTATATAAAGCATAATCATTAAATAAATTAAATATCGTTCTTTAAAAATGCTCTGGTGTAAATTTTATTATTATATTACGTCTTTCATAATGATATCCAACTTTTTAAAACGTTTTAATGTAAATGGAATTAGTTAAATGCAGCATGCGCACGTTGAACGGTAAAAATATGCGCTTGGATGGATTAAAATGTTATTTTAACTGAAATAGTATATTATACATATACATATAATCGAAAATTGCATGTTTATTTTTAGACTTTTTATCCTCTCGTGGCACGCGCCGAGTTGCACGAGGACGCCATGCCGATCGAATTTATGCAAGATCGCAAACTGGACTTCGTCGACTACTCCAAGCTGAAACCGTTCACTGTAAGTCAACACAAATTTTAGTTATTCCTATTATATAAGATCAACCGCTCTATCGAAGATATTAGTTGTAACATCATCATAATACGTATGATCTTTGATTCCGTAATTACTCTGTAATCCATGTAAAGTGATAAATTATGTTTGTAAACAAATACTAAGCATTAATGTTTAACTCTCCATACAAATTTTTTTGCTATTATATTTTACTACACGCAAATTGTTTGTGTCTTGAATTAATTTTCATTACTTTAATAAATATTGTTAAGCAATTATTATATATATTTTAATATTTTTAGAAGGCATTTGTAAGGTTGAGTATTCAAAAACTTTATACTGGATGCTCCTAGTTTTTTGAAGAAAAGAAACGTAGGACACGAAGAATCTGTGTGGTTGATTATCATTACAGTTATCAATTTGTTTCAATATATTTATTACTTATATTAATTTTACTTTTCTTTTTTTATATTAATTTTAATTACGATTATTATTTATAGTTAATACGGTATTAATTTGATATTTTTCACGCTTTATGAAAGTTTAACGTGTGACGAAGGTAACATTTTTGTTTAGCAGAAAGAATTGATGATCCAACAATATTCTTTAATTAGCTGTCATGTGCTTTGTGAATAGGAGTTGTGAAAAAAACATAAAAGCATAAAATTCGTGCGCATGACGAGAAGTATGATGATAATTTTTGCTGATCAAGATACATTGACGCAATCCGTTATCTCGTTTTCCTCCTAATTTCCTCACCGCTGCGCTGTCCTGCACATTTCACGCGCGAGATGCAATAAAGGATCCCGAAAACGATTAAAAGCCCGCGAGCGGAGCGAACATTCGGTCGGCGATGGTATAGCGCGTCACAGCGGCCACTTCCGCTTTACAACTGGAAACTTACTTCGTTAGGGGGCCTCGCTGGGAACTTAGTTAGAGAACAAGTTCCGGCGCCATTGGCGCATCCGACACCTCTCCAGGGCAACGGATGCGAATGCGAGAGCGCGCATCTCTTCTTCTCTCCCGAGTCGTACCGCTGCTGTAAGTAATCTTTCACGGAGGCTTGTTGTCCAACTTCTCTTAAGAGCTACGCGGAAGAGCTTCGACCGAACTTACCAGGTGGAAAGAGCAGCCGAACTTTGACTCGAGTTCCCGTTTCACTTTCTCGTGTATGCAGGAGTTATGTTCGCGAGCGTGACAGAACTTTTCGCGGATTCCTCTCTGAACTGAAAATTTTATTATTTCCCGATGACGAACGAAATTGAAGAAACTTATTAATGAGAAGATATATGTATGGCTAAATTATTTATAGGGCAAAAATGGAGGTTACATGAACTAGAAAGTAAATTGAGCTAAAGAATTAAATAAAAAGTAAATAAAAGCTAAAGAATTTAATATAATTACGTTGTTTACAATTGTTTAAATTTATTTGTTAATATATTACTATTTTATCAACAATAGAAATTTTACATTGCATGTATTATATTTTTTTTTCTCTGGATGTTTTTATCATTTTATTTATCATGAATATTCCATTAAAATTTACGAACAAATTATCAAATAATACGTTTTCTTATTTCTTTTTCCATTTATTTGCTTATTTAATACAATTTATCGGTTATTCATTAAAAAGAGAAATTAAATCGCTGAAATTTTCCGACACGAATGTGGTTTTTAATGTGCTAATTACAAATGATAAGCAGATTCCGGTATTTTTGACCTTCGATGATTAGTTTGAGGCAGTTGTAATGAATGAGCATGCAGAAACTTCCACGCTTTTGTCGAGCTTGGGGAAGCTTCCAGATAGGGAAATACGAGACACTCAACCGAGATAATAAATCGATCAGACCGATCTCTCTTCGCGAGGATGAAAGAACAGTGCGCGTGCACGTTTTTGTGTGTGCGTGCGGCCACTTCGAAAGTTGTCGCGTTTCTGTTAGGGTAGGAAGAGTTGAGCGAGATGGAATTGTTTCCAAGTAATTAAACTACCGGGAAACTTTTACCGTTAAAACTTTTTCCCGCTTCGACGACGGTATACGAGGTTGTAAATCGTTTACGTGCGGCGAGAACTTTCAGTCCGGCGGTCAGGTTCAGGTGTGTCTCACCTTTCAAATCCGCCCTTTATCCTGCCACGTGCGACTTATTAGTCCATCTCAAATAAGACGTATTATCGTCGTAACTTGTATGCATTAAGGATGCTCTGAGAAATCTCTATGTTATAACAATGCAAAACAAATTGCATTTTTTCAGCCTTTTGATTGAAATTTAACATCTTAAATGATGGAGTTTAGCATTTTAAATTGAGACAATATTTGACACTGACTTTTATAATAAACTCAAAACAAGTTTTAATTATTTGTATTTATTGTGGTTTGACAAAATTACTCATGAAGCTATATATATCGTCACTCCGAATTCTTTCTGCATTTGTAAATTGGCCTAATTTGAACAACAAATCTCTTTCGAACGGCTATAGATCTTTACTTTCAACTTTACTGCGAATTGGTGGGCTCGAGAAAAGGAGAAAATCAGCGGTTAAAAGGAAAAAAAGATATATAAAAGGGGCGAAGAAATGGTGCAAGGAACCAAATTCGTCCGGAGGGGCAAAGTTACACGCGAGTGGCTGACCCTGAACTATAAATGCGACAAGGTTTTTTCTCCCCGTTGCATCGCATAAGTACCTAACATGCGTACTCTTGCGCGCGACGTCGCTTGAAGACATCGTTTTCGCTTTGCTCTCGTTGCCGTAGGTGCCATGAACGAATGCTACCGCACTTAACATTTCGCGAATATTAATCATCCGTCTGGGTCTTTCTTGATACAAGCAACATTTTACTTTCAAATTTTTTCGAAATAAAAGAGATTCAGATTCCTCTACTGAAATATCTTGTTAAAAAACTTAGTAATATAATAGATACGTTGAAAATTAATTTTGATTTTTCTACTTTTTTGAAAGCGTAGAATAGTAATAATACTTAGGCTGGAGAGAGAGAGAGAGAGAGAGAGAGAGAGAGAGAGAGAGAGAGAGAGAGAGAGAGAGAGAGAGAGAAGTAAAGTAAAGTAAGTAAGTAAGTAGTAGTAGTAAGTAAGTAAGTTAAGTTAAAGTTAATTTAAGTTAGTTAAGTTAAGTTAAGTTAAGTTAAAGTTAAGTTTAAAGTTTAAATTTTAA
>NW_012130065.1:9665346-9682191 GCF_000143395.1 Atta cephalotes
GAGAGAGAGAGAGACAGAGAGAATAAAAAATATGATTGCAGATGGAAGATTAAATATTTATATGCATTGGAAGTAATAGTATAAATTATTTTATAAATTTTATTTTATAGTCATTTATGGTTTAAGACCAGCGGATTTAGAACAGATTAAGAAAAGACTCTAAATCCTTATAAGAATAAAAAAATCAGACAAAGGAGGAATATATATTTTTATCTTCTAAAGACCTAAAGTCTTTCTTTTCTTAATCTAGAGTTTTTTCTATATATATTTAGAGGATGGTCTAATGAAAGGAACTCTTCATTAGAGAATGGATTTTAAAGCTGCATTTATGTAACTTGAAACTAAGAAAAGATCCCGTACCCATATGGCTGTTTTTACTTGCTGCCAACGTCAACTGTTAAGTATTAGTTTAACGATTCGCATTAGTAACGCGCGCGTACGATCATCGGAAAACGTTGGAGAGCAGCCAAGATGAGGCGCCAACATATTCCCGTTTCTATCTAACGGTCCTTAGCCAAGTGCGACGGCACTGCGTTATACCTTTGGTCTTCCTTCACGCGATCCTCGTCGGAATCTTACCTGAAAGATCACTGGAAGAGAATGTATGTTATACCTTTTATTTGGATGATTTTTCTGTTCATCTAAACGCATGAAGTGATGTTTCAAATATCGCGAGAATCTGTAGATAAAAGAATTATATAAAATAATTAAGAAGTCTGTTGCCTTATCTTATAATAAGATCTTGAGTGATTTATTTTAATTTACATTGACAATGAGTTGGCGAAATAGCACACTAATAGTGAATTCAGTTGAGTGCACTAATGCGTATATATCAAAGTCATTGTATACTGATTTTATTTAAGTGTAAAAGTGAATATTTTGAATTATAATATATACATTTCACTTCACTAACAATAAAATAAGTACAAGGTTTGGCGGTTTAATCTATTACGACAGTTATAATACCAGTATGCACTGAGTGTCCAATCGAATTCGCTATAAATTATAAGCTAAATATTAAAACTTATTGGTCAAGAATTTTTGTATGACTTTGGCTCGTAATGCATCATTCTTAACTTATAGAGGATCGAAGAGTCCTTTAGGGACTCGACAGTGGCATATTTTTTGCCACTCAACCCTATGACATTGATAAAAAAGTTCTAGCCTTTAAAATAAAAAAGTCGATCAAAAACATATCAGTCCTTAGAAAGTTAATAGAATTTATATAATATTTTTACCACAAAATTATCAGTTTTGCAAGCTTTATGATAAATTATCAGCTTTATGTTTCGAAATTTTGAAATATCAATATATTTGAACTTGAGGAATCTGTTATTAAAATATTCTCAGATATTGGGATATTTTATTATCCCAAGGGCTTGATGCTTCAAAGCTTAACTTTCTATAAACTGAGCTTATATCCATGTAATACCTAGTTATGAAACAGTTTATAAATGATGTTATAACCTACCTGCTTTGCGTGTATCGGCCATTGGGAAAGTTTAAATACGAAAATGATTAAGTAGCGGTAAGACTGACAGAGCTGTTATATCGTGTAATATCGGAGTTGATGTGTTCATTATTGAAAAATTAAATTTTATCAAATAGATACAAACGCCAATGTAAAAAGTAATTGTACACGAATAATTATATTGCGCGAGTACATGGTACATGTATCTGTATGTGCGCCTTCAATTTAAACTTTACGACAGTCACCTGCCCATAGTCATTTTATCTACCGGCGCTTTGGTTCCGTGATTGTACGGTGAATGCATCGCGATTAATGGTGGACGCATTCTTAATTAAGGAACTCCTTAATTAATTAGCTGCCGCCCCAGCAACTGCTAACGAGTACGCGGCGCGTGATAGAACGATAACAGTCGACATTGATGTAGGCCGTGATTTTCCGACCGATAATTTTCATTCGAAAGGTATTTGTTTAATAATTGAAGAATTCATTCAAAAAGAAGCGCATGGACAATTTTTATTAATATTAAAATCTATATGATATAAAAGATACATATTATGAAATATGCAATAGTAAATATATTACCGAAAACTTAGATCTGTGAAGATAATGTTACAAGCAAAAAACGATATTATAGATAATATTTATAATATTATATTTATAATATTTATAAATCACATGTTTTATATTTTTTTGAGTATTAAATTACGCAATATATAATAAAAATATATATAATTATATACAATATTTCTAAAATGCAATCTATGTTGATAAAAATATATTGTCAACGATTAAGAACTTTCAACATTAACTATTTTAATTTTTTTAAAGTATGATTCTGGAGACAGTATTTCAATTTCTCTTTTTCGAAGTATACATTTTTCTATTTCTAGCGATGAAAAATAATTAATGAGGTAAAAACAGAATTTTTAAGGAAGACAAACATCAAATTTTTTTACTTAGTAAAATAGATTTTTGAATTTAAATAAAATAAATAAATATTTTTTATGATATACGCAAGCTTTAAAATTTATTATGAGAAAGACAATGTTCACTTCGTTGCTATTTAATTTAGCTCAAGAACTTTGTAAGAAGAAAGTAGTATATTATACATATGTAGAAGATCGTGCATGTTGCAGGTCGTGCACTGTGGACGAAGTTTTGCTTGAAAATTGCATCGTATTTGTGGAGAGGATTAAAATTACGAGAATACGATCGGAGATGGGATTTAGTCGACTCACTTTGAATGAGAGAAAACTGGAAACGATCTTTCGGAGCAAGCAATCCATAACGTGGGGTCGTAATCCATAAATAAGGATATGATTTCTCTCGTTCTCGTGCCGAATGACATCTCCGAATCGAATTATCATGCGTACGAATAATTCAACGACCGACAGATAATCTCGTTGACCCCGAGACCAATCCTGGTCGTTCATTTCCACGTTATAATTGTTGCGCGACGTGTCCAGACAGACGTTATTTCTCGACTCGATATCGACATTTAATGATTATAACGGCTTGACGAACAAAAAATACGTTTTGCGAACTGCTCTTGACTGCGCTTGACGAGTATCTCCCCATTAATGCCATATGTTGTGCGAAAATTTTCTATTGATTGTGTCTCTCGGTAAACTTCTTCTGAGGGAACTTCTTTGCAGGGAACGATTTTACAATGGATACGAACGACTGCAAGGATGATAGTTGCTAGTTATTTGCAAGCACTTTCATTTATGATAGATGAGAAAATTGTAAGAAATTATGCTACGTGCACGAATACATGTATCAATTTCGCACGAAGAGATAATTTAAACGATAATTTCGGGATGTTAGAGATACTGGACATTTATCTAATGTTACATATTACAGGTCTAGGAAAATTTTTATCTAAACTAAACTAAACTCTCGCTTAACTTTCTTAAATATAATATGATTATTAAGACAGCTCTTTAATCATATAGTACTTTCTTTATAAAATTTTACATTTTATTTTTGGCGAGAAAAACGTAAAATTGAATAATTTTTAATGAATGAAAACGAAGTTTTCGAATTTCGAAACCCATGACATTTTTACAATACCAGTACAATATCAGTAGTGAGACAAGCAAAACGAGTAAAAATTGGTATATTAGAAAAACTGATATATTTTTAATGAATATTTTTATTGAATAACTCTGTAAAAAGTTTCGTGAAATGTGAGGACTTTATGAAGAGCATAATAAGACTGACGTAATTTTAATTATAATGTTTAGCAGTCTGCAAAGTTTACGTCGTACTTTACATATTAACGGTAGGAATATCAATTTGCAAAATACATTGAGTTTGAGATGTACGTCATATTTCCAGTCCTACAAAGCAATTATTATTCGTATAATTACGCAGTTCTTTTTGATCGCGTGAAGCTGCTTTTCCATTTTTCTAGCATTTATTTCATTCGATTCACTCGCATAATGAAGGCTCCAAGAATAACCAGGAAAAAGTTGGGCAAAATATGCAGACCACAGCGGGCATAAGATAATAACAGTCGAGACCGAAGTTAAGTTTATACCATCAAATCTGGTCGAATCGTAGTGCCTCCTGCCGCGAGGTCGTAATCATCTGTGATTTTTTTTCATTTACAGATTTTGCTCGATAAATCTTTAGAGGCTATTTCTGTATCAAATGCGACGGAGTTTTATCTCTCAATGAATTTCTATAAATTATTATAACTCTATTTCTTTATTGTTTATTCTTGTTGATTATGTAATAAATTAAATTTTTGAATTATCTCGAAATCAAAGAGAGAAAAATAAGTATATCGAAGAAAGGAAGTGCTATTGGTCCGCATTGGAACTTCATGTAAAGTGCTTCGTGAATCGCGTTCACGACGAGCATTGCGCGGACATTAAGTGCTCTCGACGCTTCGGTAATAACGTTCTAATTGCCGTTGTATTACTACCATTAACGCGCTTCGCGCCGTCACGCTATGCGCAACGATTGCATAACGCGTGTCTGACGTAACGGCGTAGTGATGACGTAACTTAAATGCGAATACGAGCGGTGTGCTCGCTCGACTGCATTTACTCGTCATCGAGAAAAAAAAAGTGATCGCGAAACAAGGTGAAAATTGACATTATCCCTTCCTTTCTGAATCTGCATAACATTCTTAAGAGAATCCCATTATTATGAAATATTATAAATGCACTCTTCAACAAGTAGTCACGTTAAATCGACATGATGAAATACAAACTTATGTAACTTTATCAGAAATATTCGCAGAAACATTTCAAAAGAAACGTTTTAAAGTCTAAACATTTTACTTCCAAACTCCGTCGAGTTTTCTTCTCGGCGATTCTCTCCTGCTTGAAAATCGCGCCATTTTCAAATCAACCATGCAAAATTGATAAAAAGAGTTCAATTTTAAAATTATGCACGGAGTTACATAAATTAGAAAATTGTTTTAATCTAAAAAAAATTGAAATCTTTTTCGTACGGTCGTACGGTCGACTTGGAAATGACATTAAAAGTTACAGCCATCTATTTGCATGTTATATAAGATTTAGTTTATTAACATGTAGAGACGACAAAACGTATTATGTATTAATTACTTACAATCTTTGACTATATTTATAGCTCGAGAAACCAGATGTAATTAACGTTTTTCAATGTCACATTTTGATTGGCGCTCTAATGCGTTAGAAATTATCGAGATATCCAATTATAGATTTAACAAAGGGATATTAAATATTCGATATTAATTTTTGTTTCATCGGATCTAATTTCTCGACAGACACTGCTTTTAAAAGTATGTATAAAATCTTCTGACATAGCGATTGCGTAAAATATGACGTTTCTGTGTTCTCCTTAATCAGATTTGATATCTATTAGGTGTGGGAAAAAGTTCATGTCGTTTTTTTAATGCTATCTAACGGGAAAAACGCCACGAACTTTTTCCCACACTTAATATTTCAAGTTTCTGCGCATTGTTTTCCGTTGTTTATCATTTTTGTCGATTTATGACAGTATTAATACACAAAAAGAATGATTTTACTAAAATATCTAAAAATTTAATTATGAATCTGAAAATAAGTTTATTAATTTATTAAAGTATTTGTATAGAAAACTCAAACGTTAAAAGCAATATTACAAAAAATTTTAATATTGTAACAATTAACGCTTGAACGTTCTATATAATTATTTTGACAATTTTCAAAATTTATTTTTAAGTCTACATATATCTAGTTAAACTTTTAGATACTTCAGGAAAATCGTTCTTTTTGTACGTGAGATAATAAAGTGAGATAATAAAAATCAACGAATAAGATAAAATGCGCATCAGCTTCTATCTTTCAAAACATACAATGGGATATTATATAATAGCCGAAGGTTCAAATATTTTTTTTATATACATTTTTGTAAAATAAAATAAAATAATTAAGGTTTTATTCATATTAAAGTTATTAATTATATTTTAACATTATCAGTAAAAAATAATAAAGTATAGTATAAATTGCAGTCTGTCTTTAGAGTAAAATCCCGTGCGCTCAGTTTTTTGTGGAATTTTTTATCCTCTTTGTTATCTCTTATCAAATTGCGCGTTTTTTTCTTCTTCATTTTTTTCTTCCAAAATCGCGGACAAGTTCTCGAGCGGAGGAAAACAATCCGCTCTTCTTAATCAAGTTCTACGAACGAAGCTTCAACCTCGGTCTTTTTTGTTCGTCTTTACAGCAGGACTGGGAGCTGACTAAGGGCTCAATGCCCTGGGGAAACGCCGTTAGAAGATGGGCCGAGATGCAAGACGGTCAGAGGATTCTGTTGACTACGCCCAGTGTTCTGGTCGGTTTCAGGGTCGAAGTTTATCGGGCGGAAGGCACTACACAATGGTACACAGCCGTGATCGTCGGTTACAACGAGTCCACTAAGGTGAGTTAGCAAGGTATTAATAATAAATATTACAGGGACGTGTTATCAATAGATTAGAACTGTTCTGCGGCAATTCTTGAAGGACTCCCATGTATCTTATGAGTTGCTTGATTTACACTTGATTTTAAATTTGTCAACTTTTATCAAGATTTACAAGTTATTTATAAATTAATATTTTCGAAAGAGAACGATTTACGGTACCAAAAATATCATTTAAGTAAACCGGAAATTATAGGCTTTTGTTTTGATTGATTAATACAATATCTCTATTTTAACATAAAAATTCGGTTTTACTTCGATCAATCGGTATCGAAAAAAATTATAAGAAAAAGAAATTAAATTTTCTTCGATGTTGTTCTATAGTTAGATGGTCCTGATTATTAATCTGAATTAATTCATTAGTTCCAAATTAATGATGAGCCGAGAATTTAAAAAGAATTCCAATTTTAAATAATAATCCTGCAAGATGATATATTTGTTAATTATTAAACAATTAGTCATCAGAAGCACGAGACGTTGTGAACATTTATTAAGGCTATTTCAGTGAACTTTTAGATTTCATATATCTACAATGAAAAATTATAGAGGATTAAATATAACTTTATATATATGTAATATATAATATAATGTACATGCATGAATATATATATATCTAAAAATTTAAGACATTCTAAATTTTCTTAAATTCTATAGATAAATTGATTTATGTGTTATTAACCTCTTTATTATATAAACAGATTTTGTTTTTATTTTTATTTTTTAATATCTATTTTATATTAATTTTTTTTAAATTAATATAAAATAGATGTTAAATTAAATTATTAATTTTGACATATTCTTTTTTCGTCACATTTATTAAGATATGTTTTGATACGAATTTATTTGTACTAATTTATCATAACATTGTATCATTGTTATTGATTAAAGATAACACATCTTGAAGTGACTTAAAGTGAGTTTTTTAATTTTCTTTCTTTGGCCGATATTCTCAATATTTTTGTCGTTAAACATTCTAAGATAGAGAAATGAACGACAGACTCGTGTCGTCACGAATGTAATCCTCCTCATCTTGTCTTTCGATGAGAAAGCGATAATTTATCTTGATAGTGGCGCAGCATTCCTATTGGAAAACTAAATCCCTGAAATAGTCCGCGACAAGAAAATGTTCCGGAAAAGGCGCGGAGATCAAAGGGCGAAGAAACATAAAATATAGGTTGAATTGTCTGAAGAAGTTTTTGTCGCTCGCGCGCTTTTTCTTTTCTGTCTCTTTATTTCTTTCGTATACATATATATGTCTCGAATATTTCTTGAAAGTATCAGCAAAATCGAATCGATTGCTTGTTGAGGTTTATTTGAATAGTCTTCGTTCTAACGTTTCTAACGTTATTTTTTAAAAACTTAAATAAAATATCGCGAAGAGCAACAAAAAGTACAATAGATGTGTATTGTCTTTAATTTTTTTTTTTAAACAGAAACTAGAAAACGCAATAGATTACAGTACAACGAATTAAAAAAATATGAGTTATGGGAAATACTCAAAAATGATGACAAAAAATAAACTAAAAATTACAGAGTACACTAAAAAAAAGTGTTTAATTCTAAAATATTAAAATGTTTTATTCTTGTCTCCATTTTTTAAGTACTTCGGTTGTTATATCTTTAGATAAATCATATGTGGTAATTTACCTATTGGATAAATAAAAGAATAAAAGATTAAAAACATAAGAGAATAAGAGAGTAAGATAGTTAGCTGAAGTTTACTGAAAAGCAGAACAACCCCGCTTTAAAGATTTTCAGTTTTAAACTTTTTCAATAAACAAAGCACTATGTTTGGATTTAAAACAATATGTATTTTGTTTATTGAAAAAGTTTAAACTTTAAGTGTTTAAAAAAATGGACACAAGAATAAACATTTAATATATTAAAATTACTTCTTTTTTGAGTGTATAAAAATGGACAATATAAAACGATAGCGCTATTATAGGAGAGTAAAGTTCAAATACGTACAGTAATAAAGCAGTAAGCAATAAACATGAGAATAAAAATAGTTAAACATTAGACGCAAGTGCCGAGAGGCAGCAGACTTTAATACAGAAAAAGAATTAAAGGAACGGAGGGATAAAAAGAGAGAAATAAATTTTTTACATTTGTGTATTAATTTTGTGTATTAATTTTAAACAATTGAAAATAAGAAGAGAATTTTCCAACTGATACTTATCAGACATATTGCAGACATATCCTTTTTAATTATTATCAATTACAATTGTGCATCTTGAGCTCGATCGATCTCGATCAGAAGATTTATAAAATCTAAATTTTGTACGAATTTATAAAACTTTCTATCTTTAAAGTCGATATTCTCAATAAGAGTGAGATGTAAACAGAATTTGCCGGATATCGTATTGACAGAGAAATTCACATATAGATATCGCGATCGCACATCGTCTCGTTTCTGACGACTCTGTCTCGCCGCTGATCAGTTAAGCTGATCAGTTAAGTATTGACAAGAAGACGCGGTGATCATGACGAATCTTAACAAGAAACCAAACCATCGATCGTCCGATCTCTGACTCGCGAATTGGTAGATAAACATTCCATGGCTAATCGGACAAGACATGAAATTTTTCGAAAGAATTGAAATCAATTAACACTCATTATGCAATCAATTTTTCAAAATTGCGAAATCGTTTACAAGAAATCAATGAACCTAGAAAATAATTGAACATCCGATTTCTATCCGTATCGCTGCTATTAGCAAATTATTTATATCGATTGAATTAAAGAAAGTGAAAATCATTAATGGAAAAATTGACATTAAAAGTGCTTTATAAATCTGTCCAGGATAATTTACAAGTTTTGATAATACTAATTTTTATTTATCTGATTAATTGATTATTCTTTTAGGATCTGACTGTTACCGACGATACGGTCCTCGAAGATCACAACGAGGATCCCACATTAGTACAAATGCGGCTGATTGGCGATGGAGGTGAGAAACATTAGCACGAAATAAAAACACATATGTTTAATTAAGCGTTAATATAGCATAGCGATTAAATTTATATTAAAAGAATTTCCAATAAAGTTCAGTTTTCGCGTGAAAGCATTGATATTAAAAAAATTATTGTATCTGTTAAATATTTATAAATGCTGTTTAATATTTAAAAAACTTGAAATGTATTAAATAATTCATTAAATATTATTTATAATATCGTTTTTTTCAAGTACTATTTAATATTGCTTAATTGAAATTATTGCTATGTAAATAACAGTTTTTTTTAATTTTTTAAATAATGTATATTTAATTAAAATTTTATAAGTAATGTCGTCGAATAAGTGGAATAATTGTGAAGTGTACTGAAAGTCGCTTTTTTTTTCTCTCTTACGCAGTCGTCGAGAGCATCATGAGGGGCGAGGTCGTCGGCATGACACCAAGGAGGTCGAGGTCATCGACTGCTCTGACGCACGCGCTCGTTGTGGTGAGTGAAATCCAATTTCGTTCTATTATTAAACGTTCTGCATAGTTTACGATCGGCAAGTATCATAAACAGTAAGTGTGTATTGACGCGTCTTTATATTCCATATATAATACCTCATGTATATAATGTATTTAAATCGTTATAACAACAAAATTGACTTAACCCATGTTTACCGGGCAACCTACTTTCCATATTATATAAAATTATTTTATAACCGCATTTGTGCATTCAATAAATGCGTTAATATTTTATAAATTTTCGCAAATTTCATTCAGAAAAAGTTTATTTTATTTTCAATTTATTCACATATTTTTTTATATCAGTAATGGTAAAGAAAAAACGAAAAAGATCGTGCGTACAATAATGTTATATTGCAAATCTAAATATGTAATAAGTGCCTTTATATGTGTATGATTTAATTTTTTGTGTAAAAATAACACACTAGACTGCATACACAAATGAATTTACACATTTAAACGTGAAGTATTGTTTCAATTTATTCAAACGTGTAGTGCAGTGTTATTTTTATATGGAAAACTAAATATACATGCATACAAGGGCATTTATTATACACTGTAAAAAGTGCAATGTTTAAAAAATGTTTACGTTTAAAACATCTCAAAATAAACATTTAATAATAAAAGATATTTTAATTTTAACCATTTTAGTATTTTAAATCCAAACACATAGTGTTTTGTTAATCGAAAAAATTTAAAATTAAAACATTTTAATATCTTAAAATTAAACACTTCTTTTATAAGAGTACACATTAAAATTTGCAATATTCGCTTGTGTACATTGAAGTGATAATTCACTTCAATAAGTAAAAGAGCACATTTATTTCGAGTTTCAAACCTCTCAAATTTTCCGTTTCAATTTCAGTCTTTAAAACATGTTCTTCATAGCTTGAATTGGTACCTCGGTCTAAACGTAAAAAAAAGGAAAAAAAATAGAGAGATGGTTGCACTAACGTATGCACTTTATGACGTCCAATATTTATGGCGACGCCGCTGAGCTGGCGCTAATCTAAATTTCTGCAACGCTGCAGTAACTAGTAGACGATGTTTTGCGAGGCATTTATCGGCGAAATGATTCGCGCGACCAAGAGTCACGAATTAAAGCGTGATAATGTCGCGGGGAAGCAAACATCTTCCTCGCGCGTGACGATAGCGTTTGCGGCCGTCACATGGTAAACCGTAATTGGAATCGAGTCGATGTGCCATTCCGAAAGGAAACCGCCGCCGGTAATCGTGTCTTGGTATGCTTTCGCAACGCGTATCTCATCGTATACACTCACGATCACGTTGTCGGCGTGTGAATGCACGAGACAAGCACCTTCTGATCGCTCACTCTCGTCGCTCACTCTCACGTCAGATTTATATACATAAAGATTCAATTAGTGGGTAGTGGGATAGAAGATTTGCCGATTTACATCGTGATTTCAAATGTGATACATTTTACCAGACGTTTTCATTAAATTTCTGTACGTTCAATAATTTATTGGTATTATATATAATTTATTGTTGGGATGTATGCTCGCGAAAGTATTCGTATCGTTGTTTTGCAACCGTTATCAGCGGTTATTGTGTTACTTGAGCTTATAGATAAGCGGCGGTATGGAAAATAGGACATCGATTATCGATTGCGCAAAATATCTTAAACGAAACCCAGTCTCATTACGTCGTAACAATCACTGATACTTGTATTATAAAATAAAACTGAAAATTCTCTGGTCTCAAATATTCGATTGACTGTATAATTGGTTTATAAATGTGGAAGAAAATTAAACGTGTTTGGAAACACATTAAAAAAAATTGCTATTTATAAAAAGTTTATTATATGAAAATATATTTGAAAAGCTCATTGAAACTTCGTGATTTTATATTATAATATAATATAAAATATATTATCTCCTTGGAAATCTTTTTGAAGATAAACATCTATAAAGAGAACAAATTTCATACATTAATAATTAATTTTACATATTAGTAATTGATTAATTTTAATATTAAAATAAGTAGCAATGTATAAGATGATCTCTTTTTAGCTTGTATAAAAAGATTGATTGTGTAGATGCTTATATGTCAAAAGAATACGAACAGGAAATATCGAGAAAACTGTTATCATGTTTCGCGTTTGGATTTTCAATGTACAAAGCCTACGCGTACCGAGTGTTTCCCTTTAACGTGGGAAATCAATAGAGTCGAGCTTGCAGCACCCTCAGGCTTTCAGGAATCGGGAAGCCCGGAATAGAGTCCGTTGCTACCTTAGCGGCCGACTTCCGTTCGTCGTGTTCGCGAATGCCCCACCTTTCTGTTCCTCTGTCTCTCTCTCTCTCCCTCTGTCTCTCTCTCTCTCTATCTCCCTACTCTTCTCTCTCTTTGTCTCTTCTGTCTCTCCCTTCGCACGATTTTCCGTCGAGACGGCAATCGAGGACATAGTTGTCGTGCTTGCGTGCTCACGCCATGAATTTCTCGTCTCGTGTGAGACGTGCGCCTCTGGATTCTAGATAACGGCAATGATCGAACTAGACATCGATAGAATATCAGGTCGCGACAGTATGCCACGGAACATTTACGAATATGAAATTAGATTTTCGTTTTTGGATCTCTATTTTCGTAAACTAAATAAAATTTTAACCAGCTTTAGTCTTCCGCGATCTTCCGCCGATGATATTTCGTGTACTATATATCGGACGCCGCGATTTATTATTCTCCATAAATAATAGCTCTCTCGCTACAGAGAGTTAATTAATACGGACAGCGGGTATTTTGCCCTTTTCATAAATGCAAATCAGACGCCGATTCGGCATTGTTCTCCAGGATCAGTGAGTGCTATTCCACGGTTTGTTGTCAAATTTGTCGACATAAATCTCGCGATTTATCGCCTCGACGGTTGGATCTGCTACGTACGACGACAGGGATGCGACGAGAATAACGGCGATCGTAATTGCATATTCTACCCGGAACCGCGTGCTGCGTTGACATGAAATCGTTATTAAGTGTCATGGAGATTACATATATGTATATAAAAATACACATATGTGTATATAAAAAAAATATATATATATATATATGTATATATATATATGTGTGTATATATATATGTATATATATATATATATACATATATATATATATACATACATATATATATATATATGTTTCAAAATAATCGTTAAATTTTTCATGGGCAGGTAGAGCAGACTAAACTGAATCGAAAAGTCCTCTACTATTTTCGCAATAGTTATTATATAACAAGATATTAATTACTAAAAATTAACATTAGTCAAACATTAGTCTTGAATAATTTTACTCAAATACTATTAACAGAAAAATTACAAAAGATCATTTATTTTCTTCTCATAAAATTATAAGAATTTTTTTAGAATTTTTTTATCAACTTTTTAGTATTGCATTTTTTAATTTTTATCAACATGAGAAAATACGATATTAAAAAATTCTGAAAAAATTTTGAAAAAATTTTTAAAGTTCTATGAGAAGAAATTAAATGATTTTTGTCTCTTGCAGTTTTTTCTATAAAGTTGATAGAATTTGAGTAAAAAATTATTGAAGACCAATTTTTGGCAATTTTTAGTAATTAATATCTTGTTAACTATTGCGAAAATTGCAAAATGGAAGAGGACTTTTCGATTCAGTTTAGTCCATTCTACCTGCCTATGAAATATTTGGTGATTATTTTGGGACCTCCTGTATATATAAGATATAAAATTAAGCAGTGCCACAAATATCGACTTTTTCTGATTTTAACGTAGGATACCCATGTATTCTAAAATATATCGTTACGATCTCATGCAAAAATAACTGACGCCACTTGAATGTCACATTTGTATTGATTCATTCTCCGATACATTTCAAGAAAGACACTCTTACCTAACCTAAATATATGCAGATGTCCATCAAACCGAGTCTCGCAGTGAAGCTTTATTTATTTATTTAGTATTGAAATATATATATTTATATAGTGATGAAATAACGAAACAATGAATATAATTACCCCGTTAGTTGTATTGAAGAAAGATAAACGATGAAATCTTTCTTTCGATTTTGTGCCTTGAGAGAAAGAATGTTTGATAATTCTCCTTGTATCTTTCTTTAATTTGATTTGATTTTATGTCGGATATACTCATTCGTCTCAAGACTTAGTAAAGTGCGATTCATTGACGTGGCTTAGTGCATTCCACCTGACAAAGGTCACGAAAGAAAGTAATTCCTTGACTGGTTCCATCTTGCTCTCGTTGCTAGGAGGATAATCGCGGGGCGGAGATGGATTTCGCGACGAAAGAAAATGATTTATGAATGTCCCCAGAGACAAGAAGAGGGAAGAAGAAGGGGAGAAAAGGGCTATGAAAAGCCCCTCTCGCATTAAAGAGAATTGTAAGATCGAAGAGACCGAATTCGGAAAGTTTCCTCAAAGTTTCCTCGAGACACGAAGAAATCTAGAAGTGAGGGAATAACTCGTTCCTCCCTGAAAAGCGGCACCTCAAACTCGCGCAAGAATCGGGCGCCAAAACTACGAAAGAGAATTACACGTTAAACGATCAAAAGTTTTAGGGTTGTCAAAGCGAGGATAGTTCTTTTAAGTTAAGGCAGCCGCCAAGCCTCGATTGGAACAGTTCCCTTGATTACGGCCGTTTCTAATTTTCCACCATTTCTCAGCCTTCCCAGCCTGAGTCCACAGGCTCCAAGGTGCGTCCACAAGTTTTGCGCGAATTATTCTGCTCGTTGGCGTAGGAAAATTACCGTCGCAACTCTCACGATTAGATCTCTCATACTTCTTGCGAGAACGATTTGCTGTGTTAAATCGCACTTTTACAGGTTCCCAGTCAGCAGCGAAGCGTTAAAGGTCGCGCATTATCTGAACATTAAGGGTAGTCGCTCTCTTTCTCTCTCACGCATAAAATTCGCATACGATTCGCGGCACGATTGAGGTTTGCGCAGTCTTAACCGTTCTCGAAATGAGATTTTAATAACAGCGTGTTTACCCGACGTTGCAGTCAATTATTGGAGATTGATGGTATTGAGTTTGAATAATAAATCATCGAATACTAAGTGATAATCTTCAACATTATGATTGACGATCTCGATCTTTTTTGAATAAATTGAAAAATTTATATTTCTATAAATTTGTAAATGTATATAAATTAAAAATTTTTATGCTGTTTAATTAAATTTTAATATTTTTTGTATATCATTTTGTGCTGAGAGAAAAGAAGATAATCTCTATGAGCTTGTATACTAACTTGTGAATTAAAATTGAGGAAACGCCCGTGGCGTTCGTCTATTTTCGCGATGCGTACAGGCACATCGTAAGCTGCATACAAACTTTCGTCTCGCTCATGGTAGTTATTCGTGAGTCATGCCGAGTACTTCGGTCCGCGAGCGACGCGACGTCGTCGGAAAGTTCGTGACTGGCTTATACGAGTTCGAAAACTCGTGGAAAGGGATTAAACCTTGCGACTACTGGATCGTAATAGAACTCGCACGCGAGAGTTCTGCGAAGACCGATCATTACGAGAGCTTACGAGACGTTAGACGAGGTCGCGCCGACGAAGAAACACTCGTCTTAACATATCAATCATCGTGACTTTGCTTTCCTTGCCTTCGGAAGGCTCTCATTTGTTTGTAATACTTTTGAACTCCACTGATCAGATATATATTCAAGACGTTGTGATGAGGATAGCAGATTTTGCGTTGTATAGTTGAGATCTCAGAATCTTTAAATTTAATTTTAACGATTCTTCGATAATACCGGAGGAAAATTTTTTAAGAGAAATAAACTCAAGATTATACGTCTCAATTATTTAGAATTATTCAGAATTAAATAGGTTTGTAAATGAATCTTGATTTAAAATTCCGTAAAAAACGACTTGGGACTGAATAAGAATAAGGTTTAAAATTATTTGCTTTGTGCATAAATTACGAAGTTCCTATTTTCGCAAGTGTTAACAACTTTTTATCCTATTGGATCACTTTTTTTCTTTTCTTTGGCGGCTCCAGTTTTACTTGGAACTCAAGTCGTGACCTCGATTATACTACCGCAGCGAGATAAAACCGCGTCAACATCGCCGAGAGAAGAGGATCTTCCCGTAATTTCTTCTCGACCGTTTCCCTCATTTCTCATTAAACTCGTAGACATCTTCCGCGGAGGAATACCTAGATCGAGACGTTCAATTACCGAGCCATTCCTGTGCCGCAAAGTGCGCAACAGTGTTCTCATGATGCCTGCAACTTTCGTATAAACGATACTCGTCGCCATACTCTTGGACTCTCTCGCAAAAGCGGTTAAATTCTCGAAACAAGTTCCATGAGGGGGCGAAAGTTACGCGCTCTCCAGAAATCCCGCCCTTTCCAAATCCAACCTTCACGACAACTATTTTCACTGATGTTGTCACGATGGAATCCTTCTTTTTTTCTTCTTTTATTTGTTAGTTGTTTATAAATAAGAAAATAAAAGAATAAGAGAACATATATATGTTTTTTGGAGGATAATCCTAAACACAATTATTTTTTAAATAAATAATTATATATAATGCACATGTAAAAAAAAATATATATTTTACATAGTAAAATTTTTGAAGAATAAAAATACAAAAAATTTTAAACAACTATTATACAGTTTTTCTAGTTATTCAACAATATTGATCTACTAAAACATCACAAATTATCAATTCTTTTATTTTTGGAATTAGTTAATGTAAGAAATTAATAAAATCTTAAATAAATTATAATACAATATGAAGATTGCGATTGCGAATCACTTCAAGTTTCGAATTAAAGTCTAGCGAAAGATTACTGCAATTGCGCCACTATCCTGATATTCACAGGTAGATTCGATGTAGTCGTACTAAATGTCGGGCAAGCACCCCGCTCCGATTTGAAGCAGTTGGCTGGTCGCCAATTTCTCCCTCAAACTCCCTCAAGTTCACCTGGTACGATCGACATAAGCTTTCTCTCTCACCTTCTCTCTCTCTCTCTC
>NW_012130065.1:9682325-9685441 GCF_000143395.1 Atta cephalotes
CGTTGGTCGTCGGTCGTCCAACTTACTTCCCTCCAACTACCCTCCTAACGTTACTACCTCGTACGTACGTACGTACATACTTCTCTCTCCTCTCTCTCTCTCTCTCTCTCTCTCTCTCTCTCTCTCTCTCTCTTTCTTTCTCTCTTTGTGTACCCATTCGCCTATCTCGTTCCCGCCGTCTCATCTTCTTTTTATGCCTTCCCAGTCCCGGCCGCTTTAGAGGATCGTTTGGGGCCAATAGGGGTGGTTGGCCGAGTCTGCACGCCAGCCCAAGGGAAACGACTAAACCTTGCGGCATGTTGAGCGGGAACAGAGGGGTGCCAGGGAGGGATAACGAACGAAGGACACGGGCGAGCGAGGAGAAAGACGAAGAGACCAGAAAGGAGAAACAGGAAGGGTAATGGCACGACGAGGCAAAGTGCGATAGTGAACCGGTGTTTGTGAGAATGAGAGTGATGGCAAGAGAAACACAACGGTGGATTCAGGGGATAGGATGAATGTGGGAGAAAGGGGAACGGCGTGGCTCAGTGCTGCGAACCCAGAATGGGAATCGGCACTCGAGAATGGTATAAGGGGGTGCGTAACGTGGAAAGTAGGTGGGGCAGAGGGTGGCTGGCTGGCTGGATGGTCGGATGGGGGTTGGGGCGGCGGTCGGTAGCTGTATTGATTCTCGGGCAGGTCACGCGGGTGGGGACCATCCACCGGCGCCGTTGGGGTGGTGGCGACGCAAAGGGCGGGGGGCTGGGGGTGAGCAACGCCGGATGGTTGGTGCGAAACACACCCCTACCTGTCTACTCTACCTACCTATCTACCCGGCCGGGCTAACACAAAACATCACCCTACAAATTGGTTAATTTCGTGCCAAACCTGCGGAAATTCCACCAAGTATATAGCTAGCGGCTTCGTGACGTGGTCTACTCCTTCCTATTCCTTTTTCTTCTTATCAAAGAAGAGTGGAGTGTGGGAATCGGCCACCGTCCCCCGGATTGCCTGCTCGTCGCGTTGTCCTCGTTCTTACTCCAGTTTGCCGCGAAGTGAATTCCAGGAAGTCTGACCTGTCGTTCCTCTTTCGCTCGCTATTTTGTTTACATCTTGACGTCGCGACAAGGATATAGATGACGAATTGACATTCGGTCTCGCGAGAAATTGAATTGCGGTCTCGAGTTGGCACATTCTCTTTAACTCAGTTTACGCCGAGCATCGCTTCTTATTATTAATTCCTTACGTGTCTCTTAAATTAAGGTATATATGTATACATTTTCCTCGACGTTAATTTAAAAAAATAGTGTATTTTTATAAAAAATTATTATAAAATAAAATATAATTACGCGATTAAGAAAAATAAATCTTTCTTAAAGATTAAAGATTTAGAAAAATGAGGTAAAGTTCTTATCGAACATCGTTTCTACTATAAACTTGAAATAACAATGATAAAACAGGGAGAGAGAAATTATAAACATAATTATGGAATTTTACAAGTTGGGTATATCTCGTGGGATATAATAGCAAGTTTGAGGTTAAATCGCTAAGCGTCGAGCGTTAACCCCGTCTGGCACAAAACCTCAAAACTCCAACGCGACGAGTATAGATGAATTCGTCAGATATCATCGATCGGGATGCGTCTGGTCGTGTGCTAATACGCGTATTATCAACGATCGGAGACGGACGTGAACGAGCTGTCGTACACACGAGCGTTAATTACAGCGTTAATAATCGTCGCGCGAAAAGTGGGTTTCGTGTCGTGTCCTACAAACATGCCACGTAACTTCCGCTAAGCGTCCAGAATATAAGGTAATCCAATTATGGTAAAAACTTTCGTAGAAGTTTAATTGCACGGAGAATTGGAAGAGGAGGATCCCATTAAGATTACTGTGTTAAAATCGACGTATTAACGTGGCAAAATAACTGTTATTTTTATCGATTCAATTGCATCCGTGGTTGACAAGATATGGTAAGTGTTAAGATCTTGTCTTCTCGCAAATTTAATTATTTGAATTAAAGGTCGGTCAAGAAATTGCGTTAAGTAGACTAAACAGTTTACGTTTTTATGTTGCGAATTATTGGCCGCTACTTCAAACGCATTTTTAAATGAAATTTTAAAACTCTTTCACAGTATTTCGTTGTAAATATATACATTCAGTTTCTTTTACGCAAAAAGCCGTTTAATTATTACTTTAGACATTTAATCATTCTGTGATCGACTCATTTCTACGACAGAGATTTTTATATCGATTGAATTTCCCCGAGGAGCGCGACAATAATTTATTTCTCGGTTTCTCCACATGGAAGGGGTTGACCCTGGTGGCGTCTCCTTGAATCCTGCTGGGACGGCGGGGGGTGAGAGCTGTTTGTGTCGCTTCACCCGCGATATTGTTGACACGCGAACAGGAGTGTGGCACGTACACATTCCCACATTCTGCACTGTATTGGCGTCTATTCGATTTCACTGTATGATATGTATATATATATATATATATATATATATATGTATGAATATGTATATATGCGCGCGTTTATCCCCATTCTGAGGAAGACTTCTGTGGAAACTGGCTGCGCGGTACATACACATACATCCTGGTATCCTCACAGTCATACACATGTAGGATGTTGCGCGTCGGTTGGCGCCAGAAGGCCTTCGTCGCCCGTTCCACCTGTTTGTGCGGGAGTTTCCCCGCGAAACTTTCAGTTGCCGAACAACAAAGTTCCCGGCTGGCCGAACTACTACCGGGAACGGGCGGCGCGTGTTCTCTCCGCTCTGCGGATCGATACTTTGTAAGCCACATAAATAAAGCCACGCCGCGCGCGGCTGCCCGGTTCTGCGTGTTGTGTTGCGACTTTGTGCCGGCTTCCCACCTTGATCAACGTTGGTAGTTTGGAGTCGTGGTGTTTGAAGAGAGAGGTCAGTTGTTGAGAACGAAATGCCGATGGTTAGGAGTACGACGGTTACGCCGATTTCGGCGGAAAATTACCAGAGGAATATAATAGTGGTCGGACGTTTTTATGACGAAATACAATAAACGACCAGTGGGTCGCGGGAGAGATTTTTTATATAAATATGCGACGAGAGAGAGAGAGAGAGAGAGAGAGAGAGAGAGAGAGAGAGAGAGAGAGTACGT
>NW_012130065.1:9685461-9688621 GCF_000143395.1 Atta cephalotes
AGAGAGAGAGAGAGGATTGTACCCTCGCCGTGAGAAATTAAATAACAATAGTTTTATTGCATTTAATTAGCGAGGATGATACATAATAGAAATACTATGTACACGTTTTCTGTAAAATTTACATATGTACAGAGATAATATAATGAATAAAATACATGATATTATTTTTGTTTTTTTCTGTAATTTTTAGAGCATTGCATTAGCATTAAATATTTATATACAATCATGTTTATTTGAATTATACTTGAAATGAGATATTTTAGAATATTTTAATTAAATAATTACTGTTTATAAATCATATTATTTAACTAGGCAATCTAGCGATTGCATTTCGTCGCTTGTTCTTTTCTCCCGCGTATCACATAATTTTTAAATATATACATAAATATAATTGTCGATATTATCTTATTATAGAAGTGTGATTATTTAATTAACTATTCTATTACTTTAATGACTATAGAGGTATAAAGGTATATTATATAATTTCTCTCTAAAAGGTCAATGTCCGAGATTTCCATTTTCATTAATTATTTCATATGTATACTGATGGATCGTTGATGTCGACGCGTTTGTCGATCTACTTAATAACAGTGGCTATCAAAATATCATCATATTTAATTTCTCAGATTAGAAATTTCTAAATTATTATTATATAATTCGAGAATTTGTTTCCGTCTGGAATCCTGGATGTTCCCGGCGAGCAAGAAAGTTGCGGAAACAATGAGACAGCGAATCCATAGAGCTCTTCTCTCAGATACACATACACATAAGTCTTTCTCTATTTTTCTTTCTCTATTTTTCTTTCTTCAGCTCTTTTTATCCTCTTCTCCGTCCTCGTTCAATATTGATTACCGATAAATTCCACGTAGCCATACTCGACTAAGCGTAAAGGTAGCCATTTCGCTCATGGTTCGTCGATTCACAATAGGTTTCCGCCTAGAATCCTGGCTTCTGTTCACGTACACACGGCGCAGAAATTAGTAAATGTACGTAGCAGATTGTCTGCTAACAGGAAAGTGCCTCTTTATCCCAGCGAAGATCTGCCTCAGGTATATCTTAAATAAATGCACACCTTTCTTTTCATTATTCGATATCAGATAACATATGTACAATGCCATGTAATTCTTGTTCGTTAAATTGTTTATTAAACAGAGAATCAATTATCGCCTGACTAAATTGGACCTTTTACAAAATTAAAAAATTTCGCAAGTAAATTAAGAGACACGAGAAAAACAATAATAAAAAAATTTAACGAACCTCCGCAAACTGCGTATTCCGCGCAAAGTTTTTTGTGGCGGAAAAATTTTATTATCATCCAAACGCAACAAAAAAATGCATTCCCAAATTTCGACCAAATTGCATGACCAGATCTTGTAATGTCTAAATAAATTGCAGCCGCGGATAACATGAAGCAAGATTTATACGGTATCATATATTGCTCGAAAGTTAAAACTTTTCGTGCGCGATCGCATTATACGCGGGATGTAAAAGGACCACGATCGGAAGCCGATAATCTGGCAGTCACTTTGAATGCACGTAACGCCAGCTCGACTCTTGATGGCGGTTCTAGAGATTCGTCGGTCGCGTCTCACGGTCGAATAAATCGGAACCGTCCGCAATCACTGTGCGGGGGAATGGAAAACGCGGCGGCGCATCGCATTAAGAAACGCGCCGTAAAATTGCCAAGTTTTTCTCTCGGCATGCTCGAATAGCCGAATGCCACGCTGCTTGAAATCGATATTTGCTCCGCTTTGCCGAGTCGTGCAACGTAGAAGCTCCGAGCGTAAGTTCTTATTGCCTCAATATAATGCGAACGCGAGAACCGATCCTGACCTACATCGAAGATCAGGAGGATGGCATTTAAATTTGTGTCTTGTGCGAAGAAATTTAATTATTATTTGATTTTATTATTATTCTAAATAAATTTTTTATATGCAGAGGAGGAAGGGATGAATAATAAATTTATCTATCAAACATAATAAAAATGTAATAGAAACATGGAATTAAAATTTGATTTATATGAATATGTTCGCAGAATCTCCATATTTATTATTGATAGATTTTATAATGAATCTTATTCGGTTAGATATTAATCTTGAAGTCAAATTTAGTCTTAAGTACTAGGCTCTTTAGAAAAAAAGAATTTGTGAACTAAATTACAGAGTTAAATCAATAAAAGCTTTTAATTAAGCGAACTTTACATTTTTAGAAAGTCGGAACGTAATTACCAAGATTATTAATTCTGAATGTAACAGAAAACATTTCGCATTATATAAATTTACATTATATTTTAGCATATGATACATTCAAATATTAATATAACGAGCTGTTCTCATTGAATATGATATTCGTGACAACTGAATTTTTATTATTATACGTTTTTGTTTTCAAATGTCTCTCAGAAATTATAATCCGCAACCACGAATATTATAAAATATTAACGAGATAAATATAATTTTCAGTTACAACATGTATGTACATGCGCACATGTTTATTGCATCTATGTATACATATATATATATATATTGGAAGGATGAAAAAATATCTCTTTGTTAAATATTGATTTACTGCATGATTATTAGGCAATATTAAACTGTAATTCAAAACCACTATCTGTATATCACCTGTTGGCATGATAGCATAATTTGGCACAATCTCATGCTACGCGAGATTGAGTTGAAGCGATGTAATATATCTATTCTACTAGCTTTAGATAACGCTCAACTGTAGTTTAAGTATCCGTGAAGTATAGCCTTATCAAGAGTCTCAGTATCAGTGCGATGAGTTTAAATTCTAATGATAAAACGCACAAAAATAACGTGATAATATTGACGTGAATGTGTAATTAAATAATCCGATAACTTTATTATCGATATTGTAGTCAGAGTTTTTTGATAAGTTTAAAATAGGTCATTCCTTCAGATAAACTCTAAAGATACTTCTCTAATGTTTCAATATATAAATTGAACTTATTAGTAATGATTAATTTCGTATACAAACAATATCTTCGATATAATATTAGATATCTGTTTTTTATATTGATAAGAGAGAAAGAGAGAGAGAGAGAGAGAGAGAGAGGAGGGGGAGGGGGTAATAAGTAAGTACTTAACGTTAACGTTTACGTTAAACTTTTAAAGTTTTAAAGTAATAAAAAGAAAAA
>NW_012130065.1:9689007-9699963 GCF_000143395.1 Atta cephalotes
GAGAGAGAGAGAGAGAGAGAGAGAGAGAGAGAGGGGGGGGGGGATATAAGATTCTAAATTTCGATACTTTTAAAGTATGAAAAAAAAAGATCTGTATAAAATTCCGAAATCATTTGCTTCGTATTCCAAGCACGTGTACTTCGCGTCTAATTTTCTCACCGAGTGTGTTCGATCGTCCCACTGTATATGTTCAGATAAGAGAAACTGTTTTTCCTGTTAAAGAAGCGTTACCCGCGTCTGCAATTTATATAATTGAAAATTTCAATAAAATGAGCGCTCGTGCAAGCGAGTAATAGCTTCTCGGAGCGGTGACAGCGTCTTCCAGAGCGACGTGCGACGAATTCCACGCTACGACCACGTAATTCAATTAATTACGATTCTGCGATCGCTCGAACGCAACTCCTCGTTCATGAAAGGGTCGCCCTTCTCTTTCTTTCCATCGGCACACCCGTTTCACCATTTCGAGCTCCAGCCAAGCAGACTTTTATGGGGCTTGATTTGCGTATTCGCCGTTTGTTTGTGTCTGACAGCTACGCGATGTCGATAAGTTAGCGTAATTTATCGAAATATATTGATCGGTCGTATTGAGTACCGTATAGGTATTTATCATGATGCTAAATAGAGAGAAGATTTATGGAATCATTATTTGAAACAATATCGAATTAAAATGCCATGAATTAATATTTTAATTTATACTCTCTTTTGGAGTAAATCTCACTCTGTAGAGTGAAATCTCTCATTCTTAAAAATTGAAAAAAGAATCACTCTTTTTCAAGAATTTTTCTAGCTTCACTCTTTAGAGTGAGATTCCTCTCTAAAGAATTTAAAGAATAAAAATTAATAAATAGATAGAATGAGACGAGGAGAAAAATGTTAGAATAACGCGTGTAATGAGAAGAGAAATGAATAATAGATGAGGAAATTCAAAATAAGAAACTTAAATAAGAAGAACAGATGTACTAAGTTGGCGCAAAATTCAAGACAGAATTGAAGAAATGTAAATTAACTTTTTGTTGTATAATCGCGGTTAAACAAAATCGAAAGTCACACGTAGACTCGATAAATAAAAAGAGCGTGTATAAGAGACAAAGATAGATCTGATAAAAAGCTAGACCAGAAAGGCGGAGTGAAGAGGAGAGCCAGAAGGGGTAACCGTCTTTATCGCATATGCATCGTCGTGGCCTGCCGAGTTTGCAACATTATCGTCATTCACGTGACGCTCTTGGTTTTGAAGGCGGCTGCTCCACTCGTGGGATGACGACCGTGCGTACCGGGGCATGGTGCGAGCGAGCGAGCGAGGAGAGGAAAATAGGAGTAGTCTAGGGATGCGAAGGGAGAGGTACGGAAGGGGTATCGGAGGGATCGACCCTCCATCGTTACTCGTGCGGATAGGAGAGCGGGGAAGAGTCCGACGGCGGCGGCGGTGGCGGCGGCGGCGGCGGCGGCGGCGGCGGCGAGCATGCAGTTGACGAGCTGGCGGTTGGGTGGTGGAAGCTGGCGTCGGGGCCGCTGAAGGAGAGGGAACCTCACAGGGTGACGGGCGTGTTGGGGGTCGGGGCGAGCAGGGGGCCAAGCGATTCCGCAAAGCTCGTGCCAGTAGACGGCAGCACTGCGGCCCGGGCGTATCGCAGTTCGCGTCTGATCGTCAGCAACGCGCTTTTGTCTCTACCGCCTGGTCGACCTATCGTCCGTCGTCTCGAGGGTGAAGGTGCCTGCCCGACGATACCCCCTTCACTCCCCCTCTACCCCATCCCGCATCGCTCGTGCGTGCGCGCGCGCGCGCGCTCGCGCACCTACCCCTTCCTCCGTCCCTTTCCGCCAACCGACGAGGTGGTTCTCCTATTGTTGTGGTCTTGACCGGCCCGCGCGCGTCACCGTCGAGGGTATACATCGCGGCCGGGACCAGCTTTTTATCCCGTGTCTCTACCCCCAGAGATTAGCGTGCGCGATTTGCAGTGCGATCGCGAGAGCTATATCGAAAATCGCGAGAATATCGGAGATAGAGAGGGGAGGGAGGGAGAGAGGGAGAGAGGGAGAGAGAGAGAGAGAGAGAGAAAGAGAAAGAGAAAGAGAGAGGTGATTGTGACAAAGCGACACCGGCTGACCGAAACGGATCGCGAGAATTCTGGCGGATTCGTGGCATCCAATATCCGGTCGATAATGCGTCATCATCGTGATGCAGCTCGGTGACAGCTGAAGAAAGGAACTTTGCACACCGCTTCCGTTCCCCTGGGGTATATGGGCGGGGACTCTGCACAGCGGGTTTCGAACGATCAGTGACGACAGGCGATGTCGATTGTCGCCAGCACGACGGACTTTGTCTTTTATGAGAAAGGATCTAGTTTCTCGTGTTTGGAGACTAGTTAGGAATTAGTCCGAGTTTGGTGCCCTTTGCTCTGAGAATAATTGAAGTGCGAGTTTACCTGGTTCCTCAATCAATATATTGTCTCAAGTTGTACACGAGTGGAAGCTAACGTCTTTTTTAGAATTTCTAATTGTAGAGTTATCTGAAGTGAAAAAGCTGCTTAATATCGATTAATATTTTTTATTAACATTTCAAAAATGAGATAATACTGAGTGATAATTATAATCGTCAATTAATTATTCTTCGCGATTGATCTATTTCGTTTGTTAATTAATTTCGACAATTAAGATGTATTTTTACGTGTTCTTTATATTTATTGAATTACATCAATAACACTATTATATAAAATTCGCTTCGATCAATTCGCATTGAGTATTACGATACTTAACATTTTGGAAAAGAATTCTCACTATTTAAAGAGCAGTCGGAAGTTCATGTTTACTGAATTTACCAGGTTTTAATGAAACTCGTCTCTCCTGAACGAGGTCACAATCCCGGAATCCAACTTTTTCCCCCTCGGGAAAGTCTTCCACTCATCCTTCGCTCGTGTTTTGCCTGAGATAAATCAATTTATCCACCGAATCAACTTAGCGCTCCGATTATTTACTCCTAGACGTTATAGTGAACACATTTCGATGCCACGAATCTTCCAGAAATCGTTCGCATCTGTCATTGGTGGGGACTGCGCGCGTACATCGATACGATTTTTCCAGTCGAGAGAGGTTCACCATCGTCGATCCAGCCCTTAAAAGGGAATCTTAATGCAAGGACGACCACGTATATATACGTACAGCTTAATTTTGTGCCGCGCCCGTCTCGTGCGCGATTGTTAATAGTTTCATCGCCCCGCGGAGAACCCGTCGTATGATTGTGTGCTGTGTCAAGTCAGTGAAAGTCAAGTCACGGGTCTGCCCCGCTCTCTGCTTCATGGATAAACGCTCACAGTGACAGCCGACCGGCCCGGACTGGTCCCACGTCCTCGACCTCGGACGACGTAAGTGCTCCATGATGACGTGATCATATCGCCGGTGATCATTCCTCTCGAGATGTGCCCTCGAGACTTTTCTGCGTCTCCGAATGACAGTGAAATATTATCCGGACATTTTAGAGTTCGCGTAACTAATGGCACTCATTGACGGTTTAGAAGTAAACGATGAAAGAAATATGTCAGGTCATAGTTGGCTAACGTTAAGCCGAAATATTATTGAGTGATGATTGCGCCAGTTTTAAATTAAAATCTTTCATTTCAGTTACGAAATATCTATTACGATGATGAAACTTTGGCTGTTAAAGAAATATCAATTTAGCCTTTATAAGTGTTAAATAATAAATTATTTTTTTAACTGAAGTTAATTTAACATCAAGGTTGCATTTGTCATTGGTTCTTTTGAGTGAGTATTGGAAATTTATGATGTATTTTTAATATCTAGAGATCTATTTACTCAAGTTTGACACTTATCTCCAAACAGCAAACGTGAAAGCGGAAGTCGGCGTTGTTTGAAATTTAACGGAGCTAACAGAAAGCGAACAGTGGGATCATTGATTTATTTGCAACTTAGACCAAACTGTCTGCATGATAAAGTTCAATCAATGATTCAAAGTGATAGCGATTCCAAGAAAGGATATCGCGGTTGGACTATTCGGGCAGCATATCGATTTGCCCGAATGCACTTCGGTATTTGCGAATCGTGATCGGACGTTCGCCAAACTAATTACGTGAAAACATCTCGACCGGCACTCCGCTGGAATGGCTGTAATCGATAAAGTTTAAATCATCCCGGGAAAAACTTACTGGTATTAATTGTTAGCATAGTTGAAATTGCGATGCGTCAAATCTCTTTTCCAGCAAACGATTTGTTTGAATTATATCTGAAATGTTTTGTCCATTGAAAGTTATTCTTTTTCCGATCCTCTTAAAACTCATTTCCATTTGAGGTTTAACGGCAATCGCAAGACCAAATATTTACTTCGGATTTAATTTCTTCTCGAAAACGACTCTCCTGCATAGCAAAAACTACCCACAAAGACAATCGCCATTCTCAATTCAGCGATCAGTGGGAAGATAGTTTCGCTATCGGGTTTTAGCATCAAGAGTCATTCCGAAGGATAAAAAGCACTCACAGCAGCCGCAGCTTTTAAACGAGGCAATTCTAAATTATTGCACTGCGAAATATCGGGTAAAAAAGAGTGCGAGAGTATGTCGATCGCGTCGTAAAGTATCGAAACCGATATTCCGATTCGCCATTACGCGACGAGCACTTTCAACATAATTCATTAGTTTTTCCGTTCAGTTGTTGTTGGTATCGACCTTTTTGAACGTAATTTTACAGAATTTTGTCTATTTTTACTCAGATTTTCATCGATAACAGATATATTCGTAGATATCGCATGGCGGTAAACAATAAAACTTATTCTTCGGCATTATCAATAAACAAGCGATAAAGTAAATGACAGTGGCGATAATTGAAGTGTCGAGTGACCAATAAAGACAAAATTTGCGACGCGATATATTGCCACATAATTTCGTAACTGCGACACGTTTTAACATTTTTACAACAAGCATTTGTAGTATGCCACCTCAAAATATCTTTAAAAACTCGCCATTTACATGAAATAATGTTGAAAATTTGCCAGAATAATGTCGAAAACTTGTATGCAATATACATATAAGTGTAAGACTTACAGAAGACACTACTTTACGTTCAAATATATTTTTATATAATTTATGTTTTTTATCAGATAGATTCGTTCATTTTAGAGCTCTCGGACTTTTCATAATCAACAAAATATTCTCGTATCATTATATGAAACATGTTATCAGCGTGAAGCGTTGTTGAGATTATTTCGAAAATAGCTCCATGTCGAAGCAGCGCAGAACATTCTCCGAATAGTTTACCCACGAAGTTATCATTATTTGAGTCTCCAAGGAAACCATATTGTCGATAACGGACAGCAATAATTGTCGCGGAAAAAAACAAAATAGAGTTTTTCCCCATCATCCATTTTTCCCCCCATCAAACTACTTGAATACCATTTTTCACCTTTTTTTCTTTCGTCGTTGTCGTCTTTTCTATTTAGTGCGCGCGGGTGTATACACGCGTAATGTGATTAACGAGTACACGAGAGAATTGTCACGGACAACGGAAGAAGGAGACAAAGAGAAAGAGTGTGAAGAAACAAAGGTACGATGAAGAGAGGGACCAGGGAAAATACGCTGGCAAAGATCTATTATGATTCGCGCGGGGAAGGGAGATAACAGAGGAGAAAAAGAGGGGAAAAAGGGAGCCCCGATAGACGGAGGGTAAGGGAGAGGCGGATAGCGATAAAGTGAGCGCGCGCAATGAGAGTGAGAGAGAGAGAGGGAGGGGGGGGAGAAAGAGAAAGATAGAGAGAGATGGTAGGGAAAATGAATTCTCGTTGGCAGTCAGATAACCCGGTACGATCGATCGGTGAATATCTGCCGCTCCGACGGTGTTGTACACACGCCGCGCTTACACATAGAAACAAGCGCCCCATGTACGCGGAAACACGGTTATATTATACATGGCGCAGAGACACGCTTATATACCGTCAGGTATGCGCCACGCTACGTACGTGTATGTAGATTTATGCGCTCGCGTCCCGGTGTTTATGCGTGTGTTCGCGCGTGCATGTACATGTAGCCGCACATAGAGAGTAGAGACCCCGTCTGCCGGCGCGACTTCGTGAACGGGAGGTGGAACGCACATGCACTATGCATGAATGCGTGCACATACACTCTGGACCCGGCTGGATTTATTCCCGGCACGGCGGAACTTTGCGTCGCGTGGAAACAGGAGAGGAATGCGAGAGGAAGAGAGCGAAAAGAGCTCTGCGGCGAGAGTCGACGAATGCCGTCCGTCCACATGGACCGCCAAAGGGGTTGTCAAGGGATCGCATATTTTCGATCTCTGTCAGAGAATGCGAACTAACAAGCATTAGAATAAAGATTAGTCGGAGACATTATTTCAGTGACAGTTTGAAATTTTTTAAACAAAATATATTTTGGCATAGAAATAAACTTTTCAATGATATAAATATAATGTAGTTTGCAATTATGCATTGGAAAAAGTGTCTGATTTCATTAATTGAAATTTTGATGGAAAGTGAACAAATGAAAATTTTCTGACTCAATCTGTCAGAATTCTAATTGAAACCAAATGTCCAATATGTCCATTTATAATGATCAGAATTTTAGTTGATATGATCAGAATATGCTAATTTGTTCATTTTTAATTAAAAATTTTTCTCAATGCGAAGATGTCTACAAGTATTATTTATTTTTTATTATTACGCTTGCTTGTTTTATCGATCGGTCCAAGTTCCTGTTATTGTTATAAAGGAAAAATCATGCAGACCTATTGAGGTAATTGACAGCGTTTAAAAAATTTAACTGAGCCTTTAATTTCTTGATGCGCATGCTAATATCGCGTTTAATGAGACACGTCAACGTCTATTCGCTCGTTCGTTCTGCTTGTATAGTGGGCAGAAATTATGAATGGTTCTCGCGCAGAGCGCATTTCGGGATGCGAATCTCATTTTATCGCGTGGAACGCGACCGCTCATATGCATCTCGCCTTTCTCTCTATGGCCGTATTACCAGTATACGCGCCGCGGACGTTTTAATATTACAAGCGATGCGGTGGAGTACTAAATGATTCAGAAATCCGCGTTTATTTCGGGTCACCGCACGCGATTATCCTTCGTGGAGCTTCGATGGATCTCTCGATCGTCAACGTGAGCTACGCGGATTCGAATAGCATCCCTCGCTCATATTTAATTGCTCGCTTTGCTCTCGTCCTCCACACTGGTCTTCAGTGGTGGCAGCATTTCCATCGAGTCACACCGGAAATTATTCACGAACGTGAAAATCGAGTCGAGGAGTGGAGAGACGAGGACTCCATCAAGCAGGTTAAATTTATTAAAAAAGAATTCCTCGCTTTTCGATAATCCCTTGAAAATATAATTTTAATCATAGCTTCAATGCGATCGTTTTCCTAATATCGCGCACGTCGATGCTACTTGTGACGAAATAATTTCAAGCAGATTAATTTAAGTTTTTTCGCATGCATTAAAACTTTTTCAGTCTTAAATTTTTCAACATCTGTATTATTAAATTGCTTCATCAATTTAATTTGTGATATTACGTACTTCAGTTTTAATCCAGGACTGTATTTCAAGATCGACAAATAATTGCTGCGCAATTTGTTTTAACTCGAAATTGTAAGATTCAAGTAAAAATATTCATCAAGATCCACTTTAATCGAACATGACCTTCTTCGCTTTATTAAATTTTTAACTATAATTCTCTTTATTTCCTTTATAACAGAAATAACAAGTCTTTAATTGTTTTCAGTTGCGGATAGTACTTTAATTAAGTTTTAATTTTTAACTGAAAAATTAAAACGCGCACGTGCGACAATTTTTTATGAAGCTTATGATAAGGAAAAATTGACTCTAATGCTGTTGAAGAATTTATTATTAAGTTATAATACAATTTGTAGCCAAATTAGCTCTTTAGCTCATAAATAAGTTATTCATAGATATTACAAGCACAATACCCACTGGTTGTTCTATTCCTTCGAGCTTTTTAAAATTGATCATCTGAAATTTTAATAATCTCCTTTTACCGCCATAATCTTTGCATCCGCGCGACCCAGCCGAGAGGTGATTAAAACTCCACGTTAACGAGATACACATACATATTGTACGTACACTATGACGCATGATAATAAATTCTCATGCTTTAGTAACGAGTTCCCTACGTTTTCTCGTTGAAGAAAAATGACGATGTCGACATGAATTGTGCGTGCAGCTACGTCGAGGCGAGAAAGTGTGGTCTGCTGTCTGTCAATATTCCTCCGGATACTTGACTTGCATGCAAGTCGGGCGTACGCATAGATAAAACGCGCGGCATGTCTGCGGACGGCTTTTGTCACTTAACAAGGGTTGTGCAATATACAAACGACGATGATGGCGACGACAGTGACGACGGTGACGACAGAAGTTACGCGAATTTACTTGTGATCACATAATGCTTCGAGGATATCGTATCCTTTCCTGCATTTCCGAGATTGAATTTTCTTTCCTCGGCACACTTGTTACAATGACGCGAATAACGTCCACGATATTTGATATATGAGACCGATTAATCCTTTTAACGTTGAAATGGTTTTTCGGCATTATCCGTAAATGGAGACTGTATATGAGTTAACGGAAATTTATAGATACATTGAAATTTCCTAATAGGAGCAGTAAAGAAATTAAAAGATCAATTTTTGCTTTAACTTCACACTTCCTGAGAATTTTATGCCGGTTACACAGGAGGCAAAATGACTTTACATTTTTAATTAATTGTCATATTTACAGCTTTTGTTCTTTAAAATTAACGTTGTATTATAGGACATGGAAATGCAGTGGCTTTTTAAAGATTTTAATTTTAATATATTAAAATAAATTACAAGGTTAAAGTTCTTGAAGATGCGCTTTTTATTTAAAAAAATCATCACACTTTTTAATTTTTAATAACTTTTAATAAAAATTTATGGCTGTATTCTTTCTGAAGAAACAAAGAAAACCGTTTTCGAAAATAACGACGTGTGAAGTTATTGTGCAAAAGATTATTTGTTTAGTCTAATGGTGACCATGAAGGATTAATCGAAGAAAATTTCATCTGAGAGACCATTAATACTTTTATAATTACAATTATCATTTTTTACATCTTTGGAGCGGCCCAAAGATTTTATTTAAGTAAGTCAATTTTGTTCTAATCTACAAAAATATGAGATAGATGTATTATTTAGAATTGCCAAAAAGAATTGATCATTGGTTTCAAAGAGTTTATCTGACATTTTCAATAGCATTAATTAAATCTTATTTGAAAAACGTCGCACGTACACGACATAGCAGTTTCCATGAACGAAAAATGGACGAAGTAGTAGTGGACTTAAAGGGGTCACCTGCACTGGTAAATCGGTTCGTAGGTAGAAAGGAACGACCGGTATTCCCCCGAACCGGTTGGTCGCGATAGGAAGCCAGTAAAAATCGGTGAACAAGCGAGTTGGCCTGGTCTTTCTGGTCGACTGGATTTTATCGCGACGTTCAGTGCATTCGTCCGTTTGACAAAATATGCATGTGTGCGTGTGCATGCGGAGTGTAGCGTGATACGTATAATGGGTTATACGCGTGCAGCGTCCAGATTACACTCATGTACAGTAGGTGCGTGCACGCATGTGCGTGCCATTGGCGTAACGTTGCCATTTCCTGCACGCCCTACCTGTTATAATATTGGCCATAAAGGATAACGACGCATCTCGGTGATTCGTGAAACGCGCGGCACGCCTCGTTGTAACGTCAGAAAATGAGAGCAACGAAAAACAGGATTAATAAGCTGGTAGAACGGTATCGGAGAGCAAGCGGGTGAACGAGACAGGACGAGGGTGATTCGGATTAGAGGAAAAAAACGTGCAGCTCGAGAAGATTATAGAGGTCATAAAAGGGGACTAATGACTTCCTGGCGATCAAAAGAGTTGATAAAACCTGTTGAAGATGACGAGTAATAATAAATAGCTAAATTCTCAAAGTGAAATGCGAAACGTTTATGAATTATATTCACCTGCTGCTAAGATTATCACATTCCATCAATAAATTTTATCCGGAAATAATTATGCACATACTTAATATTGGTTTATCTAACTACATCGTACAGTTCAATCGCTCAATCGATCAGCTTGTCTTAATTATTATCTCATAAACGATTCACGTGTCGCGTTACAGTTCTTATGTATAATTTTCTTAGTTGCAATTTGCCTCCTAATTGGCTCATTATCGAGCGCCAAGATAATTTAGTTTTATCCACATCTTGCATTTCGTATTAGCTAGCTAAGACATTTTGTTATTTATATGTTTTTGCATATATATGTTTTTGTATATATAGAAAAATATATACTGTACACAAATAATAATTACTTGTTTCAAGTAATTTTCAAAAGTTCATATATGCGCAAATCTTGTAAGTTTATCACAAACAAATTTATATTCCAAATTTATATTCTGAATCTTAAGTTTAGTGTTCAATTCAAGATTATTAAATTGAAACCAATTTTATTTGTTATTTAAGTTGTTTGTTAAATAAAATTTTTTGATAAATTTTATTCTTAAAAAAATTCTTCTTTAGAATATAAATAATAATGAATTTTTTTTAACTTGTAATAAGTACAAAGGTATTTTCCTTAATTTGTAGTAAGTTTAAAATTATCATCAAGAAAAGATTCTTGTTAAAAATAACTATTATTTAAAAAAACAAATAATTTTTTTTAGCAATGATATTCCTCTGTGTGTCTTTATGTGTATGTCTTCTGGTTAGTGTTTGAAATGTTCATGTTTTAATTTAGTAAAATATACAAGTTTTTTTATTATTACTGTTGTGAAACTAATTTCTATATTACATTAAATTATAATAAAAAAGAATATAAATTTTTCAATATAATATGTGATGAGAGAATAAATATATGTATAGGAGAGAGAGAGAGAGAGAGAGAGAGAGAGAGAGAGAGAGAGAGAGAGTAGTTGTT
>NW_012130065.1:9699983-9723728 GCF_000143395.1 Atta cephalotes
AGAGAGAGAGAGAGAAGAGAGAATTGTTTGCTCATCGTAATATTCAATTTAAATTACCATTGTACTGTAAAGGTAGAATGTTACAAATATTTACACTTATTTTGCTCAGTTTGCTTTAGGGCATTGATAAAAAATGAATTTGTGCATGAAAAACTTGAATTATTGTAGCAATTAATATTAAATCGTATATAATAACGTGCATATTTTTTAAATTAAATATGCAAAATATAATTATCGAAAATTGGTATTTTAAAAGTTTCGTGGACAATAAAAAAGAGAAAAAAAAGCAGAGATAAAGAGTAAATCTCGAGGACTCTGAATCGTAATAAATACGCCGCTGCTTGCATTCGCATGCACGCACATACATATGTCGCTTACACACCACAAGCTGGTTTCCGTGCAATCATTAATTAGATTAGCATATGCCAGAAAAAGATGCTGTCCGCACGTAATGTGTCTACCTATATCCGTCGGCAACGAAGATGCTATTATCTCGACGTACGTTAATGATATTATGGAATATCATTCGTCGTTGTCGCGCAATCATTTCTTTTTCTTTCATTTTTTCACTATTTATATCTCGTATGCGAGACTTGCGAGTGTAAAAATAAAACCCACTGATGTGACGATCTAATATACTGAATTATTTTTACCTCACGGATACGCACTTTATTGATGCCTATATTGAAATCTTGTTCAAAAGCGTGGTTACATTTGCTTTGCTTTTATATCGTAAAAAGATAACATGGATCTGATTAACATAAAATGCATAATATTATATTTTTTCTACTTCTTTTTCTAAATATTTCACAAAATTATCAATAATTCTGTTTCTAGATTATTTATAATTTTTTATCGGAGGAATTTTTAGAAAAATTTTGACAAAATTTTTATTGCAATGTTCTAGTATTTAATTAAATTCTCTTTTGATTTAATTCTCTGAAATTGTACGTTCTGAATTTATATAAATAGTTAAATTTCACTATTTTTTCATTTCATGAAACTTGGTCACGTTGTTTCATCGCGAGTTTGATGGACGGAGAGTTCATTTTTATTTTCAATCGCTTACAATTCGAAGACAAGTAGCATCTCGGCATTCTGATCAAGAAAAAAAAATACTTCGAATTCGAGAGACTTTCTCTATTCAGGCACGTATCATATATGTATATGTGAATCGTACTTCAGAGCCTGCAGGCAGCACGTAAGAGCTCTTCTCTTCGCATATACGTGATCGAGATGCTCTCGTGCGCGCGCGAGACACATAAGCAAGCACATAACGCTCATGTGTATCTGCCGGAATGCAACGGCCTAGGTGAAATGCCTGGCTCTGTGCCAGAGACTTTAACCTCAATTTGCAATAAAACACACACAAGGGAGAGAAAGAGAGAGGGCGGGGGGGAGGGGGAGCAGAATATACGAGAGGGTGGATTCTTTCGCACGAACGCGCACGCGGCGTCTCGTCTCATAGAACCTTCTCGCTCTCTTTTCTCGTACAGAAATGCGAAAGTGCATGCAGCCAACAAAGGGTGACCTGTGCACAGCGAGGAATGCCGAATGAATTTTTCTGTAATATTAATTCGAGAAATTTCTCTTGATTCTCTGGTCATGACTTTGGAAATCTTGTCGCGCTTTCATACGGTGACGTAATACTTCAGAAGATTAGATCTAAATGTCGGAGTTTTTATTATTAGTACTTGCTGCCGGCATTTCTGCGCCAGAATTAACATCATTGGCGATCTTATTGTAACGATTGTGACTAATATTTATATAATTGAAATAGCGTTATACATATAATATTAATTTGTAACGAAAATTAAAGTATATTTTATTATTAATGTTGATAAAGAAGGAGATATATCACAGATATTGAGATAAAAACTAGATAAAGACGTTAATTTTATTACTGTAAATGAAAGTTATTTATGAAGTTATAAATGAAAAATAAAATTAGAAGTATAGAATTAATATACATTTGATAAAATATTGGATCGATATTTATATAACGTAAAAAAGAATATTAATTCTCTGAAATTACTTTCATATTTGCGTTTGTTTCTATCGCGTTACGACCTACGGAAAACGTGTAATCATGCGAGGTGATCGTGTTTGGTATGCTGAGGAAGACTACAATATGCCAAACGGCGTCATATCCCGGAGAGGAAACTTGATGTAAAAAATTTCAATAATTTAGCGAAGCGCTCTCAAGACCTACTTCATTTTTGCGGAAGTCTAGGATTTTATTAAGAGATGCCTGAAATACCCTGACACGACGGATTCCGGTAATTTAGTCTGCACTTATTTTCGTTCCCTTTCTTTTCATTGCTGTGCACTGCAGTATTATGTTACGGTACATTATTTCATGGTTTAACTAATGTAGGGCTGTAATAGGACTTCTCTCCTTTCTATCTTATATAGTTTTAACAACAAGCTCGACTAAAATTTTGAAAAAGAATCAATGAATTCCGAGCGATTGAGAATAAAATACCTCTTCTCAAGATAGCATGAAAACGCTGCTGTTTGTTTAGAGTTTAGTCTTTCAAAGTGTTAGTTTGTAATTTCGCATTTAATTACAATGCCTCTTGAGGGTCTTGCTAAGGAACATTAGACTCCAAACTCGTAGAATGTGTCGTTAAAATTTGGTCGTCGTTTCTGCGTGTATACGCGAGACATTTGCTCGCTCACGTTTATCTTGAAACGCGCTCGCGTCCGTTTATCACCGCGGCAATAAACGCGGCAGTTAAACAAAGACGGTAACCCGTTTTGTCCTGGTCCGCTTCGTTCCTTCCGCGCTGTTCTTCGGGTGCTAGTGACTTTACGAGCGACGACGAAGAACTCGTACTGTTACGATTATCTGACTGCGGGTATATATGTACATACGTACCACACATTGCGCAGCGAGGATGAAGAGTAATGAAATACAACGACGACGACGAAAATGATGTGGGAAGGAGATAGAGACCCCGAGCCATTGAGAGTCTATAAAGTCTTGCGGTTGGTTGCGCGACTTTACCCATTGCAAAAGTTGCACGAATGTCACACGTGCTATCGATTGTTCTGAAAGATGTAGCAAATGTCTTTTATCTGTGTTATACGTTTAAGATGTTTAAAACGATTATTTCTTGCGTTTCCACTGCATAGTGGTGCAGCACGACATTCTTAATTCCGACATTATTTCCACTTTAAATAAACAGATATTTGTTACAAGCGTTTCCTGAAAACAAGGGAAGACACTTTAGCGATTTTTCTTAAGTCTTTATTACATTATTTTTTACTTATTCATTACTGCTTTATATATTATTATAAGGTTATTATTATTTTGACGAATTCTGTAATCGTCGAAAATCGATTCTACCGCAGTGTATAATTATAGTTGAGCCGCAATGTCCGTGGCGTGTCTGTAATCTGCGTGATCGGTCGAGCTATAATAAATCGGTACAATCGTTTATTTTAACCCACAGTCAGCTGATTCTGAAAGAAACCATGGAAACATTTTCGTTGCACGCGATGTATCAGCTATTCGATGCTCAATCTATGTCTGTGATTTGTCTTCGTTAAAAATCAGAATAATACTAACGTTTATTTAAGTAGATCAATCTACTTTTAAATCAAACAAGAAAGAAAGTACCAAACACGATCGAGACTAGATTAAGTGCTTAATAATATTTCTATGTAAATTTTAAATTGTACCTTTCAGTTATATAAACTGCGCGCCAGTTACTGTCGCGATTATAAACGCACAATCTCTCTACTTTTATTCAAAATTTATTTTCTTGTCAAATATTACTAAAAATTTGTAAAAATATTTCTATATGAATGATCAATAAAAAGTTACGTTTGCACACAGAAAAAAATGTTTGGTATCTGTAACTATATTTGCATATTATTGTGATTATTGCTACTATGATGTTAGTAAAAATATATATCCAATATATTTTTAAAAACAGATATATATATATATAATATATATATATATATATATATATATATATATATATATATATATTGACAACCGAAAATGATCATGAATTGTAGTAGCAAGTAATTATAGTTACAAAAGTTATGTCTCAGTGTAATTGTATTCTTATATATATAAATTGTTATATTTATATTAATTCTTACATTATATTAATTCTCTTTATTTAATTATTAAAAAAATAATTTGTCTCTTTTATTGATTATTTAGCCACGACCCGGAAGAAGGCCTCGAAGGCGACCAGGAAACGCAGCGCAATTACAGACAACTCCGAGGGTACAAAGCCCGATATCGCAGCAGCTCGAAAAAGGTAAGTGACTTTCGAGATTTAACTTTTCTCTTGAAACATCGATACATGCACAATTACGGGTTATTCTCAATTTATATTTAAAAAAATTATTTTATTACGAGAAAGGGTTTTGATATTAATTAATGAGTTTGGTATTAATCAGTGAATATCTACAAAATATGTGACATAAAATATCGCGCTATTATTGACTGTCATTCGCTAAAAATCAAAGAACCACGTTTTATCAAATATTTATTTAAAATACAACATATAAACATTTATTAATATTATTATAAGTTTTAACATTATTATTGTGTTTAAAGGAATTGTATCCAAGAATTTTATATTACGATATTTAAAGTAATTAAATTTATTATTGATTTCGAGGTAAAGAACTTTTCAGAAACTTAAGTTTCTCGGATTTTTTCGTAAATGATAGTCAATTCCGAAAGCTAGGAACTTCTCTCGAAACGACTGGGGATAATCGCGAGTGACGTGCTATTTGAAATTGAGATTTAATGAGAACGCAAATGGAGAGAAACTCTCTCTCGTAGGAAGTGCGGGAATAGCTCGGTTGCCCGAAATTCATTAGTCGGTTCGCGGAATGTCTGCCCCGCTAATTTCTCTCTGGGGTGGAAGTGGTGCGGTATTTGCGCGCTGATGAATACTGTTTTAATCGTGTTCCAAAGGTAGTGAACTTTCGTAGCAGAGCATCGTAGTTTCTCCGACTTCATCGAGAGATGAACTCGAAGCGGGCGCCATGCGCCGATAAATCTTTTTAAGTCGATGAACGCAATCGGTCGGTCGACCGATACTCGGGTCAGGTCAGCACAATCGCAACCGATGGCCGTTAAGCGTTATCGGATAGTAAAAGCTTATCCGGCGCTCGGTTTCTGATAGCCGTTACCACGGTCTTATTCGACGTGCCATTCTTACCTGTGTTTGTCGGGGGGATCGTTTCACCAATCGATCGAGCAATCTCGTCCTCGCGCGCGCGTAACAAGACGAACGAAAGGGTTCTGATTTAACAACGCGATCCCTGGCGTCTCGGGTATCATAATAAAAGCACGATAAAAGCACCGTGATATCGCACTCGCGTCGTGTTGTACATCGACAAGCGCTCGTAAACATCGCGAGTTAGGGCGCAGGTAGTGCGTAAAAACTGATTGTTGCTAAGGAAAATAATACCATTACTATTTCCAATACAAAACAGAATGAGACGTGTCATACCTGAAATTCTGTCATAGATTTTTCATTTTTCAAGTTATATATTTAGATTTCTATATCAAAGAATAATCTGCATTAATTAAAAAAAATCTGTAATGGCGCGTAGGTATTGTTTTTAATTAATATGCAAACATTTCTCTTTCATTAGGATGTCAATAATTTTCATGTCACGAGCGATTGAAAATTTTTGCAGCGTAATTTAACAGTAAATTCCTAAGCTTTATTCTGCATTATCATGATGATGCATGATGCATGAAAAATCATTTAAATTCAAATATTAAAAGATTATATAACTCATAATGATTACCATTACAGAAATATAATCTTCAAATTTATGAAGGAATTTTTGAAATATATTTAGTCGATCTGAATAAATTACACGTTTTATATATTCAACATAACACACTGAGAAAAATACTTAAAAATTTATTTATGTGATATGAAATTTATTTCACTGAAATAAATCCTCATTTGAATACGGCGAAATAAAATTTTATTCCTAACAAATAAATCATCCATTTTATTTTTTTACCGTTAATGAGATAGATATTTCACAGAAATATATATTTTGTCATCACAGTAAATTTTTTTTTATTAACCAATAAATATCAAGGAAAACGTCACATATGACATTTGATTGCAAATATTTCGACTTTTTTTTTCTCAGTGTAGAGAAACATTATTTGTGTTTAATTTCTCGAGAACCTTAATCTAGGAATATGCGTGACATCGCACAAAGGTTGGTGAAGTGTCTCGCTCGGGATACACATATAAGAAATAGCATCGCCAATAAACCGGCAGTTATCGAGGCCAATAACTATAACTCTCCCTCTCCATGTCTTGTACATCGACGCGACGCCAAGGCGGAAGAGCCTATGTAGTCGTGAGCTATCGCATAGTTCTGTCGACCCAGTGTCCAGGTCTTCGGCGTGGTCGATGAAGCGAGGTCAAACGGGGGGTCGTCGTCGATAGATGCGCACCGAATCGACCCATGCGAAGGTCAGACAAGCCGGGCTCGGTGACTCCTCGTCTCCTCCATGCCTCTAAGCGATTCGACCGCGTTCATTCATGGACTCGGGAAGCTGCCAGGAATCGGGGCGTTATTTCGAGTGCAAGAACCGGCCAGTGATACGATACTCTGGCCGAAAAAAGGGTGTAATACAATCGAGGGTGGTAGGACGAGGTAGTAGGGGAAGGAAGATGCAGTGAGAAAAGGAACGACATGAGAAGACGGAGGAACGTATTGGGAGAACGAGTTACGGGAGAGGACGCGAGAGGAGAAGCGAAGTGAGAAGGAGTATATAGTCATATATAGCCGAGGGACGAGGGAAATAAATGGTTCGAGGAACCGGCAGAAACCGGTCCACGGACAAAAGACACGTTGCCGGCACCGTCTGAACCGCCGTGGAGCAATTTAAGGGGTGAGAAAGAAGGAGAAGAAGAAGAAGAAAAAGAGGAATCGCATTGGAATAGTGCGAGACGTGAGGGAGTGAGAATGGGAGAAAGGCTGACTCAGGAGGAAGAAAAGGATCGTGGTGATTCCGATGGAAGAGGACGGTAACCTCCCACTGGTTTAAAGTCTATGTTACGCTCTAAAATACGCGATAGAATTTTATGTGAAATACTTGAAATAGTTGCGTAATAATCTATGTTTATAAAATTGAAATGCATTCTTTTATAACATACTATGTATAGACAATTTTATATAATTATACAAAAGTGCCAGATATACGTATAAAAGAAAAGATTGAAATATCCAAATAATTCATAGCCTATATTTAGAATACGTTTATAACAATGTTAGTGTACATTTAGCGCATATATAGTTCACGTTACACATATTATTAGAATTTCAGAAATTAAAACACGCACTTATCGATAAAAGCATTGTGTAAATCTGTTTAAATTAATTTAGAATATAATTCTTCACAACAGTACAAAACGAAATGTTATTTTATCTATTTGTTTGTAAAAATTAATAAAAGACTTTTTCAAATGGATCGTGTGAAAGGGGCATAATCCAAGCCGAGAATCGCGGTCTTCGTCCGCGGTGAATTCATTCTAATCCTCAAGAGGCCATTTCTTAGCTCCATTTCTTTACGTCCCTCCGTGGCCTACCTCTCGTCTATTTATCTTCCTTTCTCTCGTTCTCTAGGTTACTCGAGCTCTCATTAGGCGCGGTTGTTTCTTCGTTCTGTTCTTCCTGATTTGTACTCATCGAAAGCCTGTCTTAAGTTCGATTGGTTACAATTTTTTTCCACCTTTGACCGTGATATTGAGTACTTGCGGCATTTTTTTTCCATTAAGATGTGCCAATTAGATATAATAGATTTATGTTTTTATTCTTGTATTAGAACTTTCTTGTTTTTGTCAAATATTAAACATATACCTATAGGATAACGAAAAAATTTGTGTTTATCAAATCATTAGTAATAGTATATTTACAAAAAAAAAACAAATTTTGGACTGTTAATTATATCTTATTTAAATACAAAAAAATAATGATATTCAAATAATAATACATCTTTAGGCTTGACATTTTTGTTTATCTTTAAGACGCTTCAATGATAGCCGCACATGTTCACGAACAAATTCTTCTAGGCAGCCAATAGAGAACGGTCTTTAGTTCATTAATCAATGAAAATCTTTTGGTGTAGTTCTTCTAATATTTAATAAGATGTAACTAACGCTCTAGAGTTTGATATTTTTAAATATATTGTAATAATTTGAAACACAAAATTTTGTCATATAAACTTTTTTGTTAATCTGTTTTAAACTTAAAGTAAAAGTGTATACAATTCAGAAAACAGATTTATTTATATAGATACTTTAACAACATCGAATACTAATGCGACCGAAAATAGAATGTGTATAATATTGCTAACGTTTTTAATATTGATAACTCATTGATAACTCTGTTTAATATTATTTGCATTTGATATTAAATATTTTCGACATTTTGTCTCTAATTTGTCGACATTTGAAAAATATCAGATATAATAATTCTAGTATATACTCAACACATTTTCATCACAACGGATATTTATTAATGCACTGATTGGCAACTTTATATTGCAAAATATCGATGTTAATCGATATTAAATTTAAGCGATAATGAATACAACATGAATGCTCATACGATAGTTACGTGCATCACGTAATAAACTAATAGTGATTATAGCATCAGTTGATTTAACAACGTGGACGAATTAAATTCCAATTTAGAGAATCTACGTAAAATCGATTGTGCCAGAACGTTGCTATCGGATTTTCGGTTAGTGCCACGTTTTTAGTCTAAATTGAAGGATAACAGATTGTCGTCGATGAAGTTTGGAGCATCAGGAAAATATCCAATTCGAGATGGCTTCTGAATAATTCAAAAGTTTCGTCTGTCTTTTTACACGATTATCGCGGCGAGTTTTTTGCGATTTTGGAATAACACAGCGGTTTCTGACTTTATACGAAACCAAATAAAATTATCTCCATCGTCTCACTGTGAATATTCCTGGAATCTCTGATCTCTTCCTAGTTATCTTTTTATAGTCTGAATTCAAGAAAATCAACGTCAAATTCTTCAAATAACTTCGAGTCAAACTCGTTAGCGAATTTTCGATTATTTAACAGAAGTCATGATTTAGCAAAATCTTAAATACTGATTTAGCTAATATATTTCGCTGATAACGAATGCTAAATTTATCTATTTTTATTTACTGACATTTATTGCGATTATTTTATGCTTTATTTGGATTATTTATCGATTATATTTTTGGTTATTTGATTGCATAAATCATTGTACAAATCTATGTACTCAACTTTAGTATTGAGTTATCCGATTTTTCAATTCAGTATTTGTAATTCTTTTGTGTATCATTTGTAAAATATAAATTCTCAACATATTTACTTTTTACTTTTATATTGATTTTTATTAGAGACATATTTATCTCTTTATTAAATATTACTGAAACAATTTATTTTAGTGTTTGCATAATAATCAATAACATTAATTATATGGTTTTAATTATTATACGCTAAAAAAAAATTATTGAATCTTAAAATATATTTTTTTCAATGGTATTAACTAAACATTTACTTGCGGTAAATAAATATTTACTCAATAAAAAAATGAGTTAAATTAAATTAATGTTTTTCTTGTACGAAATAAATATATATTTATTTTTAGTAAATATTTAATTAGTACTATTGAACAAATATTTATTAAAATTTAGTAAGGTAACTGTACCCAATATGGTCGTTTAGATGTCTTATTCATTGTAATTACACTGTGGATTCAACAGATAACACTAATATGTTTTGCAAGCTATCCGACTTGATTGCATCACTTTGTTTATTCTATTAATAAAGGAAAATGCAAAATGTCACGATGTAATGTAAGCAAATAATTGCTTTCTATACTATGGATAATTTTTAATTTCTTAGTTCATTTTATTATAATCTCGTATTTACAACACTGTAGTTTAGTTTGTATTTTTGTAATAAGGTTTTATTTATAATCGAAGAGAAAACATTCTTCGTAACATAGAAACAATATAGCCAATTAAGCAATACCGAGTGTACCTATATCGATTGTAACATTTTTTAGGTACTTTTGTTATTTCAGATCATTCTAATTCACCTATTAAACATCATGGAAATAAGTAGATAAATAGATAAATAAATAAGTATATAAGTCTATTATTTGGAAAATAGTTTTGTGCATTTTTACTTCTCAATAAACATGTCAATAATGAACTTATAATCTTATAAAAATAACATTAGATCATTTTATTTTCTATTTTTTTTAACATCTTTTTTTTACAAAAAAGGGGAAATATATACTTATATTAGATACATATGTACCCAGTACGCGCAGAATGCTACTTTTTTTTTAATCTTATTGCAGTATATAAATATTTGGAAATGTCTCTTATTTTTTATTAACATTCAGAAATATTCCCTCTTTTGAATATGACTATCAATTATTAATTTTTGGCCTCAGCAAAAAATAAACAAAGTTGAGTAGGAGCACATAGGATCCGATTACATTTTTTTTTTAGTGTATAAAATACATTAAAAGATTATTTTGAATTTAGAATTAAGAATTTAGGAAACATTGATTTATATGAGTTTAGAGAATGATTCAAAATCCTCCTACGAACGGAAAGATTCAAAGTTGATCTTTCTTCCTGTGAATGCAAATTGGGGATATCACGTGGTGGACCTTGTGGTAATAAAATAACTAGACCCCACAGTTCTTTAAAGTGGCATTCTCGCGGTCGTCGATATAATTCCTTGCATCCTGGGTCCTCGTCGACATCCCACTGCTCGTTCGGGTCTCTTTTTATTTTCACGAGCGCTATATACGTCGCAAAAATAAACGACTGGCGTAAGCGCGTGTCGGATGACACATTGCTGAAAATACAACCCCAAGCGGCTGTGTCGCACCAAGAGCGTTGATGTCTCACGGTAATTACATCTGAAAAAATAAAAAGGGCGATGCAAAAGAGAAGATGGCGAGGGATTGTCAATGGCTGACCCTTTATAATTACGCCTATATTTGAACTGTGGTGCACTATTAGATTTATAATGTCAGATTATACTTAATTTAGTTTATTTTTAACCTTTTTTATAGATTGCCACTGCCTCTAGATCGTTAATTAAAATATGAAGTTAAACAATTTAACTCATGAAACTGTGTATTAAATTGACTTAAATTTTATTTACTAAGTGCATACATTAATATAGACATTGTTTACTTTGAAACTAACCACAGAAATGGATTGATTTACATTTTGACACACATGAAAGTTAAAAATAATAAAATGTTATTTAACTCAAGGGATTGAATTACCAGTGCTCCCTTGATATTTAACAATGCATATGTCAGAAGCGACATATTTTTGAACTGTATTCGTTGATCTGCCTTGATAATCACGAGAAGTTCTTTTTGTCATAACATTAGTATATAATTTATAAATATATTTTCAATTTTCTTTAAAATGTCAGCAATATTTTTAATACGAAAAGATGGTTCAATGACTAATATTAAAAAAAAATAATAAAATATCGTCGTCGATGATAGATAATAGACTGATAATCTAGAGATTGTTACGTTTATAGAACAAGGCTTGTTAGAGGTAATTTATACATTATGCCAATTTTCTACGGTCACGGAAGTATTAGTCTTGCGAGCAATTTATGTATGAGACGTTCTCGTCGCTTTCATCCTCCGCACGAGCTTTCCAAATAGCGATAACCATAACGCGACATTCCCATCATTTTATATATGCAATTACATTTTAATTATCTCTCGTATCGAACGTTGTTGCGTCAACTTGTAATATCGAAATTACTGGGTCGTTTAAATGTTGCGCGAAACATTGTTAACTCGCCAGTTCAACAATGCAGCATCCGAAGCAGAATATGAATTATTCATTAGCAGTGGTGGAAGGGGGAAAGGGAGAGTAACAGGGGGGAGAATGGATTATTATCGTTCCCGAGGTAAGGCAGAGCAGTGAAAGCGTTACGTCGCGCGGCATTTACATGGAAATTCCGTACGCATTTGACGAAACGTGCTTTTCGCCCCGTCTCGTCTCGTTCTCGTTTCAAGAGACGCGGCTTCACGGCTATATATATAAAGGCCGACCCTTCGAACCAATTACGCGAGACCTCGTTGGCTTCGCTTCTCGGGAAATTACACCCTCCTGTACTTTACGTTCTTCTTCATTTCCATCTTTCTATCCCTTTGCTTTTCTCAATCCCCTGCAACCCTTTTCACTCTCAATATTTGTTCTGTCTCGATCGATCAACTCATAGCCTGATATCTCATTCGCGTTACTGGAGATCGTAATTCTGACACCTCGAAGGGATTATACAGATGAAGGTTTCGTGAATTTGGAAACATTGTAACAACGAACATAACAGCGCTTAAATATTGAAGTATCTGCATTGACGATAGTTTAACGCAGGAGCCATATTGTCTCATCATTACGTTTTTTTTTTTTTTAAGCGCTGTTTATTCCGAGATAGCTTTTTATAAAGAATATAAAGATTCCGCTGAAATTCCAAACTCAATTACGTCTTGCTTATATTCGATCGCGTGGACCGGTAAATTAAATTTCACCAACTCTGAAATAAAATATTGATGAAAAAGCTAGATTTGGCTTCTCAATTATATTTTTAAGAGACGTCTTTATACGATAGATAATTATATTAGATTATGTGAGTAAATGATATATTCGATGAAAAACGGACAGACACGGAAATGTACAAGCTTGTATATATTTCGTCGTTTCAACGTTATCGGAATTAGGCGATATATATTGTTTCGGTACATCGTTGAATTCGCAGAATCGCGTCACGTATGGCGACATTGTAAGCAATCAATTCCACGTTCCTGCGAGAATAATTCATCACCTCGCTGTGTCTGTCGTCGATTCCTCTGGGTTGGTGTAACCGAAATCGTTTCCCAATGCACGTATCACTCTCCTCTCCTGTTCTCCCTCTCTTTCTCTCATTCTCTCACTCCTTCGTCGACTTCACGCACGAACGCATCGCAAACGCGAGTTTCTATACTAATTATACGTGGATGCGCATAATGCTTGATGCACCTGATACCGATAATCATGCTGTCGCGAATGCGTCTGCCGTTTCGAAGTTCCTGGTGTACACATCAGATAGATACTCTCTCATAAGTCTCGTAACTAACTTCCGACGGACGGAATGGATGCAAACACAATTGAAACGATCGCGCGAAAGGGATGGAAACGGTAAATTAATCGCAATGGAATGCACCCAGAAAAAAGTTTTTTCGAAATTAAAAAAAATTTATTTGAATCAAAGAACTTTATGCACTGCTATGATTAAAGAAAAATTTCTTCGATTTGAACGTCATTTTTTAAATCAAATAAATTTTTCTTTGCTTTGAATATTATTTCTAAAAATCATGTCAGTTTTTTTTATTTTCCTCAAAGGTATTTTCATTTCAATTTGAAAAAAATCGACGAAAGAAACGATTTCTTTAATTTAAATATAACTTTTCTCTGTAAATAAAGTCTCATCATTTTTCGCAAATTTGTTCTCACCGCGCGATTCGGCAGTTTCTTTTTTCTTCTCATTTTCTTATTTTTTCATATAAAAGCCGCTCAATAATTATCGGTTGAAAGGAATCGATTTTGCAAAGAGGGGAAGCAATCTCGATTATTCTCGTTGCCTCGAAAATACCATTTTGCCAAGTGAATTCGTGCACACATTCGAACGGGTAGAACAGACCGTAGGTGTACTCTGCACGTGCAAGAGTGCGGGCGTGTACCATGAACGAACGACAAATTAAAGCATTGTCAGGCAGCACGTGGGCGGTCTGTCTCTACGTATAAATGTATGCACTCAACATTATGCGCGTTGCGTCGAATGCGTACACGCCGATACGGCGAGTTATCCGGTTTGCATAACGACGTCCGTTAGACGCAAATGTAGTTCGAGAAATAGTTTGTGAAAGAATATTGTCATGTTCAATCGGAATTTATCTTCTGTACACGGTTATCTTTCCATCTTCCCGGTTTTGGCTGGAACTTCATATTTTTTAACAAATCTCATATTGAAAAAAAATATAGTCAATTTTAATAAATTTAATTGAATACTGCCAACTAAATATTCATTAAATCATATAAAGATATATTTAAAATATAAAGATATAATATAATATAAAAATATAAAGATATATTTATTTGATATGAAAGATTGATTTATTTGATATTGAGAAATGTTAGTAGGTATGATTTGAAAATATATCGATATAAATAGATTTGCATTCAATCATATCTATTGTATCGATATCAAGCATGATGACAATTCTTTAAAAAATTTGGACGTTTTACCAATCAGCTTAAGCGTTCAATTAATTTGATCTAATTTATTATCGTATCTATGTCTATTTTTAGATACTTTCAACAAAATCATTCTTTCCGTATATTGAACTCCGATTAAACTGATGTAAAAAAATAACAAAGCAAAGTGTCATACTATTAATTAAAAATGTTAATAAAAATTGATATGAAAGCATTGGATTATTTAACAGGAAAATGAAATCTTAGGTGTGGTTTGAAAATATACCGATTTTTTATTAAATTATCATTCATCAAAGATTTTAAATATAATAATATATTTACTGGCTATGTAATTATCTTACAGACGCGAATGGTCACCGGAGTGTATTATCACACAAATACTACAACTGCTTTTTTTATTCTAATGAAGTAACAATGACCGAATTCAACTGTATGTACGGATGTACATTATTTCCCATCCAATCTTGATAAATATGATTAATACTAATGTATGCCTTATCTACACAATTCCATTTCCGCGTGGAATATCCATCGTAAAATGCAGATTCTCGCGCTCTTCCGCGTGGCTTCGTACATAACAGGAGTGACACGTTATTTCTGCATTCGGTCGGCGAATAAGAGTTTTAACGGGTTTACGAGCGCAATAAAAAAAGGGGACTGTATGATATAGTTTCTGTCGAGCGCATCGCGCCGGATAAGGATTATCAAGGAAACTCCCCGTGGAGTTATATGTCATTATATGAACGTCGATATTTTGCATGAGAAGCAACCAGCGAGAAAGAAATGTAAACGCTTTTAGGAGGGAGGCGCCACGCGGAAACGCCTCTTTAAAGAATCGCTCTAAAAAGACGCACGTGAACACGCGTGTATGAGCGCGCGTGTATGGTGAGACGATAAGGTCTCGTTATCGTTCGTGCACAGGCAATAAAGCGAAACGCCTGCTCGTAAAAACGCGAGTATCGACGTTATTCTTTCCTGGCTTTCGGAAAGTCGGGTGGGATTCGACTCGTAATATCGAGCGTGTAACACCGAGCCCGTACAGTTCTGTTCAAATCCCGCACCGCCATTCGCGTGCGCCGCATCCGATAAAAGCGTTCAATAAAGGCTGTGGTGCACGCTTGATGCGCGCGCGAGTCGACGCTCTCGTGCGACGAGCGACGACATGCTTAATGCACCCCTACGGCAGGATCGTAACTCATAACTGATTCACTCGCAAATTATAGTTACAAATGCAATTTGTAACTATAATTTGTAATCCGATGGTAACTGAATTACGAAAGTAATTTCCGTTTCCCGCGTCCGCGATGGTTAATTTACAGTCGATGCGACAGGCGAGTCGAGATCATAATGTTATCTCTCGATCGAAACACTGATATTTTCTGCTCTCGTTCAACATCCACTTTTACACTATATTGATATGCTCGTTACAAATCACAGTTACATTTAATCTGAGTTTAAAAAATTATATATGGAAGAAAGATTTTGCTGAGATCAAAATTTAATGAAATATTCAGATCTAAAAAGAATTTTGTTGAACCAATAATCAAAATATTCTATAGCACGCTCAAACTGTTAGAATTTTCAAACTTTTTGTGGTACTGCTTGAAATTCTTAAGTAATTATTTTGATAATCCAACAGAATTATTTTCAGATTTATAGCTTTTTAGATTAATCTCAATGAATTCCTGATATTCGAAAATCAACAATAAAGAACAACGTTAGAAAGCAATGCAGAAAATAACGCGTCTTATCTCACTAATAAAATTTAATTTTTTGACATTTATATATATAATCATTTATATATATACATTATTGTCAAAAATTAAATTTTATTAGTGATAATGCGCATTGTTTTCTGCATTGATTTCTAATGTCTATTTTCTCTTCTTTATTATAAATTTTTAGATACTTTATCAAAATTATTTGTTTTATCTATCTTTGCACTCCTATGTCGAGTGTGATTCGACATCAGTTTTATTCACAGGCGCTCCTGTGTCGAGTCACACTCGACATTTTTAAATTGCCAGTTTAAATATGTATTATACTTTCGAAAAAAAATCGGACAAGCAAAGAATTAAATTAAAAGTCTCTCAATTATTTTTCTTTTCTTCTATGAACGATCACATCCTTTGCTTCACGATTATAATCATTATATATTATCTGACCGGTAATACAACACGTTACCAGTCTCTACTCATTCATAAAATTGCTTTTATAGCATTCGCTCAAAGCCGAGCGTAGGAGACTTGTGATCAGTATCGGCGTCATGTTGGCACACGCGTATGCACTCTTGTTGCGCAATTTACAAGCGGAAGAAAAGTGCGGATCGATGCGAAAGAGGACACAATGATCGCGACTGCAGCGCGTGAGTTCACCCACGCGCGACGAGGTGCGACTTTTGAATGAATCGTCGCGTCGTGATGACTCATCGAACGCCGCGACGGGATCCGCGGCCAATAAATCGCGTTTCGGAATTAATTGCCGGTTCGTTCGAGCGCGAAGGGCCACGCGGGGGAGAGTACGTTTTCGACACGGCGCGGTCACGTTGTTATATTGAAATTCAGCGGCTCGTGTGTTGGCTTTTATTGGGTCCTGCATTCCGAGCGCAATAAACCTTAATAGCTCGAAATCCACGCCCCGCTTTTACATACGAATCGACGCGATTCCCGTTTGTGTGATTGGAGTGTATGTGGCTGTTACGGATATTTGTAACAACAACCAGTGCTATTTCCCACAGTTCTAAATTCGGATTGTGCTTTCTTTAAATATAATTTAAGTGTTAAATTGCAGCAAAAATTTAAAAGGTTGGATAAGTTATCTTTATACTTTGAGGAGCGAGATTTAAAATCCCGTTTAATGGAATCGTATAAAGACGGACGTTCAGGCCTGTAATTTCGTTTGCATACATACAGTTTTTTTTATTTCGTAACTCAAATATTATCTACTGATTTTTATTGCTCAGCTAATTTTATCTTTTATTCTTATGCGTAGATATTAATTGTAAGTTGCAACAAGCTTGATATATCGATTACTAAACTAATTTTTAGTGCTACATACAAATTATTAAATTCTTTTTATTGATGAAAATTTAAATGGTTGATTAATTACTCTATGGTTTAATGACTCCACGGATTGATTAATTACTCTACGGATTATAAAATCTAATATCAGATTTAAATTTTTAAAGAGCTAAATTTGTCTTTTGAAAGATGGGAATTAGAAATTGTAATATATTTTTAATAAATGAAGAAATTGAATGATGGGAAATTTTATCCCTTAAATTTAACGTTAGATTTAATTGGCTCATCTATCTTATTATTAGTTTCAAATACAAAGAACAGTATACAGCATATTTGTTTTAATTAATGTGTCAAATTACAGAATATATAGTATACAAACAATATATATTTGTCAAATGGATAATTATTCTAACAATAATCAACGTTATCAAGTTCTCAAAGAGCAAAATGTAATACATAATATACATACACATATATATATATATATAAAATCCACGCATATTTCACTCAACGAAATCGATTTGAAATAAAGAATACAGAAAAAAGAGATTAGGGGGCATATATTTCATATAATATAATATGAATTTAGAGAGGCTACTTGACACAAGGCATAATATTAATCGAGTTTTTCTACCTTATCTATTCTCATGTTTATTGATAATAACTTTATTCACTTAAATTTTGATGTAACAATTATTTTTCTATTATTGTTTAATCTGTCATAATGTCGATTAATTCTGTTGCATATGTAAAAAAGATAAAAATTTCTAAAATGTCAAAAAATTTTGATATTCTAGCAATCAGAGTGTCCTACCTAAAAATGTTGATGATCTAATAAAAGTTATTTTTAGATACTTTAGCAGAATTACTCTCTCTGTTTATAGACGCTAATATAAGTCCACGCATGTAAATTCTGCGTATCTATGCGATACGTGATCAATTTTAGTAACATGCAAAAAATGCATTTCTGCATGGGTATGGATGCTTCAATATGAAATTAATGCCGATCTCGTGGATCAAAGCGAGTCGTAATATCAGCTCATTATACTTACATTTATGTTACGTTTGTATCAAATTGTGCAAGTGAAACGTCGATGATGCGTCGCAGTGCACCGGTTTTAATATCGACCTTAATCAACGTCGCGCCCATTGTCGCTCGTTTTAATTGAAATCGTAAATGGTAATTAAATTTTTCCGGCGGCGGCGAATCGGTGAAATCCGGGATGTAAAATACCGAGCGTGGTTTTTCCGAGCTCGCCATTAAATTTGCGAGAATTTTGTGCATAAATTGGCGCGTGCTATTGATCTCTACTGTTGTGCATGCGTGCGCGTGTACGCGTGTGCGCGTGCGCACACAGGAATGTTTTCGCGTTTAATTTCAAATCCTCTCGAATCGTCCCCCCGATGTTTCGTCGACGCGATATATTTAGAGAGATGAATTCATCGATCGATTGGGTACTTGTATTATTTTTTTCCCTTGCTCGACGATACCGGACGCGCCACATGTATGACTATTCTGAGAGAGTGAGGATTTTGTTAACCATATATATAATGAAGAGCCATCACGTATATACATTCGACGCGTGTATGAGAGGATTGTACGGGAGAACAACGTACTCGTTAAAATGATATCGGTCCGTCTCGTAATTGTATTATGTACAATACACATCGATATCTCTGATGATCGTTTTTATTGTATACGAGTCAAAATCAAATCGAATCGTTCGGTACGATGTTTTTTTTTTCCGAAAAATCTCTGCGGGAAATTTTATATTTAATTTTCAACAATGATCGATCCACTTTAACGAAATACAATCCATTTGTATACCAAATATGTAACAATTGTTAACTTCTATGCGCGCCACGAGATGTAACGAAGTGATACGTTTCAGTATTTGTGTGGAGAGATCGGTCATGAATATATCAAAGTTTTCACGATTGATGATTAAATCACTGCCGCGCCTAAAAATAGCGCATGCGGTGATGCTTATGATAATATCGTTAGTCGAGTTTTCGATAATGCAATTTTAATTATTACACTGAATACACTGAGCTTTTATTCCCAAGATTATTTTCATACCGAGATGCACTTTTCGCTTTTACATATTTGATGATAACACTCATTTTCTGTACACAAATGCATATCTCTCATATCGTAGTATCGATGTTATCCAGAATTGTAATTTTCTATATGATAGAATTTTATTAAAAATTATGATTTTATTAAATTACAATGTATAAAGAATAAAAAATGAAATTTTTTACAAATCAAAAATGCCCATAAATGTAAAATAAAATTTAATTAAATGGAAAATATTAAAATATTTTCTCGAGAATAAACACAAAAGCTCGATATTCACTATACATTGATTATATTTCATAATTTTTCCAATAATACGGTTTGAAATTATGAACAATTTTTCTCTACGGACGAATTTAAATAAAATATTCTTTCACATATACGAAAAAATCCCAACGATGTGACAACACCAGCGTTTGTAGATCATCGTTTTAGATCGCCGCTGTCTGCATATACCATCGGGGTCCGCATTTCCACGTGGCAGCCGACACACAGCACCGTAACGAATTTGTTTGTACACAGGTAGGCGGTGGTCCCTGGGTAATTAAGCAGCTACGTTCGTTCCGGTTTAAGCACGACCGGTTCGTTTTGCCCACTAGTTGCAGAAACTCTCGGATAATTATTGTTGCGAAACTTTCCGCTCTGCTCCGCGTACGCTTGATTTCCTCTCTTTACTGCGCGCATACATATATTTATCTGAAATTCCCTCTGTCAGGTAGATTGGATTTCCTATGCTTTTCAGCATTATAACGGTACTTGAAAATCGCATTTCCATAAAATAAAAATTAAATACTTGGTTGAATTTCACGCGTAGCAAACGGTATATGTGAATGTAAGATTAAATCATATTTAATCTCGGCAGCTCTCTCAGTGAGACGAAATGTCTTTCTAAAATGCAAAAAAGGAAGTTCTTGTATTATTTATTATGATTATTGACGCAATGAAAATTTTATAAATACATATACTTTTTTATTGATCGCTAAAAATCTTTTTATTTATAGGATTTTTTATTTTATTTAAATATTTCATTTAGAGTAAATAATAGGATGTAACATTTCGTATTGGAAAATCTTATGTGTCTAGATAGTTCGAAGTAAAAGTCTTTTCACAAAACTCGAAATATTAGAGAAACGCAAATATGAATTTTATAATTGTAGTTTTTATTACGTGTACTTTCAAAGATTTCACATTACTGAAACATTCGATGGAAACCATAAGGCGCCCATCACAGTTTAGGTACCAAATTTAAGTTCAGATGAAAGTTCGGATTATCTATTGCAGAGTATCTATCTTTTTCTATGTTTGGGGAATGTAAGAAATATCGCGTTTCCAAACTTTACGATCTGTCGCGCGATCGCCGGTCTCTTGACGAGACTTTTCTTTTAAAGGATCGTAAAGATTCCTTTTTCCGTAAGCGTTCGCTTCCGAGTTTCACTACCGCAAAGATGTTTTCGCGGCGTACCATCATGGGACACCCTCATGTCGAGAATATTGATGACGTTGATGTCGTTCCCGTAGAAATTACGAGCATCTTATGTTAGTGTGATAGTATTCCGTAACTTTAAAGTATCTTTTATGTTCGTCGTGTTATGTCTTTGACCGGCGTATCCAACTAGACACGTCAATAACTTTAGCTAAACTTATTTTTTATTTTATAATATACGTGATATTCAATGATTAAATTAGTATGGCGGAAACCATCCCGGAAAATCGAGAATTCCAAGTTCAAACTCTAGCTAAAACAACATTTATTACAATAAAATTATTCACGGATTTAAGATTTTTATTAACATCTGATTAATAATATTCTTACAAAGATATTTATTAGCATAAAAAAATATTAAATTATTTGTCAATTTAATAAGTGATATAAACTGCTCTGATTCTGCTCATAATTGCATTTCAAGAAAAAAGATTTCAACACGCAGTTTGTAAAATCAAATGTGTATACAAATTCCAAGGTCAACCATCTCATGTATTGTCACTTATCGCACAATATTGTCAAGTATTGCTAAGTACGTATTGCTAATACAGGCAATGCTAGCAATACATTAGCAATGCTTGGCAATATTGTGCGCAATAGATGATAATATATGAAATGGTTGACTTCTTGAAAATTAACACATAAATTTACACAGAAATATTTAAGCATTAAGATCCACTTTAATTGAATGTAGAAATTCTCTTATTTAATAATATCTATATATACATAAGTTTTATATACAAGGAATAAACGAGAAATATGAGAATACGAGTCGTTGACATTGCCACGAATGCATTTCCTCGTTCGATACGAAAGGTCTATTCGATGTTTCAGAAAGATCTTTGCTCCCGGAATCGGAGGTCACAACTTTTCGATCTTGCGGATGCAGCTGTCTGCAGGAAGGAAAAACAAGGATTTTTCAGTAAAGATTTACCCGCTTTGTCTATATTCTTCGCACTTCGGAGTTCAGTCTAGTGTAGTTACTCTTCTCATTTCGAAATGTACGGAGATATACGCGACGTCGTGAACTTTCTTATCACGATTCTTTAAAACATTTCTCCTTCTTCTCTCTCATCTTCGTTGTCTTTGTTTCGGACATTCAACTGTCTCGGTTCCCTTGTTTTCTTTCATTCGCTGAGGACGTCCTCGAGGAATGTTGCACGTACTTTCTACGGTTTATTTTCTCCTTCGCGCCCTCGCCTTCCGCGTACTTTAGTGAAAGTTTCTGCATTAGCAACTCGAACTCCTGTAAAGACAGCACGTGCCTGTCGGCGTTACGAAGCTTTTTCGATGCTGCACGAACAGTTCCGATGACTTTTCTCGTTAAGTCCTTCCCTCGCTGTTGCTCTTCGCCAAAGAGCCTTCACAAAAGACCTGTCTGAACTAATCCAGAAAGATTTGTTAATTGCGACTAATAGGAGTAGTCTTCATTTGAAGTTCTGGGTTCTTGCAGAAAGTATTCTCGTGAAAAGTAATATTGTTCGAAGACAAGTCAACGTCGACGTATAATTTAAATTTATATATAAATTTAATTTATAATGAATAGATTTATTATGAATAAATTTATATGTGTACATTTAATTTATATATGAATATAAAAGATTCATGGATTTAATATTTCTTTAATAAGATTCTATATTTTAACATACTGAAGCAATTTTTTTAAAAATAATTTTCAAATTATAAGCGATTAAAAATGAATGCGTTTTTTTTACCATAGGAATTAACATAATTTATTCATTTCTAACGCTAAATATTAAGTACTCCGTACGAAAAGATAAGAAGATTTTTTCTTCTCTTCTAAAAAAATTGCTCAAGAATTGTCATCGTTCTTTTATTCCATTAGTGCATTTTTTATCCTTCAGACACGAGTATGAGATGAGAGGAGACACTCTTATGCGGATTAAATATCACTCTTCTCCTAGTGCGGTAATAAAGCACTCGTCGAAAGAAAGAAAACGCAAAAGAACTTGATAAACGAGAAAAAAAAAGAATGAGCACTCAGTTGTTTTCCGGCAGTCTTCTTGCTCGATGCGGCTTTGATCCTTCTCTCTTACTTAAGTGACATTACGACTTGGAAGACGAATGAATGAGAAATCCGTCTCGGGAAAAATCAATTCTCGTTAAAAAAAAAACCGATTGAAAAAATATACGGTACGGGCAAAGAACAATTACGCATTCATTCTCCTTAAAAAAGAAACACTTTTTCATCGAAAAGCACTTTGTTTAAGCTTTCAGTCCACAAAAATATCCTGATCGACATAGGAAATAAGAATTCATAGTTGCTGATTGTTATATGAACATTGAACAGCAATAAATCATTTCGATATGATTTAAAATTTTAATATTGGTCATTGGAATGTATATTCAATCTTTTAGACTATAAAATAAAATCAATGAACGAGATGATCTTATAAAAGATTTTTTCGTAATTTTGAAATTTTTATTAAGAATAAGATTGTCTTTGAGAAGCCAGAATGATTTCCTTGATATAACCTCAAATAATAAATATTAAAATTGCGTGAGTATAAATCAAAACATACAATTTTTATATGTTGTAATCATAAATATTTTCTATTATTTATGAATTAATTTCTTATCTCCTTTATATTTTAATTTTTTAAAATCTTTTAATATTATATATTAATTTTATAAGATATATAGATTTTTTTAAATTTATACACATATATATATATATATATATATATATATATATATATATATAATAAATAATTAAATTATTATTATTTATTTTTTAATTTTATTATAGTACTTAGTTTAGTTAACGTTTTACTTAACTAGACCGTAACGTTAAATTAACTTACGTATA
>NW_012130065.1:9724123-9725185 GCF_000143395.1 Atta cephalotes
TGCCATATAAATATCTATGTTTCTAAATATTAAACACTCACGTATTCACATAGGACAATCGATTTAAATGGTATCTACCGGTGGAGCGCGCGCATCGTTCGTTCCCCTTTCTACCATCTCGCCGGTTGCATAATGAAGCGAAAAAGCCGAAGGCTGGTCTCATCGCAGCTGTCCGTTGCTGAATTCCAGCGTGCATGCACGCCCGTCCGTCTGCGTGAATCGAATAAGGGTGCGCAAACATGCAGGTGCAACCTGACGGAGAAACGCATGGTGGTACCGCCAGCAGGTGGTGCCTGCTGGGCAGGTACCGCATTACCTTGAATCGCGAGATCTCGAGTTATCTCGTCATTCTCAAGGTCTTTAAACTTTATCATCTTTTAAGATAAATTTATCATTTTTTTTTTTACCCTATACAGTATTTATGATCATGTAATTCCTTTGAAATTTCTGAAAATCGTAAAGCCATTCGTCAGGATAAAACGGCAACATGGAAGAGTGCCAAGCCAAGTAACTTAAGATGCCTTTCTGCTGGATGTTACTAAGTGCGTGTATTTAAAAATAGAGATCATCGTCTATTTTTAAAGAGCTGGACTGTTTATAGTAAAGATGTGTTTTAAGTTTGCCAGACATTCATGCTGTATATACTTATCTTCTATCTATTTTTAAAAGACGTAGCTTTTATAATAATAATAAAATAAAGAAGTTAAGTAGTTTCAATTCGATTAAGTAGAAAAATCAAATTAGCTAGAGAAATTTAATACATTATATTTCATAATGAAAAATAATAAATAGTATTTTAAATAATATTTTTATATTATTTTATTTAAATTCTTTTCTCTACTAAGTTAGTGTTATCATAATTTATTTTAAAAAATTTGAATAATACTAGAATAACTATCCACTCATTTATTTATTTTTTAGTCATTGCCAGAGGTACAGATCTGTTCGCTAAAAAATTCCTTTAAATTAATTTGATTCTCAAGAAATGCGTTCTCAAACACAAAAGTTTTGGTTTAACTTTCGATAACTCATTTCATTGTAGTTATTCTCTCTCTCTCTCTC
>NW_012130065.1:9725205-9734641 GCF_000143395.1 Atta cephalotes
TCGTCTAAAAATTAACCTTTAAATTAAATTTAGTATTACTCAAGAAATAGCGTTCTCTAACAACAAAGTTTAGGTTTTAACGTTTTACGTTATAACTACATTCTATTGTAGTTATTCTCTCTCTCTCTCTCTCTCTCTCTCTCTCTCTCTCTCAGTCATCGCTATATAATTCGATGAGTTTGGATTTCTATGCCAGTCTCGGAAAATCGATGTCCTGGTGCGATATAGCTCACAATCGTGCGGTCCAATTTGCACAGGTGGCCATCCCGCCATGCGTAGTGCAACGGAATCGAAAGTGAGATTGGCTCCGTTCTGCCTGGCCGAGCGCCAAGTCTCGCCGTCTGCGCTTCGCATCTCTCTTCCTCTTCCCTCCCTCCTTATCCCTGGAAGAGTGCACTAGTTCGTGCTTTTGTTGCCATCGCGCCTCCTTCAACGCACTCAGATACGCGCGCGCGCGCACGCAGAATTTCGCGCTATTCCCGTACATCCGGGTCTTGGTCCGACGGATATATCAGTAGCAGCGCCTGCGGCGTGAACGATGGATCATTAGCGCGGGCTAACGAACTCGGAAACGTCGCTTAAGAGATGCTCACAGGTCGATACTTGGTCCAGATGTTTCGATTCCTGGGATTTCGCTCTTCTCCAGTACAGAAATATCTTTGTTGATATAATACTAATAATAGTAGTAATAGTAATAATAATAATACTAATAAAATATATAACGTAGGTATTACTGTGATTGTAATTTTTAAATCCTGTTTTTGCAATTTTTGCAATGATTGTTGCATTTAGAATAACATACTGTTCCGATTTCTTAAATGTTGTGTTTGCACACGTTTCAATGTTTAGAATATGATTCCAGTGATCTGATATCATTTTAACAAAAATTGTTATTATATAAATAAAGTTTTTAATTGTATTGCATGCCAATATTACATTTGGAATTCAGCGTATTCAATACTTTCTTGTAAATCGCTTTATTTGTTTTTGCACATTGAAACGTGTTCTACGTTGCATTCTGTTACTATCTCTCGCGAGTTTCAAGGCGGTCGACCTTCGAATGGCATACGAAAATAATTGTTCGGCCCCGAGCACGCAAGAAAGATTATTTATTGAAATCGTTTTTTGTAAGTTGAGGAGAGACAGATAACGAAAAGCAGAGAATAAACCTAACCTAACCCTGAACGATTGATGTAACGGGAGGCGAAATACGAGAATTTTGCTGTAGTCTTGTTTCACAAATTCTCCCTCGTTTCTCTTTATGAATTATTAGTAAAGATGAGCAAAACATAAAAAATAATTTGACGTTTTTTTTTTTTAGTTAGGAAGAATTAAAAAATTGGATAGTTGTTTACGTACTTATTTATTTAATCAGACTTACAATTAATTCAGACATTACAAATATATTATGTCTATACATTAACTTATGATTGGATTATAAATATTAATTTATAATCCAAAATTATATTAATTTATAATTATATTAATTTATAATTTTATTCAACGATTTTACTGTTATACATATATAGCTATCTTACATAAATTGAAAATTTCAATATAAAAACAATGTTATTTGTAAAAAATGTTATTTGTAAAATAATATTTTGGCTCTGTTTAAACTTCAAAAAGCAACCGTGATAACTCAATTTGCAATCATCGTTTTTTACGTTTCAACAATTCGCAGATGGTTTGGCAACTCGGGGCGCGGAAAATTCTGTAGCCCACGCGATTCATTGTATCTTCTCCATCGCCAAGCATTGTAGACGGAATAGGATAGGGTGGAAAGGCAGGTCTGGTCCCTTCGGGAATCACGCGTGGCCGTTTAATAGATGTCTTTTGTATTCGATAACAGTTATCGAGACAACGGACGAACGAATCTCCCTCATATCCTCTGGCGGGGTGCGATCATAAGTCATTATGTCATTAACAAGCACATCGTCGCCCACTTAAACTGCAGCTGCAAATACGCATGTGCACACGCACATGCACATTATGCACGCAGTGCCAGGCGACGACGCGCGACTGCCATCCACAATCGACAACTCGTTGGAATCGTCGATTATTACCTGTAGTCGACTCCGGTCCTGTTCTATCAACACTATGTCGTTTGTCGAATATTATATAGATTATCACGAACATTATCCTGTGCAGCATTGTATTGCATTGTTGTCTTATTCTGGTTTTGTTACTGGGTAGGTTTTGTAACAGCAAATTTACAACGCCTAACCATTTACAAGCTACTATTGTCTATTGTATTTATGTTTATGTTAACTATAGTCTATTGTATCGTATTTTATGTATTCTATTACTCTGTTAACATGTAGTCTTTTTCATAAAGCTTTGTAATAAATTAAATTAAATTAAATATGTGTATGTATCTAAATTAACAACAGTAACTCTTGTTTTAACATTTAATAGTTGGAGAGTAACTTAACTTTGAAAATTGGAGTTTGACTAATTAAGTTTTTACGAGTGTAAATGGATAGAGAAACTTTATACATTTTAGTTTATTTAGTAAACTTTGTATTAAATAAAGATTTTTATCTCATTAATTAACTGTCGTGAAATGTATAATGTTGAAAATTACTGCAATTTTTTATCGAAATAAGAATTTTAAACACATTCGAGATAGAAAGCCATTTTTCCTCTTCACTTTTTCAATTACACTGATTGCTGGCATGGAAAGCGTAATAACGGCGTTGCACTTAATGCGCTCGCAAGTCATTGTGCCGAATCGAATAGCGTTTTTCTGTTTGTAACAATAATTATATCATGGCTCGGTTTGTAATTAATTCTACAGACAAAGTCAAATATTTTCTGCGCGAACTGTATTCTCGAATTTTTCTGCCGATAGTGAAATCGGAAACCGGGACGTAGTTTTCTTTTGTTCGCGGTCAGAAGAGGCTCAAATTCCGCATTGAGTTGAAAGTTTCGTTTTAATTTATTTATTGTCGGTCAACGAGCTTTATGAAAGAGATCGTATGAACACGATATATTTCAAGCTATATTGCAACATACATACATTCATACAAATCTTTGCAGAAATTAAGGAATAAAAAGGTATTCTCTATCAAATATCCTCAAACGTTTCAACGTTTGAATTGAAAACCAGCTCAAATTTTGCCAGTGTACTTTTAATTTCACGTTTGAATAAAATTCCCTTGCATAAAATATTCGGAGTAATTAGATTTCAACGAATTTATTTTACACGTTGAATTCGCGGTTGATTGCAGGTTTGAATCGACTGTTTTTCATTCCATTTCATATCTGAGGCGTTGTATAGGAAATCTATTTTTCCATTTGAAAAATAGTTGCTAATCAAATAGCGAACAATGACACATTGTAAATGAACATTAAAACGAGAAAGAAACATACGTGTTAGATTTTCATTCTCGTTTAATTTAATAGTAAGTTTTTCATCATTTTTAATAATTTTAATGATATATTTTTTATAATCATTTAATTCTTTAAATTAAAAATTCTTTAAAAAACATGAATAAAATACTAAAGAGATGTTTTGATAGAATAAATTAAGTTTCATTTGAATTTTTCTGAAGAGAATAAAGTTTTGTTCTTTATTTGTTTATTCATTAAAAAATTTATTATCATAAATAGGATAAAATTTTTACTAAATATTATCTCAAAATTGAAGATAATGTAACTCCTTGCATTGTCCTAATTGTGAGTTTGTTTTAAGAGAAAACTTGTTCTCAGTTTTATCTAAGAGTTCAAATAAGAGACTACAACGAAAAGAAACGTGAAGAAAGGATTCGAGATTAAGCGACATTTTGTTTTAATTAAGGCTTCCAGGCATGGTAATACATTTTTAGTACTTTAATCAAGCCGGGCCAGCAGTAATCATAAGTAGCGTTTTATTTATCCCGGCGTAAAATAAGGGAAATGCGCGTGACATGGGGGATTCTCCGTTTAATCAGATCGGTCTACGAAAGTGCACGGTATATACATTTTTCTTTGATTTAATCAGCGATAAACATCAATACGTTAAATGAAAATACGAATGGAAATGTATAGTGCCTCGTTAGAGAGTCTGCAGCTTCGGCGCGTTCACAAAGTCACTCCCCCGCCTGATAAAGTAAACCGGAAATCCTGGTAATATAAGTAACAAGTAATTAATTCGATATCAGAGCGCGCTATTCTTGTGATAATCTCGCGCTCGTTATATTGTTTCGTGCCGCCTCCAACGCGCTCGTCCCACGTTCACAGTCTACCCTTTCTCTACTTCTACGTTTCTCTGTCGTGCCTATAACGTATATATGTACATTCACATGTGCATTTTCCGCCGCATATAATCATTGTTCTTTTTCCCTTGTAGAGGTCGTGAATTACAAATCGTCAGTAATTTAACCCTTTATATACCACGCCCGAGATATCTCGCTAACGCGCTCATTTGCGTTTTTCCTTCCGCGTTAGACCTCGTTAGAGACTAAAGAATTACTTCCTGTATTACAATTTGTTCTGCAATTCAAGGAAAATTATCTAAACACGAGATATTGTGCATTGCGCCTTTATTTATATTATCATATTATAATAATTTAATATATTTACAATATTAAGACTGGAAAAAATGTCGAGAACTAACTCTGTTAAATTTATAATGTCAAATTATACCACAATTTGAGTTATTTTAATTACTCTTATAGATTTGCTTCTGCCTAATATATGATTAATTTGACTAAAGCAATAACTTAAAAACTCAAGATATATTAAATTAACTCAAATTTAATTCAAATTAGGTTATTATTTGTTAAATACATATATTAATATGGATGATATTTACTTAGAAACTAATCACAGAAATGATTGATTTACATTTTGATACACATGAAAGTTAAAAATGTTTATTTAACTCAAGGGATTACTATTGCTCCTTTGATATTTAACAGTGAAATAGTGTGATGCACAGGTAGGAGGCTGTTTGGTCGGAGGACAAACTCTCTCCGTTTCTCTGTCTCTTACAGATTCATTGTGCATACGTGGGCATTCGCGAAAGGCCATTGTAATTGCCTAGATCGACATGAGTCAGTCCGATTGAGACAAGGAGCGGCAGTAGCCATTCTTTCGCGATGAACGCTCAGTTTTACGCACGATAAAGAGAACGCGGTGAAACGTCAGACGATCCATGGATGGATGAACATTCATTCTCTTCCTCGAGCGTAAGCGACAGGGAATGGCAAATAGGTTCCGGCAAGTCATAAAATGAAAAGACGCGAGTTTTCTTACTTACGCTACATGAATCTTAATATTCGAAATTATTGATAGGTATATAGAGAAAGATTATCATCTATATACATTACTTATTAAATTAACTTGATTGTATTAGAGATTTGTACAAAGATACTTTATTATCTTAAAATTATAATCAGCAAGCCGGAGCTATTTTGCGATCGAGCTTAATTTCTATCTTCTTTATGATCGTCAACAGAAATAGAAAGACACGGATATTATTAATCTGAATAATCTGGACAAAATCGGATCATCATGATTTATAACGGCGTACTGCAAATGGACCAATTATTATCTTAAAAATTAAATTCCTTAATTTAATATTGGTCTAAAGAGGAATCTCTAACTTGTCAAGATTGAGAACAAGAGTAACTTAAATGAAGTTTCCGAAAGCTACATCGCGAAGCGTCAAAGATCCCGTTTGATATTTTGCATTGTTGTTTTGCACACCGAGTTTCTGCTTTATCTAATCCTTATCGATTTTAACTTCGTTCCGCTGCGCCAGACGCACAAAGTTCTCAGACGCGCTTCCGCGAAAGTTTCGCGTTCGCTCCTTCACTCCTCAGAAAAGTTTCTCAAAGATCTCATTCGTCACGACAACGCTGGCGTTGTCGCCGGTATTTCGCTTCACTTTCCAGTTCTAGGAGAACGCCAGGAGTGCAGACCAGAGACCTTAATTACTCGGTCGCGTTGTCAGTCGTATTTAACGGGATGGGACGGGACGCGCGTCAACCAGCGCCGGTATATCTCTCGCTAACAAGCGACCGTCTGTTTGCGTTACGTGATACGGAATTACATGTTCGCATTTCCGCGGCGGACATCTCGCAACGGACGGCAACAGTAAACGAGAGTACAATCGTCGCGGTCTCCCAGAGCGATGAATTTCCGTCAACTTTACCGTACAGTCCACGACAATCTCGCTCTCGTTCGCCCAGCCCAGCATCGCCGTAAACATCGTGGCGTGGCGTCGCGTCGCGTCGCATGTATGTGTATCCTCCTCTCGTCAAAGTGCTCCGTGGAATTAATTAATTTCCGCGCGGCGGGCTTCGCCCCGCCGGGAATAATTCTGTGTGCGGTTGGCACAAAGGACCCGCTTTCGCTGCTGTCGAAAATTAAATAAGACACCGCTGAGTTCCGTTTTGTTCCGGCCGTCCACAATAGTTATATTGTGGCTTCCGCAATGCACGGTTGTGTGTATATTTGTCGTTTACCGCGATATGCATTGTATGTACCCCGTGTGTTCTCATCGACCGCGGACTTTGGCTTTCGCGCTAGCAAACGTGAAGAATGGTTTGGTTAATCGCATTGTTAATTACGTAGGAAAGATCGAAAATGTGCGACTGGAAGCAAGCAGTCTTATAATCTAGTAAAAAATATCACGAAAAAGAAGCTAAATGATGAAATACCGATTAATAATAATGAAAAGTATTTATAAAATTACTTAAGAATTACTCTTATTGCTTTCTACTATTTTTCTCTGTGTGTTCTACTGTGATTCGTTTAATTAATGTAAATGCTCAAAAAGTTCTAATATCTTGGAATAAAATAATAAACATTTCGTTTTTGTTTAGATTCATAAATTAATTCAATTGTCTTGTTATCCACAGTCAGAAAAGTACATACTAATAATAATAATTACTTTCAAATACGTTAAAATTTCATATATTCACAAATTTGTCGTAAGTTCATTACATGCATCGAATTTATTCAAAATATTTCTAAATCCTCAAGTAAATTTAATACTTCAATCAAGACTTTACTAATTAAAGTAAAAATTCAATTTGTTTGTTATACAAAGTCGCTTCTTCGATCAATTTTATGATATTAAAAAAAATATTTTTTGTTTTGAGTAAAAAATAATGAGTGTTTTTAAACAATTTGTAGTAAATATGTATATTTTACGATTATTAAATAAAAAAAATTTCTTTGTTCAAGATAACCGTTATTTAAAAAGAAGAAAGCAAATTAAGTAATCGTTATTCTTAGCAATAGAATGATATTATTCTGTGTGCAGTCACTCAATCTTCCTTTCCCTTCATTTATCTACCTCTGTCTCTTGCCGTTTTCGAATAATTATATTTGACCACTAATCAATACCGTGCGCGATACATCAGCCATCAATCAGTAATAATAAATCTCCGATCGCATGAGATCACGCTCTTCTCTCCTATTAAATTATCGCGCTCTCGAGGACCGCGCGCCGGCTCCTCGAATTATTTACGGCACTCGAAATATCAGCCCGTCTATCCGTCAGCCGTCACGCAGAAATCGCATTTCCGGGCATGTTGGCGCGTCATTTCGACGTCGTTTCCCGCGCTGATTTATTTGCCCGCATTTTCGAGGGAGTGACAGCAATAGCCTGATCAATGCCAGATTGCAAATGGAAAAAGAAAGGGTCTGGCCTTTATACTTAAAGCGTGTGTGTTCACGCACGATTCTTTTACGAAGTCTATTCATAATCCAGAACAGTTGAGCAGGAGATAATTTTGTGTTCTATGAACAATAAAGGCAACATGAAATCGCGAATTTTATTGGATACAATGTGTAATGAAAATTTTGGATTAATTTAATGTTCTGAACATTAAGATCTAAATAATATATATGCGATTCAATTAGGAAAACGGGACGAAGCGTTAAAAGCGGTACTGTGCCATTTAAATATATATGTTCCGAAAAAATATACATCGCATTTACAATTGAAAAGTTCAATTGTGCAAAGTTCGATAATAGAAAAAAAAAGTTATAAAAACCGCTCTTCTTTCTTTTCTGATAAATATCGCGAATCTAAATTAAGAGTTAAAGGCATTGCATCCGCGTTTACGGCAGTTCCTCTTTAAGGTCGCCACGGGGTTGAAAAGCGGTCGATATCGTCGTCTCGAAACAACCCCTCCCATCCGCCCTCGTTCGTCTCTCTTTCCCGCGCCCCTATTCTATAGCATTGTAACTGGCGCACACGAGAACAGCCTGGATACCGGAGGGTAGCGAGCGCGGGGGTTCGAAGCGGAAGGGGATCAGAAAGACGCGCTCATTCAGGGTGGTTGGATGCTCTGTGTTTATCGAAGGGGTTGCCGGCGACCCCACAAATACCCCGACGTGACGGCTCCACGTCTCCTGCATCTCAGTCATGTAAATACTTTGTGCGAACTTTACTTTTTCGTTTCTTTAGTGTCATTTTTTTGTTGTTCCATATATAAATTATCTGTATGTGCTACTTTATATATTAAGACAATAAAAATCTTCTCTTCTTTAATTTCTCTCATAAATTTGCTTTGTTTAAAATTCCTCTCAATGTTATTTTTACATTATAATTTGATATAATAAAAATTATAAATTTTACGGAAATTCTTTAAATTCTTTAAATTTTCTAAAAATAAATGTTATTATTTTTCTTTCTGTAGATCAATTTTTTTTAATATTGAAGAAAAAAGTACTTATTAGAAATTTTATTATTTTATTAATTTTTAATAGAATTTTTAACAAATCTAATTATTAGCTATTATTAGTTAATACTTGATTTAAGTTTACTTAATAATTATAACGATTATTTACTAATTATAATAATAAAAGTTAATTATAAATTATTAACTGAAAAAGAAAGTCAATCAATTAATTAAGAAAAAACTTAAAGTTCGAGAAATTTAAAGTTCGAGAAACCTTTTTCTGTTGAGTTATACGTCCATTTTTATTAGTAGAAAGTTAAAAACTGCTAAGATAACCGATAATGGGAAAAATTTAAACAGTAATAAGTTTCACAGAAACACATTTTTCTGATATTTTTCATTCTTTAAAAAGCGCATTTTTAATTAATACATATCGAAATTGTTTCCGAGATCCATCGAGTTAGGTTTTATATATATATATATATTATTATATATATATATTTATATATATATAAAATTATCTCACGCGGAACTTTTAGGTCAGCCGAAAATTAAATAGTTGGTCGCAGAGTTAACTCGTGTACTAGCGAATTATCAGCAGAGATAAACCAGCTGTCGCTTGCGATACTCTCACCCTAGTTACAATGAAATGTACAAGAGAGGAGCGGAGTTGAGCTGCAGTCAGCAAACTGTCCCGCAAATAAAACTGCAGCCATTCGATCCTCTGCGTTTCCCGCACAAGCGACGATGGTTAATTCTCGTCAGTACGGGGAAAGTTTCCCGAACACCTTTGGTTCATCTCTCTCTCTCTC
>NW_012130065.1:9734661-9753536 GCF_000143395.1 Atta cephalotes
CTCTCTCTCTCTCTTTCTCTCCGCTCGTTCACCACTTACTCCAGCTACTGTGACACACGTATCCGGAATATGTGTTCTCATGTTCGTTAGATATTTCTCATGCAGATTCTCTCCCGTTCTCTTCTCTTTCCTGTCTCTTTCTCTTTCTCTCTGGAATTCGCGGCTCTCCTGCAGTGAGCGAAATTACGGTGTAAACGCCGAATTATCGAAGCCGCGCCGGTTCACCGTTCGCGGTCGACCGCCAATCTCGACCCTTCGTTCGTCGATCGAGTGCTACGAATTTCTGCGGCGAGTCGACTTATTCGCTGGTAAATCGAGTTTAGATCGCCCCTCGCCTGCACCTCGCGAATAATCTAGTTCTCGACAATCGCAACGATGGCCACTATGTCTCGCATTCGCGAAAAACAGTCTTACTGTTTCGATGCAATTCATTTTGCCGATTTCAGCTGAGTAGAATCGATCTTCTTACGCTGACAAACCCGCAAATTTGAGTCGAAATTGTCTCGTACTACAATACTGAACATTGTTTCCATCGTAAGTTTGTTACCTGATGTGTAATCGCATTAAATGTATAGATTGAATTGTTGTGGTACTATAATTGTAAGTAAGCTAAATTGAGACCAAGTTAAATTAGAGGACTCACAAATTTATATTAATACTTATAATATATATTTTCTGTAACTTCTATTCTATTTTGTGAATAAATTATTATACACATATATATTTTTGTAATATTATTTTCTCTATATTTTAATATTTTAAAATGTATTTATCTGGAATTCTCGAGCAAATATTTCGCATTTTTTAACTTTAAAATTTTACGGTAGATTTATTAAAAATTTCTGTGTACATATATTGTTATATACATATAATCTTCGCGGTTTTCAAATAATTTATCTGCATTATCGTTATTATGTTGTCAGTATTTTTTTTGCATCATCGTAAAATTGGGCGATAAAGAAGAAAAAAAAGATTTTCGAGCTTCACTTTTGTAACACCGTTTTTTGCAGCGATATTACCGCTTATTATGAAGCAGTGAAAAACGCTTACGTGACGCGAGCTCGGATTTTTGCAGACGTTTTTATCCTGGTTCACGAAGGCCATGGTTCGCAAACGCACCGGCGAAATCCACGAAGGACGCCACCTACGGCGGCGAAGCGGTCGTAAAAGACGAAATATTGCCTCCGCGATGCGAGGGCAATAAAATCGAAACCAGATCCGCATCGAGTAACGCGAAACAGTCAGCCAGCAGGCCAACCGGCCGAAGAATCAACCTGCCGAGAACACACGCTGTTTGTGCTTGTCTCCATGCTTTTTCTTCGTACTCGTTCAAACATTTATCGAAGCTTATATTATTGTCGTATTCTTCATCCGTTATACACTGTTTGTCGTTCGAGATGATTATCTCGTCTCGTTGGTCCCGTCAGTTCGTGCGAGATGAAAATCGCTCGTATTTCATCTGTCTTCATTATATCAGTCTTTGAAGTGGAACGAGAAAGAAGACAAAATCGTGATTGGTGGATCTTAACGATCAAATAATAGCCGGTCGACGTCTAGGCGCTTATCGAAGATAAAATTACTTTCACGAAAGGAACAACCGATGAGTGGAGACACATCGCAATAATTTCAAGAGTGCAAGAAGTTTGATATTTTTAGAGTTACACGGAAAGAACGATTTTGCTGGCAGATTTAAAGTTTTGCTGGATACTGATCTGAAAATAATTATGAAATCTAAAAAATGATGTAATGTTGCAAAAAAATAGCTATTTTTAGCAATCAGTTTAAATTTTTCAATAAGATTATTTTTATGATCCAACAATTATTTTCAAATCTATACCCAGCAAAATCGTTTTTTCCGTGTAACATTCACATAGTTTCGATATTTTTAGGATTGGTGTACTTCTTACAGATAGTATATCCTATATTACCTATGTATACTTCACAAAGAATTGAACTCTTTGTAACAATATCGAATGTAAGCATATCTCTCGTCGCATTTAAAATCATTTATCAGAAATATTTACTTTATCTTTTCATTGCTCAAGGAGTAGCATACTTTTTTGTAAACATACGAATGTACTTTGTCCTCGAAGAAGAAACATTCATAATATTAGATATAGAAAGTATCTTTGTACATTGCAGAAAATTTTTACTTTTTTTAACCTTCTTCAACCTTCTTCACAAACCGCGCATCGTTTTCGAGACTCACTCTACAAAGCACCAAGAGACGAGGATTCCAATCGAATCGAGACAGATATGGAACGTTATCGATAAAAAGGTGAAAGTGCTGACGAGAGAATCTCTGCAAATGTTCACCGAGCACGCTTCGCAAACATTTGTCAACCGCTACAAAGACTTAATTCGCCTTTTTCATCGCGCGCTCTTTTCGTACAGATCGGTCAACGTCGAGACGTTTCGCTCTCATCTTTCGCTAATTCACTCCACGAAACTGGAGCACGTTCCGTAGCCTTCGTTCCGAAGGTATTCCGAGAAATTACCCTCGTGGTTGAGTGCATTCTCTATGGCCGCAGTAGCCGTTACGTTTACGAGTAAACGTTTTTCCTTCGTTCCAGTACGTTTCTCAACGGTTACCGAAAGTCGGCTTCCAAGATTATCTTAAATCGCACCGAATAAAAACGACTGATTTATGCGCTTCTTCCCAAATTATGTACTCGTTCTGGGTCAGTGTGGAAATGTTTTCTTCATTAACGTACATCACGTACATTTCGTGCCATTTGTACAATGCGCCATTTGTTGCAGACTCTCTTTGTACGAGCTTTGTTGTCTTAGAAATATACTAAAATAAGATATATGTACATCAGCACGGATATAACGATTTTACTAAATTATTTAAAAATTTAATTAAATATAGGTCTGAAAATAATTTTGTTGGATCATATAATATAATAAAGTTATGTATAAAGTTCAAACATAATGAACAATATCGTAAAAAGTGTTGATGTTCTAGCAATCAGTTTGAGTGATCTATATAATTATTTTGACAGTTAAATAAAATTATTTTCAAATCTGTATCTAATTAAATTTTAGAGATACTTTGATAAAATTCTTCTTTCCGTAAGATTATTGTTATTTGGAAAGAGATAAGAGATAGATTAATAAAAAAAAAAGATTGTCGTGTTTAATTAAAATTAAAATAATTTTAATTTAAAAAATCCGAGTTGAAATTTTTATTCCTACTTTCTAAATCTAAATTAGACCTTTTAGATTTATTTTGATAAATCAGGTTTCTATTATTATTTAATTTATAGCTCCTATTTAGAACCTCAAAACTATCCAATAGATTAAATCTTATGGCTAATTTTCGATAAATTTTTCAAGTTCGATTTCGGTTTGAATGCAAATCTCTTCTCGTACAAAAATAGTCTCACTCGAATGATATCATACACTTGACTCACTTTAGTTAGCAAGTCTCTACGTCATTACGTGTCAAAAAGTGAAATCAATATTGACGCTCTCATTTTTAGTACTTATTGTTAGATATCTCAACCCAAATAAATTTTCGACTCATTCATGTGATGCATACTATATAATTTCCTTAATCAGTTCTTCGACAATTGCTTAGTACGATCACTGATTTAATGATCTTGTCGCACTGTTTCGCTTCGCCACGACTGGCGAAAGCTGAAGAAACGGAACGGCAACCAGCTTCGAGATAATCCGATCGATCGGGTCTGCTCTCAGGGCGAAACGTATCTCGACGATCGAGTCACGAAGATCGATCGATTCTCCATCTAACGTCGGCGCGCCTGAATGAGAGACGCGTCGCGTCGCGTCACGTCGGAGGCGAGCGTGAGAGAGGCCGACCACGGCGCGATATTGCAGCTGCAGCAAACGGCAGAGTGCAGCAACCGGTTCGATAATGACGTGTTGAACGGGTAAACGAGGCAGGTAGGCGCGGAGGCGAGAGAGGGAAACTGAGACGGGACTGTGAGTTGTGAGAGTAGAGAGAGGATGGCAGAGGGAGGGCATGAAACAGACTCCGCGGCCTCGTCGGCGCGCATATTGAGCGCCGATGACCGTTAAACTCGACCTATCGTTGTTGCCGACAAAAGGAGAGAAACTCCGCGAGTATGCGGAGATGACGTTGTCGACCCTTTTTAGGTATAACCGTAATTGATCGATCAATCCTCCTCGATAATATATACTGGATATTTTTGAAATAATTTTATAAGTATGTAATTAAATAGATGAAAGTCTTGAGTGTTATTAAATTTAAAAATTATTTTAGATATTGTAATATATTTTAGAAAATCTTCTCTCTCTGCACTTTCTATTTTAAATTATATCTGTTTGTGGTTAAATTTGAATTCGATATATTTTTAAATTGTATATTAGCGTATTTTTTTATTTGGAATGTAAGCCGGGCTTAATCGTGATGTTAAACGTTAAAAAGTTAAGTTCTTTCTCGAAAAGAAGAGTTCCTGACATAATTTCAGAAAAGGCGAATAACAGTGATATCGATAATTTCCTTCAAACCCTATTTTTAAAAATTCTTTTGTGTTATTGAAGAAATTTTATTGACGGTAATGCGTTTCAGTTTGTAAAGCAATGATTATTGCAAAAAAAATTGGAAATGAAAACGTGGTCGACTTTCAGAACGATGAAGGTCAGACTTTCATTGAAATTTAAATGATATCCGTAAATATTTGTATGATGTATCGAAGTCGAGTCGATCACTACTCTGACGTAATTCGCGACCGTTGTGTAACGAGCGAGAATATTCTTCGTAAAGTATTCCTGACGGTGACTACGATAAATTAATGACTTGTCGCATCGTCGAGGTCAACAAACAGCGATGACGAGGGAGTTGCGTTTTGATTAATATCATGACTTCGACTTCATCGACTTGTCAACGTAAATCAGAGAAAGATCTACAAAATTAGTTACGAATTTAGACATGTTAGATCATAAATTTATAATCGAAAGTATATGCAAATATATTTAAAGATTATATCTTCAATCTTCGCTATCAATGTGGAATTTAAAAGGCACGGTCGATTTTTTTATTGTGAATTCTGGTATCGATCAATTTAAATCTGTAGAAAATAAATAAAATACAATCCAATTTTTGTGACAGTAAAAACTAATTAAAGCTTTCAATGTAGGAATTTTTTTAGATTTTACACAGGCTTGAATAATGTAAAAATCTGCATTGAAATTCAAAGATCCAGATTGCGAAGGATGAAAGTTTCATTATGGAGAGTAAAGTGTATAATAATGAAAATAATCTTATATAACAGAGATAGAAGTTATAGAAGGATAAAAGTTACATTTATTACATATAAATCGTGCTATTTAATAATTTAAAAGAATTGCTTATAGAAATTATTTTTCTATTACAGACTTGTACATGGAAAATCAATTTGAAGTATTTCAAAATTTAGTTAGGTACAGATCTGAAAATAATATTTGAACTATCAGAATAATTACGTGGAAATCTTAAATCTGAGGAATACTGTAAATAGTTTTGACTTCTAGCAACCAGTTTGAGCATCCTACATAATTATTTTGATGACTCAACAAAACTATTTTTAAATCTGTAATCTAGTTAAATTTTTAGATACTTTAATAAAACCGTTTGTTCCGTATAAAACTTTCATTACTTGATAATATGAAAAAATATAAAATTTGATTTATGTGCATTCAAGTTCGATGATTTCGTTTGAGAGGATGTTGTGCTAGGCAAGCAACACTGTTGCGAACGGGAGTTTAAAAATAGTGCGTTCGTGTACAAACAGAAAGGGCTGGCAGGTGCATAAAACATCTGGCCGTCATACCTTCGGCCCCGTTTCATAAGTCAATCCGCAAATGCTTGCCAAACAACCGGCTGTGCCAAAGAAGGAAATTAAAAAGAAGACAAAGCTGCTCCAAAATGCTAAATGCGTGTATTCATTGCGAACCGATTCTTCAAGGCCTTGAGGAGCGAAAAAAACGAGACACCGGTTACACTCGTAAGTGGTTGGCTGTCACTTTTAAAAAGCGCACCTGGCGACACATTTTCATGGCCATGTAGATACCACACATTTAATAGTGCTCTTCTTGCTTTGCTCAAAAGATAGAAGAAGTTAAGAACTTGGGAATACAAAAAAAATATGCAGGAAAAAAATATGTCAGGAAGTCTCGATAAACTTTGATCTCTATAGGAAAAAAATAATTTTGTTGAAGTATCTACAAAGAGATTCAATTAAATAGATTTAAAAATAATTTGATTGAATTATCATTAGAATTTAGTTAGATACAAATTTAAAAATAATTTCGTTGAATTATAAAAGTCTTATGTAGGACAACCTAATTGCTAAAAAATAGACTATCGAAATAATTATATAGAACATTCAAACATGATAATGCTCCTTTTTTGAGTGTTCTATTATACATAATTATTTCGATGGTCTAACAACATACTTTTCAGATCTGATTATAACTAAATTTTTAGAGACTTGAGCAAAATTCTTCTTTTCATGTAGATTAGAATCTTTACGATTCTTTAATATTTAGCCGTCTAGTAATATTTTTACACTTTCTGAACTGTCTTTGAAATTTTCTACAGGTATAAAATTATACTCAAGTAGTTTTCGAAAACATCTGCGATATACTTTCCAAACTAAAACATCGATATTTGCCGTCGACATTGTAACATTATCCCACTGATTATAGCACGCCGCATAAATTCGAAACGCGGGGGCGAGATGCGTTATTAATCGGATGCCTAAGCGACACGTTTACGTATAATTTTACAGACGTGTCGTTAGCGACGCTTTTGTTCGCAACCCGCGACCCTAAGTCATTATGGCTGGGCGCGCGTTTGTCGGACTATTCAGCGCGACGTTTGTCGCTTGTCGTGCCCACCAACACGCTGGGCTATTAACGATGCTCTTTTGTTTCAGGTAAATATGCAGCGTGCGTAAATATTGCTCCCAGTGCCGCGCCATGGTAAGTTCGCTCGTTTCCCAAGAGTTTTATATCCGGAGTCCCTTTTTTTTTTCATGCATTTGACCGATTATTGCGATGTTTAAGTGGGCGACATGGCCGAAACTTGACAAAACTATCAAGTCTAATATGATTTTTTTTTATCACGATAACTATTTGTTTTTTTGCAACACACACAGACACAATGTAATACAGTCGTTATTTTATCTTTGTTTAACATTGACAAATGACAAAAGTGTAATGATTCATTATATTACACTGTGTCTCCTGCTGGAAGGCACCTAAACATTCTTTCTCTTTCTGCTTTCTCAGTTAATAGTTGCAACGTACATACATTCAATTTTTTTATTTTTGAGCTTTTTCTAATCTTAGATTTATGAAGACTCTATAAAGTTGAATATCAAGTTGAATTTATATGATGCCACCGAAAGACGACATCTTCAATTCATAACGAGAATTTGCAGTAGAACAGAACTTTTGAATTATGACACAAGCAAAGTCCAGCGTGTCGATCGACGATAACCCTCATATCAATGATAGACTCAATAAATGGGAGTCTATTTATAAGACAAAACAGAGTTTGCAAGCACGAAGGTGGGAGTTAAGCGGAGCTAAATTTTAAGCTGATGTCGCGATAAAAGCGCGCCCGCGCAAAATCCCGCGAAACCCGTTTCTTTTCTCGCGTGGCGATAAATTAATTTCCTTGGAAATAATTATGCCCGCTCTCCAACTCGCCCACCCGCTATCTGTTTGATTCATCGTGCGATTAGGCGGTAAATGCATGTTCGTCCAACACACACACACACACACACACACACACACACACACACACACACACACACACACACACACACACACACACACACACACACACACACACACACACACACGTGTATACATATAAAGCCCGCATAAGCCGTTCTCTCATCTAGCGGTTACTCACGGTTTTTCTCATATTCGCGGCGGTTTCGCGCTGATGCTACAAACTGCTGCTGTTTTTCCAAGCGCGTTTATTTCGCTTTCGTTGCGTCCATTTTTGCTCGTCTCTCCGTTGCTCTTCCCGTTATTTTTCTTACGTTGTTACATTGCATTTTATTGCCAGTAGTTTTTCTTGACCACCATGCGCGACACGCGAATGCAGTTATAGCGGGGCCCATGGTAAATATCAGCATTTTTATATGCTGACGGTGCAACTTATTTGTCAATACGAGGCAGATTATTTTTTTCTCAGGAATGCCTCCGTAATCTTTGCGTTATAAGCAATCACAGGCAATTTTTATCCGCAACATTTTTTTACGACTTTCAAGACACTTTTGATATGTTAATACTTTGGAAACACAAATAAGATATAATTTTTTTCAAGAGAAATTTATGTGTCGACAGTATCTTAAAATAGCTACCAAGATTTTTTAAGTGCACTATAATTTAGTGCTCTTTTGTCTTTCGGTTTGTTGACGAGAGATTATGAAGGAAGAATAGGTTAAACATGCAAATATCGTGGGCTCTTTTATAAGCAACGAGCTTTAGAAAACGCTAAACACGTGTCCAAAGTGCCTGCATTATTTATGAAGCATTTGTTTCTGTTTAACTACTCGCGACTTTGCCGAATTTCTGAATATTTCGTATTCCGCGTGGATTTATAACTGTAGGTAGGAATATTCGAGAACGTGACAAAAATCTCATCGTATATGTACCATATTTTTGGGATCTAAATGAGAATACTAATGATTGAGCTCATTATCCATTATGTATTAAAACAAAACATATTTTCTCGTTATAAATAGTTCTATTTTTTTCAATTTTAGTATTGCATTTTTTGTTATATTTGTGGAACGAAGATAATTAAAGTAACACACAAAGTTTTACATTTCGTATAAGAAATAACGTTCATAATTAAAATTGTAAAAAAATACGAATACATAATATTATGGAAAATATTTGAATTAACTGTGCTTTTGAAAATAATCCGGGATCTTTTTAACACGCACCTTGAACCTGTTCAGAAAATTTGGATGATATCATAAAAGTATTGTGGTCATTGTTTCATTGATGTCTTATTGATACAACATCTGTTTTTTTTTTTCTCCTTTAAACTTTCGCTCTAACAAGCTTGCTGTGCATGAACCTGCCTATCATTACGATAACCCCGTCATTCTTCTCTTTGTATCATATACCCGGGGTTATCGCTGATAGGTGAACGTAAAATGAAGCTCGTTGTTTCCGGGTAACACATCTCGTTGTGAAATGAACATTTTTCCGTTTCCTGTAGGGATGAGTGATCACACAGTCATTTGAATTTAGCGAATTTATGGATTCGAGCTCAATACATTGCGGATATTCACACATATTCATGTATCATACGTTTATGTATGCACATTTTTGTGAATGACAACGCAATAGATATTTCAAAAAAATGAAAACAAAATAGAAAATAGGTTCAAAAAGAAAAAGAAGAATTAGAATAAGATTAAGTAAGGATAAAACTTTTAATAAAGAAACATTGTTTTCCTTTGTCGTAAATATATTGACGTAATCTTGAATAAATGCGTTTATTATTACGGTTCTATTGACAAAGTAATGTTATCGAGTCGAGAGAGATGTATGTGTAAGCATAAATTTTCCGTCTCTCAGATAAAAGTATCGTAACTAACGCAAAGGATTATGAGTGGCTTTGCTTCAAAAATAATCTCTTTAAAATTACAACAACAAAGTATTTATTTCACGACACGTATATATACGACCACATCTGAAATATAAAGTACAGATATGATAATAATAATCTAATGATAAAGCACAAATCGAAATTAATAAATGTGACATAATAATATGAATATCAAAACATTGTTAAACTTATCTTTTTTTAAAATCTTTTTCCTTAAAATCATTCATGTTCTGTGCATTTTTTTTTCTTCAAAATATTAGGAGCACTTAGCTAAACAATGATCTCTATTCTTTCCTTTTTTTTAATACATAACTTTATAAGTACTTTTTAAAGATATTAAAGTATGTAAGAATCACTTAATAATTTTTGTACCTGTAAAAATAATGAAAATTAATTTGGAAAGGTCCATCATGTGTAGTCAAGAACCGGAAAATTATCGTTTGTAACTAAAAGTTAAAGATTATAGTTTGTCATATCTTTGTTATATCTTTATTTGCAAATTATGTTTTTGTCTAAAATTTTAGAGAAAGATATTACTTTGGTAGAATCAATAACTAGAAATGCAGAATGGGCACACATCACTCGTTTATAATTCGGTCAGATCTGATAAGTAATCATTATATCTCGCCACAGCCATTTCAACTTCAACATCGTATACATGTAATCCGTAATTGTTGCGTTATCGCGTTATCGCTATTCGACGGCACATACCAACCGCGTTATCGCGTATCACGAGTACGTTGACTCTCACTAACGCGCGCGCAGAAGCCACCCGCTATCTTCGTAGCTAACTTCTCCCTATGAGCGTTATCGTTGTAGACGGGCAGATATTGCGATTGTCGACCTCCACAAAGATGTAGTAAATGGTCAACTGACGTCAGATCATCGTTGCGCGTGTTAGTTTAATATTGATGCCACCAACCACTGTAATATTCTCGCTAATCCTCTGTTCCGCAAGTAGGAGACCAGGGTAGATGATGGAAGGCCACTCAAGGTCACTAGGTATTTTTAGAAAGTATAACGCGTGTGATGTAACATTTTTAGAATCACTTCGCCAATAATCATTCGGCGATAATAACGCTTGCACTCACTTTTGGAAGAATCGGTTTTCTTCAAAGGAAAGGCTTACAGATTATTTGATATTTTATATTATTTTTTTAGATCCATTCTCCAATCCAATAAGATAATAGCTCAAAGATGAGATATTGATTTTATGGCACTAATAAACAACATGTCTCGAAGATAATGTTTTTTCTGATATCACTACGGTAAAAAAAGCGATTTGTAAGGTGTAAAAATTCACGCGACATAGGTGCGACATTGTGTCTGACAATCGATCGATGTCGCCCGTCTTCGCTTATCCTGCGTATCTTGGACTCTCTGGAACTCGCTTCGAAGAAAAGCTGTCAAACCAGATTTCGCACCGGTAAATCCAGTTCCGAGCAGGTCTCTCTTTCTCTCTCTTTCTCTTTTTCCCCCTTCGATGTAAGACAGAGTATTCGGTTCATTTGGCTTGCTCTATAGAAACCCGCAGGAGTTCTTGTATGCTATGAACGGCTGAGGGATAAAGAGCTAGGCTGGTGCACAAAAGAACCTGTTTTGTAACAGGTACAGGATAAGCTTTCCGCGCTGGTAACGTGTAAAAGCGTCGTCGCTCTTGTATCAGGTCGGTTGTAACCTGGTTGTAATACGCGTCTGGCACTCTCTCTTTGGTACTGATGCTGTCGAATAGTTTCCCAGACTTCCTCGTCGCATCGGCATTCCGTGCACAGCCAAAGCCTCGAAACGTAATACGTTGCGTTACATACACGTTTCCGGCAGGTCTTTCGTAGTTGCACGCAATGTGATAACATTATATCTCTCCGACGTATTCCTTTAAGGTGTTTTTTTTTTCTAATGAACGAGTAACGGAACTTATTTCTTATCTTGTTTCTTGATTAATTTAAAGTGAATTTTATTATAACACAGGAATTATTTTAATTTTGAAGTCTATTTTGAAGTCTGAGAAAAAAGATCCTTATGAATCTTTCATCATTCATATCATTGTAAATCACGTTGCTATCATGAACATATTGAATCAAATTTTTTTAATCATAAAAATCGATAACAGAGTGGCACAGAACATGGAAACTAAATAGAATTTAGAAATCACAGAAATAGATATCTGATCATGTTACATCTATTAAAACTGAAATTTCAAAATCACATTCATAAATAGACAGCGTTCGATCAAGTTTTTATAGAAGAACACTCCATTTATAGGGAAGAATATTTTAATTTTCTATAAAAAAGTACTCGTGTCTCATTGATCCGGTATTTATGGCATTCCTGTACAAGCGATGAAGTAGGTCACGTTGAAAAATATGCGTTGAAACCGATCTCAACGTGGTCGACAGTGTGTAATCTACTTAAGGCCGTTTAAGTACGACCCTCGACCACCATTTCTAACATCGCGAGCTTTTCCCGCGGCGAAAACACCACTGCTGATGATGCACACACACTTCGGAAGAACCGGCCTGGCCACAATGCAGGCGGAAACAGGTTTTGGAAACAAGTCCCTTGAAATACCGCGTGGCAGTTTGCCAGGTCCGTAATCCGTCTACCCTAATGTCCATTCGCCCTCTACCTCCCTGTTTCTGTCTTTCTTTTCTACTTCAGCTCATTCTCCCGAGATGTGTACGCAACAGTTAATTCTCATCGCAGCTCTCCTCAACTCGTAAATAGTCCGTTTTTATCATCACCTATGCAGCTGAACGAGAGCTGTCGACCTTGGCGGTACCCAGTATGATCGCAGCTTCCCATCGCGATCATTTCGAGCAAGGTTAAAAGAATTATGCCATATTTGCAATGTGACTAATTCCTAGTCTCGATTAACGAGGAAACTATTGAGAAATTTAAATACTTATTAGTCAAAAATATTAATACTAATTAGCAACGAACACTGATTGAAATTATGTGTCAAAAACATCTCTTTAAGTAAAACTCTTTCTTATTCAAAAATCTTTCAAGAAAAGATTTACAGGAAGATAAAATAAGAGAAAAATTATAAAAGAATAATATTGATTCAAATAAATATAAATTTTATAGAAACTTTTGTTAAAATAAAGTTTAATACTTTTATTTTTATCTTACAGTTTCAGAAAAGTCGCGACAAACAAAATTGAACACGAGTATCGAGATAACTACGGAGAGAATTTTCTTTGAATCGGAATCAAGATCAGATCGTGACAAGTTTCATCTCGGAGTTGGGAATAGTTTTCTCGAGAAAGATATGGTAGGCGGTCTCATTCCTGACAATTTCGTTGATTTAAAGTGGGAGAAAGATAGAAATTCTGGAATTCCTGAAATGGAAACAGTCATCTTACCGTTAGTTCCATCGTTAAGTAACTCACAGTGACAATAACGATTTCGATACGTCAGTTTAAACCGCCTGGAAACCAGGGTTGGGTGACTTCCTATTTTTGTTGACTCTTTGCAACAGTTGTGAATCAGATGTACTTCAGAAATAATGTTGATGAACAGTTTGCAATTACATAATGCAATCACTTTATATTTTTTTTCCATTTTGTCTACAAGTCGCTCTTTTTGTCGTTTTTAACTCACTTATTATGCGAATTTCTTGTGTGTATATAATATCTATGATAATTGATGTACATTAATCGTTTTCCTGAATTGATCTGTATAGTAAACGAGAATCTAGCCTCGAGGCACCTGTCTGATTTTGCTGTGAATTAACGGCTGTGAAATATGTTCATAACTTTGAAGAAATCAGTTGTACACATATAGGGTAATCAATAGAGTTTCCTTCTAATTTTTAAATAAAAATTAAATTTTAAGTTTTGTCACATAAATGATGAAATAGTATAATACGATATATAATATTATTGATTCAAATAAAAATTTGTCTAAAAAAGCTAGACGAATATTATCTGTTAATATTAATTTTAAAAAGAATAGTTCTGTATTAAAAAATTCTTCAGTGTTTTATACTCTTTATCTGATATATATATATATATAGTACATATATAAAATGATGTAATAAATTTGAAGTTTTTCTTTAAGTAAAAGTTTGATGAAAACTGTATTTTTGTAACTAAATGCCAAAGTAAGATTCTGTTAAAGTTAACTTTACTTAAAAATTAAACGAAGAACAAAGTTCTTATCATCTTTTTTGCATCTTTTCGTTTACCGTGTTTTCTTTGATCGAGCACAGTCCGAGAATTGTTGATCTTCCGACGTATTTGCCAAGGGCAAATTATTCAAATCTTTGACGCGTCTGAACACCCCATATACGCGCTCATTTGACGATGTAACTCGTAGTTACCGATAACAACCGACCGGTCGACCGCCCTTACGCAACGTGCTTAGAATGCCGGCAATTAGGGTAATTGCATTCCACGCGTATGGTACGTAGACGAAGAAGAAAAAGAGGCAGACCGAGACGAAAAAACGAGCGCGCGTGGAGTGATTTGCAAGTCAAACGTATCAACCTACCTACCTGTCTCACCCGCTCGCTCGTAAAAAAGGGAGAAAAAAATCGAAAGAAGAAAAGTCGACATGGTGTGGCTCGTGTTTTCTAACGAGTCGAAGACCTTCGCTATGAAAAAGAAAGAGAAGACTGAAAATTATTCCCAATCGATATTATTAAAAAGAGAAAGAGAGGTCAGTGCAGACTCTTTTGAGCACTTGAGGAATTATCACTCTATGTGATGAGTCTGTTGACTCATCGTGACAGTAATCATATTTGTGCTTCAAATCGACATGTTTCCTTTTGGGAAACGATCGGAGGATGAACGAGCAAATTGATAATAGTCACGATGATAAGCTGGGATTCCTCAAGACAGGCAATTCCTCGACAAGTTCTGTCTTCAGTCTGTAGGTCGTATTTAGAAGCGGCGCTTCTCCCTTCCCCGTTAATGGCACTCCGAGTCCTTCTCCACCCTCATCGGCCTTTGTGTCCTATACGATTTTATCCACCGATCTCTGTCTCCTTCTTGCACTTTGTATAAGTTCTCTTTCTCCCCTTCGTTTATTCATTCGCTCCGCTTCTTTCTTCTCTGTATTTCTCCGCATTGGTACGGCGGCTTGCGTCAAAGAGCACTCGCGAGGGACGAAGGGAGGAGGAACAGAAACTGGAGTCAAACCGGTTTTTAAATGGGCACCGTAATTATTTCCTCTCTGACTCGACAAAGGAAAAAAAGAAACGGAAAAGAATCTGGAAGAAATGTGGCTATGGAACTCACAGGCGATGTGTGTTCGAATGTGGACTTTGAAACGAGATGCGTACGAGATGTGTGAAGGTATCCCGTTCACGCTATTACTTTCTTAAAAACAAAAGTCGTATGAGTCATGAGTCCAATCTAGATCGTACAAGGTCCGATACTATATAAATAAAGTCATTTTTTGTAAGTAAAAGAAATTATAAGGATATTTAATTTATGAATATTTAATTTCTTTTGAAAGAAGATTTAAAATTTTATCCAACGTTTATGGCAGCGAAATGTAATGCTAAAATTGTAATAATTTAACTATTCAAGTATATTGCAGATTGAAAAATTTAAATTTAAATAAGGATTACAAATAAAATTAATTTATGGAATCCAAGAATAAATCCAGTACAAGAAAATTATCCAAGGAGCTCCTAAAAGAGATTTGAAATTATGAAATTATAAATTATATGTTTTACATATATAAAATCATTTTTATATATATAAGATCATATTATATATATAAGATCATTCTTTTTTTATTTATCTTTTTTATATAAGATTCGCTACAATATTTCTTCTAATATACATATCTGCTTGATATTTTTATCTACTTAATATTGCAATCAAATTAATTAATAACACTTTTTGTGATTAAGACATCTTTATGATGATTCTCGTCTGACAATGATTGAACACGAATGCATGCCGATAGAGAAGCATGTTATTTTCTCAGCTATTTTCGTTTGTTATGCCTGCTTTATGCGGATAAACATAGCACGTGGAAAAAGAGGAACACAAAATCACGATTCAAGCCATCGACGCGCATTGATGGCACGCCTTGCGTAAATCTCGCAACGGTTCTGAGCTGTTTGTCTACTCTGGGGAACCGAGAAGATGATTTGTTGTCTTCCATGAATAGCTGTTAGATATACATTGAAGAATATCAATCAGATTACAGTACATATTTCCAGAAAATTTGACCTGAAAAAATGGACTTTAGCAAAATTTATTTTTTAAAGTTAATTATTAAAAATTTATATAATGTTGAAAATTGTATGATATTTAAAAATCAAAAGAAATTAGAAAAAAAGTCGATTTATCGAATTTAAATGTAATTCAAGTTATTTATTTAAGAGATTTAGTTGATGCATAATTATTGCAACATTTTAGAATTAAAAGGATACTTCAATATCAAGATATTAAAATATAAAAAATAAATAATATTATAGCTAGAAAATTTATTAATTAATCTTGTATAAGATTAGACGTAAGGAACGTTCTAAAATAAGTGTTGTAATAATAAAAGCTCTTCTTTCCCTTTAAGTCAAGTCCTTATCATCTTTCCATTTTGACGTATGCCTCATGGGGCAGTTCATAGGGCGATGGAAAGTCATGCCCTCGTTGTCTGGCGTACACATGCGGGAAATATGATCGCCTCCGGCATACCCTGGTCTCGAATGTCCTTCCTCGTAGAGACGCAGGCAATAATCTTGATGGTTTGCGTAATCATTGGCGAAACGCACCGAACGGGATACATATCCGCAGAGACGCACGTTCAAACGCTGTGTTTAACGCATATATCTTCGCGTAAACATGATATTATTTAACATATCATATCTCTCGTTTACACGACAATGTTTCATTAAGAAATAGTCATGGATATTTCCGTTTCAGGAGATGTGAGCGACCGTTTGAGAGCGGGTTAATTGCGCCGAACGTATAATTTATACCGGCATAATTCCGCGTGTCAAAACCGTCTCGACATTTATCCGAAGATCAGAAAATTGAATTTGAATGTCATACATTTAAGATGAATATTGATATATGCCAGGATGAATTTAATTCCGACTTTTCGATATAGAAACGGATCATTTTAATGTATTCCCGGCATATATCTCGCGTGTGCGGTGATAAGATTAAACACGATCGCGCGGTGTCCCCGCGAGATCGATGCAATTTGAGCGTGTTGTCGACGTGCTTCCCGCAAAAATAGATAATTAATCATGGATCGACCTCGTTTCGTTCGCGTCGCCGTAGTCACTTCCATGTCTCGTTTTCTACGTCTCTTTAACGTCGATCATCGACGCGGATGTTCATGTCACTGTAGATCAGCTTGCGAGAAATTTATCAAACGATCAATTGATTTCCGTATCTGGGTACTCAAATGCAGGCACGAATACGCGAATCCGAATCGTCGAAATTTCGATAAAATATCATGACACGTGAATCACTAACTGAACCTCTGGATTTTAACGGTCATAAAGATAGCAATCGGGCTTGATTTAGTGATGTGTTTCTAAATGCACTTGGTACGTGTAATGGTTCGTTTATTTTCTTTTCGATTTAACCGCCTTGAATCCAAACCGCTGGTACGGTTCTTAACAGTGAGAGTGCAGTGACTCACAGTTAGTAAAGTATATACAAGGTGCTCTAGAAAGCTAACATCTTCTTCGTTAGATGTTTGTGTTGATTATTGCAATGGAATGAAGAGTGCTTCTGTTCATTTTTTCATCCTTAACTATATTATCGTGCAAAAATGTTACATTATGGGCCCTTATTCTTCAAAGACTAATAAAATGAAATTTATTTATCTTGAAAACATTTTTATTATCTATATCTTTTAAACTCTCATTTATTTATTTTTATTTAAAACTAATAATAGGATCTAATAATCAGTTTTGCGTTGATTTGCTTTACAGTATAGTTAATAAATTTTACTGTACTGTGAGTGAAATTTGATATGGATGCACGACATCAATTAAGAATTAATCACAAGTCAGAGATTAACGAAACATTCAACATTCGGAAGTTGAATAGAAGCAATGTAGCAAACTACGATTAAAGATAAATTACTTTCTCGAATCGACGAAATGGAGATTGATTGAAATAGAACGCTCCTTATATTATGTACGTCGCAACAATACCGTTTATATCGATTCTACCTTTGAACTTTCGTTTGGAGAACTTGAGACTGAAATATTTGCAAAAGTATTACCGCGCTACTTCGTCCCTTCGAGCAGTACGAAACAGAACCCGTGACTTCGTTCTTCACCCACGGCGAAGTCGATGGCTCACGTGCCGCACGCGCAGATACACATAACCGTGTATCACGGAAAAACATAATTACATCCTCAGCAAATCGGCCAAGCCGATCGAACCCTATCCGCTCCGTTTCACATGCAGAATATCCGAGCGAAGGTATTATATTCAAGATCGATTCGAATCTCACCGCATTAACTCTTGCCTTCTCCTCTTCCTCCTTCGCCACCGAGTGTGATCCAGATCGCGCGCATGGATCTCATGGTAAAGTCACGCGATCGTAATGCGGTGCCATTAACCCAGAATTCCCCGAGCCACGAGGACGTAGGAGGAAGAAGAAGAAAAAGTCATTCTCTTTCTTCCTCATCACACGGATTCCCTCTCTTCTTTCTCCTCACGCCGCGACGTGTTTCTCCGTGGATGGAATTTCAGGACGGAACGAGTGAGTTACCTTGACGAGGTATGCCAGCTTCGCTGACCAGGGACCGGGGTCTAGAATTACCACTCGACCGGGTTGATCCAAGAGCGGGACCAAAAGAGGGGATGGTCGGCTCCTCGGAAACACCTAAGGGTCGGATCTCCTCTCGTCTTCCTCTTCTCATCATCGACATGCTTTCCTACATCATCAAAATCGGATAATTGAGCCTCCGGAGTCTCTTTGAGTTATCCTTTTCATGTGCGCGCTTCGTTATCCCTTCCGACGTATATGAAATTGCCAATATTGTCTATACGCGTCTCGGAAATTATTATGAAAATTGCTTTGGATATGATATTGCTTTTAGATATGATAGAATTTATAAGAGTGCGACTCTTATTATTAAGTCTGATGGTTTGAATTATATATATATATATATGTTTTTTATTTAATTTCGCGACGAATAAATAGTTTTTTGCCATTTGAAATTGACGTTAATATAAAATTAAAATTCCACTCTATACAGTTATTTAATATCGATATTGAAATTTTGTTATAAAATCTTAAATAAATAAAAATTGTATTGGGTTGTCTGGAAAGT
>NW_012130065.1:9753658-9763523 GCF_000143395.1 Atta cephalotes
GGTACGAACTTTCCGGATAACTCAATATATAAAATACAATTTTGAAGTTTCTATATTTTTCTACACTGTTAAATTCATGACTGTTAAATTACAATATATCCAATCATAACTGTTAAATTATATCCAATTTGAGTTATTTTTAATCATTTCTATAGATCATTACTACTATTCAACATACAGCGTTAATTTGACTGTGAAATAATAAAGTTAAATAATTTAACTCAAGAAAATATATTAAATTTGACTTAAATTTAATTTATCTAAATGCATTTTCTAAATGCGTACGTTAATATAGATGATAATTATTTTGAAATCTAATCACAGAAATGGCTTGATTTACATTTTGAGACACATGGAAATTAAAAATAACAAAATGTTATTTGACTCAAGAGATTGAATTACTCCTTTGATATGCAACAGTGTAGTTTAAAAAAACCTACGTTACTATTACAAAAGTTGCGGAGATTCCATGCTGGCAAAACAGCTGGAGAAGCTTTCAGGAGACGAGCTCATAATTTCGTGTAACGTAGAAACAATGAACGACTGTAAAAAACAAAAAAAAAGAAAAAGAAAAAGATATAAACCGAATTATCCCATTTCTCGGGGTTTAACGCACTCTGGGAAGGGAAGCGAGAGAGAGGTTCCCTGTCGGCAGTAGAAAATAACAGAGAGAAACATGGGTCACATGATCGTTAAAATTGCCCACGGACGACGAACCATGAATCTGACCATCGCCGCAGGTAATGCTGGATCCTCATCCTCTTTCCCTAACTCGACAATGTATCTCGAATCGCCTCCAATCGAGAAAGATCAGCGGGTTCTGCTGCCACCACTGTCGACTTCAGGATTACGATCGATCGGATCGCGGGCGGTCGGAATCCGACCGTTGGAGAAACAAAAATTCTTAAGGGTCCGGACTGAATCCAGTGCCGCGGTCAGTTCGGCGAAAATGGGGCCTGCGGACGCCCTCGAGGAACCGGTTTTACGCGCTGGCCGGTTTGCGCGATGAAACACGAGGACGCGCGATCAGAGGCTGCTTAGGTATCCTGGGTCGTGTACCTGCACGAGGACGAATAGCAAACCGAGAGAGATGGAGGGTCCTACCTGCACCGTGCAGAGTCACGAAGTGTGGCCGCCGCCGCCACCATAAAATCGCTTCTGCGGAACTTAAGCTCCCCCCGAAAGAAGGGTTCAAGCCATTACTACTACTTGTTCACCGTTCGATTCGCAGGTCGAAGGGTGCATGCCACTACGGTTCATCGAAACTTTCTCATAGGGTTCACGCTGGTAGAAAACGAAACTTCGCCTGAGACAAGGCCGATCGACCAATTCGACACGCAAGCCCGATGTGTGCATGCGCGTGATGAGAAGCTCATATGCGTGACGTGTTCAATTGTGTGCCTCACGCATTTGCACCTCTTTTTTTATTTTGCAACAATCAAGTATAATAACTGCGAAGCGTCCACGCGACAAAACGAAGATTAACAAAGATTATCCGTTTCCAATGAAGATTAATCTCGATTCAATATACTTTCTCTTTATCTTTTCCTAATTCAAATTCTTAGAATTAGAAAAAGATGAAAAATAAATTGAACCGAGATTAAAATTAATCTATATTGATGGAAACTGGCATAAAAATTCTAAAGAACCCGATTGAGGATGCGATAATTAGTGCGCAAAAAATTTCCAATAAAGAATAATTTGACTTCACAGTTATACAATAAAAAAAAAACCGTTTCGGCTTTATTCAAACTATTTTCAGAAGTGACACGTAACAATTATTTCCATTAATATATTCTTTGTATTTATCAAGTGAAACATTTTTCTATATAATTCAGAATATAATTCTTCATTATAGTTTATATAACCTGATTGTGAGTGAAATGTTAATGTAAATCGTGAACGAGATCGTAATTTTGAAACTTTGTCGGTGTTAATATAAAATTCATTGAATAAATTAATATATAATATAGAATAAATTAACGCGTCAAACATTAAAACGAAAATTTTATCATTAAAATAGTTGAGTTACACAAAAGTCAAAGATCAATAAACTAAGAATATATTGTCGTTGTCTGAATGCAAATTTATTCCTTGTTACATTTAGTTACACATCGTTTTCATTGATATATCAAATATTAACATTTATCAATTATTAATCATATATATTTACAACTATGTTAAAAAATATATTAACGATTAGATGCTGTGCCAGTAATATCGTGACATCGATACGCGATTTAGGAACGATTCGACATTAATTGGTTCTCGGTATTACCGGATTACTGTGCCCGATTAATGGAAAAGCGTTGCCCGCCGCGGCCATTACGAAGGGATACCACGTGTTAATGTCGATTTCTGAAAAGCATGATAGCGGATACCGCTCTATCTGACTATCCACGTTATGGCAAACGAGCATATCCCGTTGCAACCGCGGCTCGTAAAGCTCACGGTATCGGTTACAGCGTTACAGCGTTACAAGGTGTTCGATGCAGCATCCGATGTCGCAAAACTGAACACACGGTCTGTCCGATGCGATTCAATTAGTAGTGTACCAATCAGAGAGGATTCCGTTGTCTACGTTGCATCTGGCTTGATTACGTTTTGCATCCAGCAGTAATGTATGCGTATTGTGCAAGGACAGTATCTGCTTATTCCATATTCTACGTATTCTACATCCTATATATGCCTTTATTAGTTATCTCTTGACAGCTATGTATATATGATAGGAAATACTATTGATTTTTAGCTTAGTAAATCGAGAATAATGTAAGACATGCAGAAAATGCAGGGACGTTGGGGATATATTCAGTAATTTATGTAAAACATCAAAATATCATGGCACTGCTATTTAATAATCATACGTATATATTACTATTATAATGATTTAATATTAACTTATCTGATATGATTGTCTTCCCGCATTTTTTATTGTTTGTGCATTACAAGAAATTACGATTATCTCGCCTTCAGCTGCTTTATGAATTCCATAAGAATTTTTAAGTAATATGATGACATTTTTAATTAGCTGTGACAGAAAAATATAACAGTATACTGAAAAAAAAAATTTTAATAAATTTTAATAAATAATTGTTGAGTAGTTTTAAGTAAATGTTTATTAAATGTAAACATAGGTATATATATTTATTTGATGCAAAAACATTAATTTTATTTAGCTATCATTTTTAGAGTAAATATTTATTTATACATATAAATGTTTACTTAGTGCTAAAAAGAAATATATATTAATTTAGTAAATTTCTTTTGAATGTAACAAAATAATGTCTCTTAAACTCTATTAAAAGCACAAGGCCAACGTTTGTCTGTGAGAAACTTTAATGACAGTTGGTGATATATCATTCTCGATCGCCGATCACATTCGCGCTGCATCCTGCGCAGAATCACGACCGTGTGCGACTCTCGCGAGACAGTTCTCTTCCCCCTTCCTGGCGTTATCATCGATGCAATCGATGCGGATGCGACAAAGAAAACGTTCGCTTTGTTAATTCAATCCGTGTTTTTCATTACTCGGGGTAACATACGCGCCGCTTTCGTCTCGCTGCAAAAAGCCAATTAATCTAGAAAGCCAAGAGGAACCGGTTTAATGAAAACGCAGCCATTTATAATTTCGCGCAGTGTTGGAATTCCAACCAGGTTGGCGGATCACGAATCACGCAATCACGCGTGTCGTTAATAGAGTCGTTGTTTGTTCATTACCTGCTCGCGTTTGCGGCTGTCGTATACGGTGTTAAAAGTCTCGCTGACGGTGCCACCAGCATTTAATTACGAGCGAAGGAGACGAACGAGGAGGCTTCACTCAACGAGCGTCTCTTCCCTCGATAAAGACTCTTGGCGATTTTTTGCGATCCGTCGCCGACGAAAGAAGATTCAAGATCGGGCTGACGCGCACGAATTGCCCGCTTCGGTCGCGCTCGTGCTATCTCGTGGATTCTCGGACGGATTCGCGAGCATTCGTGTCTGCGCTTGACGGTCGCCGCGCCGGCCCGACATAGCCGCACAAGTATTATCTGCAAATCGGGAGTGATCGCGACGCGTTCGCGCTCCGATCCGGGGATTAACGGCATTTCCTCGTATCCGCCGATTCGCGTTCGCAGACGATCGCGCGTGCCACGATTCAAATGCTTCCGGTTGGTCCTTTTATCGGAAACGCGTGTGTTCCGAGTGCCATCGCTCGATCTCGAGCGATTCGCGAACGGCACGAAGTTGGTGTTGCGTGGTGCAGGCGATAAGAATTCCAGGAGGTTCTCACGTTTTTTTTTTCTGTGACGTGGTGATTACACCTGCCAAAACGGATTACACGTTCACCGCAGTAACGGAGACAAGGAGGCAGAGGATTGTTCGTTGCAGGTAATGCGCTTCGTTCTTCATATATTCCCGCGATTCGATTAAATCTCTAGGTACGTCGTTCAAAGCTGTGTATTCCGCGAAAAATATGGCGGGTATTCGACGCAAGGTCGCGGCGCACGGAAAAATGAGGAGCGGAAGAATCACGCGACGTATCAGGGATATTAGTAGATACATGTTACGTAAGAACAATTTTTTTTCATAATACGCTTAGCTGCGCATTAATTGCGCAAGGCGAATTATCAGATAAAAAAATATCTCGCAATGCGTGGTTTTTTTTTTCTAGAATTGATTACGTTTACTGCGAAGCATGTGCTTCGATAACAATGTATTTGGTTGCTTGAAACGAATAATATAAACAATAATAAATTATATTAGAACTCTCGAAAAAGATAAATATAATAGGTTAATGAGGGTAACGATAAACGGCGCAATTATTTAGTGAACAATCAATAATCAGATGTTGGATTGATGTCTTTCTTATTTTGAGCGTTTCGACTCTATAATATAAACATGAGTGAGATTTGAAAGAATTCAAATAATAAATTTGATAATTATTAATTACATATATATAAAAATTTATTTTAGAAAAAATTTTCCTATTATTTTTGAGAAGAAATATATGTCTATAGTTAGGCAGTAAAGATTTGTTTATGTCTCAATTGTTTCTATTCTAATGATGCCCTTTACAAAGCGAATAATTCATTTGAAATCAAATAAATTATTAATTACTAATTGTTGTATTCTGAAAATTTCAAGTAAATTAATACTGTTATTAATTGTTATTAATTATTATTACGTATTAAATTTATTATTAATTAATTATTGAATTCCCAAAGCATATTAATAAAATCGAGCAGTAGAACTTTTCCTAGAGAGTCAGTGATTTTTCATTATTAAGTCTTTACCATTCAACCTTGAAAAATCAATCATTTTCTCAAGCGAAAAAAAATATATGAGAGATACTTTAATTCTTTTATTAAATCTTCCCTTGCTGTAATGTTATTGACAGCGATCTTACCGAGCCCGCCACAAGTTTGACGTTCCAGCGGTAAAATACACAGTGAAAAAGAAAGAGAGAGAGAGGAGGAGGAAGAGGAGGAGAAGGGTGTCACGCTCGAAAAGCTAGCACCACGTCGGACTTTTATCCACGCGGGCACGCTGTTGCGTCGGTGAAAATTAAAACTTTTACGGGGAAAAGCTTCGGAAGCACGCGGAGAGAAGAGAGTTCTTTTATGAGCGCGCGGCCGTGCTCGCGGTTCGTGGAAAATAAACGACGACAAACCCCATTTCGCGTCGTGGCTGCATTCATCTCCCTCTCCCTCCCCCTCGCGTCTCCCATTTGCATCACCCCCCGCTTTCGTTCATTCGTTCGTTCGTTCGTTCGTCCGTTCATCCGTTCGTCCATCCGCCCGTCCATCCGTCGAAAGGGGCGGAATTTATATCACGTATTTCCCTCTGGGCTTCGATATGAAAAGGAATATCGCGCGCTCTCGCCTACCGCGATATTCAATCGACTTTCAATTGTTGTCGAATGGAGACCCATTCGAGGTCTCGAATTAAGTGCGCGCGCTCGGTAGGACATGAAACAAATACAGCTCCGGGGATTTAAAGTGCATCAACCCTCATCATGGCGGTGAAGGGAGGAGGAGGAGGGTGCGTAACAGTAGACTAGTAGAGGGATATCGATGCAATGTGGTAACCAGTAGCAGCAGATGGTGATGCAGCTCACGATTAAAAAGAAGATTGCCTTGGCTTGCAGTCAAAAAACGCGCGCGGAGGTATTTCCACCCGCTCTCACCGTCACTACTTTGTGAATACGTGATAGTGTAACGAACCGATGCGTAAGGTTTCTGTGAAAAACCCGGCGAGGTTTTTATCTCTCTCTCTTTTAGCGTTGCAAAGCGGCAAGATTAGATTAGAGCTCGCGTTTCGAAGGCAAGCGGTGGTACGTGTAGCTGAGCGTTCGAAAGTTGCAGAAAATACGTTTGCAGATAGCAGAGGCTATTTTTAAATATTTGCAATTCAGTAAGAGCGATAAAACTCGCCTATTTTATTAACAAAGTGGACATATCTTGTTTCAAAGTCGGTATGTTGATAAAATATTTAAAAATGAGCAAAACCTGTTTCTGAATATTCTATGTATCACAAAATGATATTAGTATCTACAGTTCTTGTTTTCTTGCGAGAGGAATACACCTACGTGAAGGTATATATAAAGCATCATTTCGTGCACGAACCGTTTATTTCGACATTGACGTAGATCGAATTTTATGGAGCGAGATAAACTCAATGAAGACATAAATCCACGTAATCAAGACGCGAAAAGAATGATTAAACCTGATTTATATTTGGCATCATATAAAGTTGTTTGGAAATGAATGACCGTACGATGTTACTTCATCGCGATTTTTAACGAGACGTAAATCTCATTATGCAATTCACGCAAGGTGTGTGGAAAATATCATTTTTCTTCGCGTATCGCTTTTTTTCGCTTCTTCCTGAAGGGGTACCGAACTCGGTCGCGTCCCTGCATTGTGCAGGACCTTCGGCGAACCCAGAAGCGGTCGTCCTTCAGCGAAATAATTGCGGAACACGAGCTAGCTCGCACGCTCTCCTGGCATTTAATGGCGGTATTCGCGGCGCGTACACGGAGTAGTCGTTATCCTCGATTTATGGTCAGGTCCGCCATGAATCCTTATGCGGCATTCGGTTAGATGTAGGTTTGGCGAAAAGATGCGAAGTGAGGGAGGGAAAGGAGCAATCCTACCTGAGTGAGAGCCAGGGAGCGGATCGTGGGTCCGGTATGGCTGTTACTCTCCATTTAGAGTGGCGCCTCTTTTTCGCCGAGATCGATCTCGCATGTCAATCGTCTCACGATATCGCGGATAAAAGCCAATTTATAGGATGATTTATAAATTTCATAGACTTTCTTTCAAGTATGAATTTTTTTTTCAGCCTACTTAGAAACTGTTCACTTCTTTATTGTTAACAAAAATATCGTGGTATCGATAAGTTTTAAATAAACCAGACTACAGTAATCTACAATTTATTTAAGTATGAATTTAATTAATTTTGTTGTTTATGTTTGGCATGGAGGTACAGGATAGTTTATAATAAAAAATCTCTTGTTTCTTATTTAATTTTTTTTATATTTTTATTCGGTTTTATTATTCAAAAATATCTACAAAGAAAATTAAAGAAGAAATTTTTGTTTCTCATGAAAAATTAATACTGCGATCGTTAATAAATTATGTAAAGCATGTGCTCGAATCAATGATATATATTTTCTCGATATTTTCCCACGATTGCACGTGGAATATTTCTCGTAAGCGATCAATCGATTCACTTTTTACACCGTTAGCTCGGCAAAACCTTTTTAGATAAGCGACATTAATGATTACTTCTTTTTCTTTATCAGTCGACTAAGATCAATTGAAGACCTTCGATCCTAAGAAATCCTCGGTGCACGACACAAATTCTTCCCGTTGCATAATTCATGCGTTGACCTTTCGAATAATTTCGCTGTATCTCACAGGAAGCGCGAGATTGACCGAGTTTCTTAGTAGAGTTCTTAAGAGATGTTCTCGGAAATCTTTGAGACGTATTGTCGACGAGATGAAGAAAACACGTAAATCTTTAATAATATTGATTTATCTATCATCATTTACCTAGAAAATGGAGATTGGTTAGCAAGTTGCAGAAATCTCGTTAAAATAAATATTGATATCAATATGTATTCATCGTAATTACGATTATATTCGTTCAAGTGCGGTTGCGCTCCGGTATCCTTGAACTCGACTCAAGGACACAAGTCTGATACACTGGAAAAGGTGCCGACAAGAATGTGCTTTGCTTCAAGTCCGTCCTGCTCCTTGGCTGGGAAAATCCAGCCGCGGTATGGAATATGCATGGTTCTAAGCTTTCTTTTCAACGACGGTTACGCAACGCGCCTTTCTCGGTACTCGCGTTTTATTCTATGAATATGCGATGCGGTTGCGCTCCGGTATTTGCGCGGACGCCCACTTATTTTCACTGCAATCCCGAACATGCTCGCGCACGCTGAACCAATTCTCGAGAAAATGCATGGTGGATCGTTCGTGAGGCGAGAATATGGAGAATATCGGCGATGTGATAGTACGCGTTAAATTCTTCGCTGTGCTACGCGGTGCAGTTTGGTAACGAGGTCGTGTCAGTTTCAATATATTTAAAGCTTTCTCGTCAGGTGAGTTTCCTATAGAAAGAAAATTACTGAAGGATAGTGGATACATCGCAATTGTATTATCGCAAAGACAGATCCTGAAAAACACATTACATAAATTTAATTATTTTATACTTTAAATAAATTGCTATACTTTAAATTTTAACATAATTAGGAAAATGTATTCAATTACCCATTTTTACCTCTTAGTTTTAGGATTTGAAATTTTATCTCAAGTCACAGAATAACTTATTAGCACATTTTCTCAAAATTGTGATTAAAATCTATTCTGAGACTATCCTTTCGTAAAATTCGAATATTGTAATATTGCGATTAAATTCCAGTGAATCATCTATCCCTTTCTCTCTTTATTTCATTTCTGTTGCAGAATGTAGCGTCGTGATTCAAACGAATCTCGGGTTTTCCATGAATATAATGGACCATATACGCAGGCTGCTATCTGCATATCTATGCGGATATTTAGCAAACAAAAAACTCTCGAAAAGAAAGGGGTATATTTCAATAAAGACTGGAAATATAACAGTAACGGAATAGCTAAATCCACGATAAACGTTTATCTTGCCAAATTAAATAAAGCACCGTTCTTTTATTTTCTTCCTGTGATGGATACAGCCTTGCGAGAATAATAGTGGTGAGGCGAAAGGTTAGGCAAATAAAAATAGCGATGCCCGCGCGCCACCAATATCGACGCAACTTTTCTCTTTTTCCAAGATTAAGAGAAAACTACGATCACTGTTATTATTTTCTCATTGTTCGCGAATTTTTTGCGAGAACTCTACCGAGTATATCTTGCGGAATGTTTTACAATGAAGCTTTATATCGACCGTCATTCTATTGATGGTTAACAGTGACAGATAGTAATTAAAATTGCCCATTTGTTGAAAAAAAATAGTCAATAGAACGACTCGAATAATTTTAGTTTGGCTTTTTATTTTGGTTCGTTTAAAATATTTACGGGAATTGAAAGAGAAAATAATTTCGTGATAACCCTATTTTTTAAATCACACATATTCTATTTTTAACTTTTTATTTTACTTTCCATAGTAAATATTCTGTATCTTAACTTATATATAATTTCCAATTGATTATATTTTTGAAACGTATTCTGATCGGGTTAATATAAAAATAAAATGGCTTCTATCGATAGGTTAATTAATGTTGCAAATATAATTACATTCTCATATGCATGCAGAAGAACAATAGATTTCGATTAAATCTCTATATATATATATATATATATATATATATATATATATATATATACGTATACTCTACTAC
>NW_012130065.1:9763543-9769698 GCF_000143395.1 Atta cephalotes
ACGTTAATTAATTAGTTATAGTAATAATTAATTAATTAACTTACTTACTACTATTATATATNAGANAAAATATATATATATATATATATATATATATATATATATATATATATATATATATATATCTGCTACCCCATTTAATTAATCGCGAAATACGCGCGTGGTACTTGTGATATTAATAGCGTAATTTAGTTGAGTTGAACTCGTTGCTAATTATTAACTGTATTTGTAGTAACATGACGTGATATTACAATGGTTACAAAATTAATAAATCGGACAATTTAGAGTATCTTTCGCGAAGCAGAGCAGATTGCATATGACAAGGTCAGGTCGTCGGTCAATCTCGAATGGAAATAAAACTGTAATTTTAGAAAATAAATATAACTAATATATATTTCATGTACGTAACATTACGATATATACGTAGTCATTTTATACATAACAAATGACAAATTTGTTTGAATTAATTTCAATGAATTAAATGATCGTATGAGATATTATAATGCTGTGACAATGTTTATTACAAGAAGCGTAAAACAATTTATCAAGTCGATATTATAACATATATAAATATGTCCTAATTATGCCTCCTGTCATTATAATTAAATTTATTACATACATATAGTATATTTGGACTTATGAGATTTTTTTTTGTTAACAGCTGTATTATCTGATGCTAGACTAATTTTGCTGCTAACAAGTAGAATAATTAAATTATTTTAAAATAATTTTATTTTTGTTTTTCTTTTATTTTAATGAGTCAATCTATTTTTAATTTTTAATGAGTCAATTCTCTCTGACATTTTTCCTATTACTTGTCTAAATATGTGAGGTATTGCAAGGTTATTTGCTTGGGATTAATATGCAGTGATAAAACTGATTCGAAGTAATTTTATTATCCGCTTAATAATAATAAAAGGATTAAGTTTGACCTTGTGTATAAATAATAATCTGCTTAAGAATGTAAATGCGCCACGAAAGAGTGTCAAGTAAGACAAAACACATGCCACTTTATTATTTGGAACAACTTATGTCGGACATCTCATTGGTTCAGACACTTACGCACTTGTATTTATGCTCTTATGCAAATTTGTGTGCGATGGACTTAACGTTCGTGTAACATTGCAAACGCATCACGCTTTACGAAGAGGAAAACCGGTTCTCTCGCTCTCTCTTCCCTTCGCCTCTCGAAACTGTCTTTCTTTCTTGCTATCTATCGCGATTATAGATTATTCCGCGAGGAAAGGAGAAAGAGGGAAGGAAAGATGACGACAGAGCAAAGAAACGGAGTTTCGTTCTTTTCGCCGTGGCAACTTTCTCTTCGCGTAATCGCCGTTGGGTTTTCTTTTCTTCTCTCTCTCTCTCTCTCTCTCTCTCTCCTCTCTATGTAGTCGCAGGACCATCTTGGAAAGCTGCTTAGTAATTCAAGTGCCGAGTTCGCGTGAACTTTACGCGCAGAAATCCCCGACCAGCGAGAAACGGAGATTGCATTACTTTTTTTCTCCGTAATGGCCAGATTCTCTTGGAGTCGATGAAGATTAGCGGAAGTTTGCATTTACAATCAGCAGAAAATGATTGTTAATTTCTATTTTTCAGTTTATCGTTTTCCTAAGTATTAGATACTTTAGGAAAAGCAATATTTCGAAATCTACTACATACATCTTTTATTTTCTCCTGCTGTTATTTTCTGGGCTAATTGTTAATCATTTAAATTTAACAATAACCTCAGCCTCCGCTGTTTGAATGGCTCCCAGAGGATTGTCAGGTCCGACACTCTCGATCGCACTTTAGAATTCGATCGATCAGTGAAACATTAATAGATAGAGCGAGCAAGAGAGAGAGAAAAAGAGAAAGAACAAGTTCAGTGACAGCGTCAGTTGGTATCTTGAAACTGATGTTAGCTCTATCTCGAACGAAACGTTCTCATTAGTTTAATTAAGTCGATGATTGTATAACGGATCTGTCACTTTATCTTTTTCTTTTTTGTTCTCTCTCTCTTTCTCTTGCGACAGTAAATATACGTACTGAAAGAGGGGAGGGCAGCGCTGATAGACTAGACGACTGTTTAAAAATCATGGAGGGCTCCGAACCCAGTTAGATTTGCACGAAGCGACACATTGCGTTCCATCCGTGAGCGCGTGCATACACCGCGAAGCGAGGTGCACTCGCAGAATGGCGAGAGGAACTAGGGAGGAGAAGCCGGGCACGGCGTTTGGGAGGCAGGGAGGTGGACGTGGAGGGTTTAGCTTGTGACTAGTTCGTGAATAATGCATGCCAGCCGCGAGCCCACGCCACGATGCTATATACGAAGATGCCAGACACGCTACTCGGAACCGAGCTTGTATCTATATGGGCACATACATAGAGTAAGAGGGAGGGAGGAGGAGAGAGAAAGAGAGAGAGAGGGAGAGCAGAGGCATATGTGCCCGTCTATATACACGCGTGGGCATATACGTGCTATCCATTACGCCGCGCCGGTTGCGCACACACACGCGCACGCACGCACGCACGCACGCACACACACACACACACACATACACACACACACACACACACAGCGATGCACTGACGATGCGTATGTGTGTGGCGTGCACCGCACTCGCGACCCACACAGAAATCTACAGACATAAGTGCCTTGATGGTATTCGCTGATGTGGCCAGTGTTGTCTCTCCTTCTGTGCCTCTCAGTTTCTCTCTCTCTCTCTCTCTCTCTATCAGGAGACACGTGGAGAGAGAATTATTCGCGCTCTGTTCGAGATGGACTTCATCCGCGCCGCTTAGTCTCGCGATGACACGCGCGTTTATACACAGGAAGGAATGTTTAACTGTTATTAAGCTACAAGTTATTTGTGTGACATCCAATATTATTGGACAGATTTCAGATATCTTATTTAACCTTTTTATATTTCTTCGTATTTTTGAACATTATAAATTCACTCGTAAAGGAACGAAGTAACGTTATATTTATAAAATTTTATAATGTGAAATTAGACAGAAGTGGACAATAATTTTATGATGTAGAAGAAACTTTATATACTGTATATACATATATGTATATATTTAGAAACATGGAGATATGTATGATAATCAGAGGACGATTAGGAAATCTTCAATATGAGCATTCATTATTTATTTCTCAGGAAAGTACATTTGTTAAACATTTTAATAAAACGTACAATATTTTATGCTAAATAAGCTTGTTTCACGTTTGTATGAATTTAAAATATATTCTCGGTAAATTGATGTCGACGCTTATGCTACGATACTTGCAAAAGACAATGGATTGTGTCTCTTGCAAGCTGTGAGACGTTGTAAGGTTAAGGCGATATATTCCGAGACCTTTGCCTTAATATTTCCACGTAGAGAGGCGATGTCCGTGATCGTGTACGAGTCGAGACTGTGCGAAGTATTGAGATACCCTCGATAGTTACTCGCGAAGTTGGATCTCGCTACATGCGCGAGATTGTAAAGGAAAGTGCACGCCTGGTTGCGTAAAGTACATGCAAATTTCCCTCCGGGGAATTGTGTGCCAGTTCCGTAGGCAAACATAGTTGTGTTATACCCGACGCACACATGCATCCAACACATGGACAGTCTCGCGAGCCCGTAATACCGAAAGCTCCCGCGGGTTGTAAAACAATGATTGCTCGCGTCCCCGCCACAAGATACTACGGCGTCTACTATAATCTTGAACTTCGTGAAAGTTCGCGATTTCCGAGAAGAGCACACAAATTATTCATGAATGTATTGTAATAGATTTATAAGTGAATCTCGTGACGCATTCGTTAATTATGCAGCTCGATGTATCATATATAAGTTAACGTAAACATTTAATAAGTAAACAAATAATTTGTCCTACTATTGATAATTTTAATCATATATATATATATATATATATTATTTTTTTTTTTTAATTACATTCTTATATTTATGTATATGATTTAATTGGCAAAATATATATTTTATCAATTCAGTATTTATTTTTTTATTTAAATGATAGTTTCCGACTAAATTATGACTAAACAAATTATAATTAGAAATGTATTTAAAGTATACATTTAAAGTATAGAGATTTTTTTTTTAAGACAGTATAATTATATTATCAAACACATATTGCGTAGTTTTGAATGCCTTGTTTTGTAGGCAATATGTAACAAGTTACTATTCTTTTAAGTGGGAAAAATTCTATACAATTACTTCTCATCCTCGATTTTTTCACACACGTAGCAACTGGAAGTGAAATCATGGACAATGTTGCTTCGAGCAATCGCGTGCCAGATTCACCGACCGCACAATTACTCTCGGCGCGCACGATTCCAACATTTCCAACTGAGTTGGAAATGCGGAAGAAGGTGCAACGAAATTCACACGCACTGCTGTGTCTTTAACAAAGTAGATACAAGTTCAATTTCAATACATTTTGTAAACTTAAATTATATCAAATAATGTGTTATTTATTTTGAAATAAAATAGTACAAAATAGTAAAGTCAACAATTCAACCCTAATTAATTAATGTTTAAAATAATCAATCTACTTGTCATTTTAATAATTAAAAAAATGAAAATTTCTATAAGTTACGTGAGATTAAGGGTTCGGGATTTCTTCTAGCGTTGTATTGAGTTTTGTTGCTTTGAATTCTTATTTTCACAGATATTCGGAAAACTGTCAATAAAATGGTCAATCAAATAATTTCGGATCTTAAAAGTTACCGAAAGCCGAAACTCGAGTTTAAGACACTGAGTTTAATGCGATAAAGTTCTTCCGTCAAATTATCGTAGTTGTTTTTTATCGAAGTCCTTGGCGAAGTTTTCGAGAATACGTAAACTATTATTAAAACTAGAATCAAAAAGAAGATATCAGGAAATAAAACGTTGTTTGTTACGATTTTCAAAAGACTTTTCAGAAGTTAAGTAAATACAATATTATTTAATCTACTACTAGATATGTCTTTAGATTCAAAAAGCTCTCCAATTCTGTTTATAATTTCAAGAATTTATCGATAAAAGGAAAGTTTCGAGTATTTTTAATATATATATATATATACATTAATATATTTTATATATATATATATATCTATATATATATATATATATATATATTTTTACATATTGAGATTGTTGCCTAATTATTCATGAGACAATAATTCTTTATTATTGCATTACCTAATACATGTTAAAATTCGGGTATTTCACTACATATCATTTAATCGTGAGAATAGAAATTAATGAAATAGTTGCAACTATTACACTGTCCTGAATTTTGGAAATTAATTCTAAATTTAGTATTGGATCTGTGAAAATTATAAAAGAAATTGTATCGAATACACGTACAATTAGAAAGATAATCGCAACTTTCGTAAAGATTATCCATCTAAGATACTTTGCTTTTGAAAAGATAATCCGTAACTTTCCTCAAGAATGTTCCTAATTACATTGTTGACTGTCGGGGAACGATAATCAGATAACAGGTTGCGAGGACTATGTATTGCGTTGGTAATTCTTCTCACGCGGCAAGTCCAAGAATAGTGAATAAATCACGCGCGCAGCACAGCAACGCACCAATACCACGACACGACGACGGCACAACGAGCGAATAAAATCAATTAAAAAGTTTCACGCGCCGGGGTTGCGAGTTTTCGCGAAGTTTTCCACACCGCTTCAAGTGTATACAACACATATACTCATATATACTAGCTAGTTACTAGCTACATATACAAAGAGCTTGCGCGCATTGCCAATGGAAGTTTCGCTATAAACCAGGCTATATACTGACACCACTTGCCGGTAGTTTCGCTAACTTTCCGACTTCCGTGTCGAACTTGTTAATGGCTCTCCGTGGCGTCTCTGTTGCCATCGTTTTCTCTCGATCTTCATCATCCATTTCTCTCTATCTAGTAGCAGACGCCTCCTTTTCTATATACATATCTCTGCTTCCCTGTTCATCTTGCCATCGTGTTCATCGTACTACTCTCGTCGTCTCTTTCCGATCCTGCATTCTTGGTCATGCACGCTATCAAAACTTCTATATCGGATTCAACAACTCTCTCTCTCTCTCNCTNTCTCNNNTCNTNNCTNNTNTATCTNTCTNTACTCTCTCTATCTCTCTCTACTCTCTACTACTACTCTCTACTCTCTCTACTCTCTCTTCTACTTCT
>NW_012130065.1:9769718-9772626 GCF_000143395.1 Atta cephalotes
CCGTTCCGTTCCGTTCCGTTTCCCGTTTACCGTTACCTTCCGTCGTACTTACTTCGTTCGTTACGTCGTCACGACACTACTAACTAACTAACTATACGTAGTACTACACTACTCTCTCTCTCTCTCTCTCTCTCTCTCTCTCTCTCTCTCTCTCTCTCGCTTCTCCAGTTTGTTCATCGATTCACATACTTCGTCCTTACGTTCCTTCCTTTAGAGTTTAAGTACTTCAACGCTTGTCGATGCAGTTGAGTTGCTCTAGTAATTCTCGAATAGATCCAATCATACGCATCGAATAATTGCAATCCTTATCAAAATTGGAAATCGCTCTTTTCAAATGAATAACAAATTTAACAAAAGATCAAAATCCTAACATTTTTTACACACTTTTCAAACTTTTCTAATCAATATGTTGTTTTTTTTTGTTGCAGGTAAGAAGATATTCCTTGCGGTCCATTCTCATAGTTTTAGTAACGAGAAGACTTTGGTAAATCATCAAATCGTGAGTTGTTAGTGAATCTCGCATTTCTTAAAAAGAGATATCCCTATTTCGCATACGTGCGCGTAACAACGACATCTCGAATTTTTATGAGGCGCAGGTTTCTCAGATTACGCTTATCATGAAAACGTGCAAAATGAAACGATATATATGCCAACTCGGTTCCGTTCCTTACTATCTTTTTTTTTTTTACAAAAATCGCTGAGTTAAGGCGTGCCGAGCGTCCAGGAAACAATGATGCGCAATAAGCAATTCGGTTATCAAAGCGAAATGCGATTACTTTACATTCCTCGTATTCCATAAGATTGAACACGGAATGGCGTCTTTTGCACTTTTTTTTCTTTTTCGTTGCAACGTATCATCACATGTTACTCAGAATGTCGCGATTTATCAGTTTCGTATTGTGGAAAAAAATACGATGTCAACATACTTCATTAAAGTTTGAGAAATAAAGTGCCCACATAAATAAAGAAAAGCTTCGAGTATTATATTGTAAAGGCTTTAATCAAAAATAAAACGACTGAGAAATTGCTTCTGTAAATAATATATTTATCTATCTGGAAAAAATATATATAAATATCTGGAAGAAAAAAGCTACTACTACTTGTTTTGGCTACTATAAATATCATTTTAAAAACGCCTTTTAAATAATAATGATTTTTCACAGTGCTTTTGCTAGTCCTGACAGATCAAATTTTTGATAAAAAAAAGAAAGAAAAAAAGATATTTTACTATTTTATTATTTTACTAAAACGTATGATATTCTTTTATATAAAATTTTCGACTATAACATTCGCGGTTATTATTACTCTTGCATTTGCAGTGATAATGTCACTGGCTACGAACTATTAGTTGCAAGTGTTTCATATTTATCGGCGTATTTAAGATTTAGATGTGAAAAATCTATTTCTTCTTATGGAATGGATTAGAGGTTCGTCATTTTTAATTACGAAATATACTAATTTTAACAAACAATCGCGGATCAATTTTCTGAACAAGTTAGGATACTATTTTTTATGTATTATTTTAGAAACAGTCCATCGTGTGTAATTTCTCTTTCTCCGCGAAATAGTAAATATCTTCTTCAAAACCAAGAAATAGCTTTTCTAGATTATCTTTTGACACACAATTTATCTTATTATCTTTATATCTTTGGACATAGATTATCTGGACGCAAAACATTTTGCGACTTTCGGAGTCGAAAAATTCCATTTATCGTTCGTCATTCATTTTGCATCAAATCCGCTTAAAATAGTTCTCAAGTTACTATTTCCTGATTGTTATCCTGATGGATATCTGTTTATTTTGAAAATAGCATTATATTATTTTCGAAAATGTCATTTGTAAACTAACAGATTTTAATTAAAAATCCTAATCTCTTTCCATTTTTAGCATTTTCAACAGAAATATTGATATATATCTCTTATTATCTTTTCTAATGTATCTAGTTCAAAATTATTTTCTATTATTTACTAACTTATATACATTATACATAATAATTTTTAATACATTCATAAAATTGATTTAGTGTATTAATTTTAAAATTAGATTTATTTTATTTTTTAGATAATATATATCATTTATTACGATAAAAATATTTTACTTAAATCTATGAATCTATTTACATAAATGAATTTTGTCATAGATATATATTTTTAATATTCTTTTAAAATCAAAATAACACATGAGTTGTTACTATTTGATTTTGGTTGTCATTGATAAAATTTCAGTGTTATAATTTTATCAGTTAATCTCTTGAGAATCTGTAGTTTCGCGTTAATTCCAGCTCAATATTGACTTGTACCAGATTTCATATATGTATGTTAGCGATAATCCAGTTTTTAAGGACATTATTCTATCTTAAGAGAAAGGGGGGAAAGTGATATTATTTTAGTATGATATATACTTTCTTATCTATTCGATCCCATAAATGATCGATGTTTTGTACAATAGATATAGCAACACATAATAACGAGAATTAATCTTACGAACTTCAATTGGTTACACGTTATGGAAGAAATAAGAAGTTGCATTAGCGGATAATAGTGAAAAAAGCAACCATCGCACATCGGCGAAAAGAATCACTTTAATTTCAGCAAAACGCAAAATCCCTCGTTGGCCGTAGACCTTTTTGTTGGCTGCTTTTTGCTGCGGCCATTCATATCGGTAGACATGCAATCAAAGCGAAAAGAGTATTTTGCGGTCAGCAGGAACATCGCAACGGTTATTTTAATAGCAGGCGGTAATATCCGGACATAAAGAAGACGAGAGAGAGAGAGAGAGAGAGAGAGAGAGAGAGAGAGAGAGAGAAGAAATAAGAAACGGACATAGAGAACACGAGTAGTTGTGCGATGTGGACGACACCGACGCGTCGGCCGTACGGTCCTCTACGTTACACGATAGTGTAATAAT
>NW_012130065.1:9772646-9787909 GCF_000143395.1 Atta cephalotes
AGTACGTACGTACGTACGTACGTAGTAGTAAGTAACGTAACGTAACGAGTAGTAGTAGTAGTAGTAGTAGTAGTANANAGAGATGAACANAGNGAGAGAGAGAGAGAGAGAGAGAAATAGAAAACGGACAATGAGGAACACGAGTAGTTGTGCGATGTGGACGCACCAGCTGGCCTAGGTCCTCACGTTTACACGATAGTGATAAATTATTTATCTCGCGACGTCTGGCCAACATCCAAGATTTTCTGTCGCCTCCTCCGTCTTTCTACGACTCGCCACTTTATCTATTTATACGTGTATCTACATGATAGAGTATATACGAACGCACTCCTTTCCATTCCTTTTTCCTCAACTATTTCGCCGCACTCGAACTCCTTCCCGCAACCTAAATTCACGCGAGTCTTCCTGTAAAGACAAAAAATGCGAGAATTGCATCATGTTGATGCATTGGCATAAAAGCTTTTAAAATTAAACGATCTCTGTTTAGTATTTATCTTATCATACTCCTTTAATTTCTTTGCACATTTTAATTAATGAAAGTTTATTAGATTTTCTCATGCTATTTTTTATTTTATTTGAAAAGCGATTTCAATTTTCTTATTTTTTTCCTATCTTCTTTTTTTTATTCAAAATAAAAAATGTATTTGTCAAATATATTTCGAGCTTGATTATTCAAATTTGCAATTAAAAAGTATCTCTTATTCATTAAATTAAAAAAAATTTGATTGGTAGAGAAATTAAAATTTATTCTTAAAATATATTTATATGTTATTTTCGAATGTAATAAATTATTAACGAGTAAGTATATATTTAAATTCGCAAAGAAGAATATTCCCTCAATGATTTAGCATATTATTCTTGAAACAATTCAATATATTGATTTAGCAAGTAATGATATGTAACATATGTAATAGAATGTACGTATATAATAGAAATTATATAATTGATCTGTCTTTCTCTCCGAAATATTCAGGAACTACACATACAGATCCTTCTCTTTTCTTTGAATGAACAATTTCGGAACGCCTAATGACTTCAGAATAATTTGACAGATATTTGAAAGTTTTTCATTTGAGTATCTTCAAGTGACAATCGTCTTCCTTTCATTTAACAACGCGTCATTACTTTAAATAAACTGAACTTTATACTTGCCAGTATTAACGCGATCCTTGAGTATGGTCAAGAGCTCTAAAACGACGACGATTATGATTAACTGCCGTGTAGCTCGCATCCCACTAACTTCACTTGGCAATAATCGCTTTCTGTATTGCGCAAAGATTGCAACTAGCGTAATGTTTCGACGCGCTTCAGTTTCCTGTAAACCGATTAGAGCAATGTCAGTGAGTTTCACGTTTATTGCGAAATAGTTGCGAATCTTCAATTACGTAAGTTACTTAGGAAATAACTACATAAAAGCAGTGATTATAATTGTATAAAATAGGGATAGAATTATCATTTTACGAATAGAAATTTACAGTAAAAAATTCTGTAAGCCTTTCTTTCAATAACCGTTACCAAGTTGTAAATACATTCTATTAAAGCATCTTCTGCATAAAATTTTCTGAAGAAGAAACTTTTATTGTATACTTGTAGTTCTGAAGCTGAGTTCATCGAAGTTCCTCGATTCTCAATATTGAGTTGCTCTGCAATTATGCTCTTCGTAAAATTTTCAAAGCAGAACGAATCCATGATTTGCGTCAGAATCTGTAACTGCAGGGAGGGGAAGTGCACGGTTGCTAATATACTCTGTATACTTTAAATTGGCGTGTTAACAGCAAAATTATAATGCTCTCTTGAGTCTCGTGTTGCAAAGCCCGTCGTCGTAGCTCCATGCATATCAACGCATTCGAGAGGAAAAGAGAAAGAGCGACAAGGAGAGAAAGAACGAAATAGAGTCTTCGTTGCTCCCTCTCATGGTCGCTGCCCACGGACGTTACACCGCAATTACTCGACGGTGCCGGTGTATTGATCCGGCGGTTCGCAGTCCCACGGTTCGCAGAATCCCTCGTTGGAGCAACCTCCCCCCCCCCCCCCTCCCTCTCTCTCCCTCTCTTTCTTTCTCTCTTCGTTGCTCTGCAGCAAAACACCCTTTCATTTGAGAAAGAGAAAAAGGGGTAAACGAGACGGGCATGGAGAAAAGAGAAGTCAGAGACGAGAATGCGTAAGTTCCCTCGGGCGAATATCCATAAAATAACGTCGGAGTTATTTAGCGTCCCAGCAAAGAAACGGTCTTCAAGGTCCTTTGTTGCAAGAAATATTTAATCTCTATGTGAATCGTGTGATACAGCTTAACAATAACATTTTTTTCAAGAAGATTTATGAATCGCTTTTCAACGACACGATTTATAACTTGTAAACACGTGTACATACATATTAATTCATTCTTTCCACATACAAAATATATCGCGTATGAAATGACGCTCATGGATCACATGGACGCTCATTGGATGGAAATAACAATAGTCTATAATTTTCAATTCGCAAGAGGTAAACTTTTTACACAATAAACATTTATATTTGTATTAACATAAATTTTATGTTAAATGTGACTATTTTTTCAATGCGAAAACTACGTTCGACGTTCGCATGAAATATTGTGAAAATAAGCACTATAATAACTCCGAAAATGTTTGAGGATGATTACGCGAATTTATCAAGGAATCTAGCAAGAAAGATAGGATTTATGGACAGTTCAATTCATTCCTGGAAATGTCGATTTACGATAAAGTTTTAAAGTAGAGAACGCTGTGAGCGTTGAAAGCGAATTTTCGTAATCGACCGTACGTGTACACGCGAGAATGCGAGCCGCGATTCAAGTCGTGCGAAGTTACGACAACGGGTCGTTTTATTTTGACGAGAGAGGCACGCACGCCTGTCCGCACGCACGCATGCACGCACATGTCGCAGCGGCCACAAAAAGAGCAAGGAAACGTTGGAGGAGATGCGCGGTTGCAGGGCCGTAGGCCCACCACGAGGTTGCTCGAGTGTGAGTATTACGGGACTGAAGCAATTACCGAGGACTTTCTTTTTGCGCTTCGACTCTCATCTTTTTTTCACATATTCCGTATTATCATCGAGAGGAAAGAGGAGGAGAAAGAGGAGGGCAATCCTTGAGTCCGACAACACGAAGATCAAGTCAGCTACCATGGTTTTTTAGTCGCACTCGTGCGTGCACACAGATGCGAGACGGATAAGGAGGACGAAGTGGACACGAAAAGGAAGAGAAGGAGGAAGAGGAGGCTACAATCGGGATTTAATGAAACCAGTTGAGGTCTGTCAAACCGGTTCTGTGAGTTCTCTCCGTTCGCCATATCGTCCTCTCTCCTTTCTCGTACGGAGAATTGGCAAGAGAAGGTAGAGCAGAAAGGTCTGTCGACCTCTGTCTGTCTTTATCCCTCATCATCCTTCCCTTTCCTCTAACCATGATGCATATCTGAAGTAGAGATCGCCGGCACTGACTTGCATTCGTTCGTGTTTATGTGTGTATGGGTATAACCGATCGAGTCAATATGTGTTGGGTGTACGTTGGTGTTGTATACAAGATCCCCTTAACTGTGGGAGTACACCCACAAGGACTAAGAATTGTGGTATAAGAGGGACGTGGTATAAGAGGGGTATGTATCCGCCCCTGTTTGATAGTTCTGTCGTGATATAGACTCGCTAGGGAATCTAACTTCTCTTCCTCTCTGTTTTCTTCCTATTCTCTCACTGTCCACCATCTCACAATGTCGACTAACTCTGTGTTACTTCTCGATATAGTTTACGCCCAGAAGGAATAGCCAGAGAAAGACAAAGATGAGATGGCATATAGACAAGAGGAAGGAAGCGAATCACTCTTTTCGCGGTCGTTCACGTAGACCTTCGCATGTGGTGGTGGACGGATGACGGTGGAGTAGTATATAGTTGTGGATTGCGTCTTAAGAGTGCACCGTCGTCTCTCCTGACCCACTCCACGATCAACTCCTTTTCGTTCTTTTACTCTCGCATTCCTCCTTCCTTTCCTCTTCCCTTCCTTCCTTCTATGTGCCTTTCTTCGTCTCTGTTATTTATCCCACGAGATATCCACACAGGAATTATATATACAAAACCTGACGAATCAGCTTTATTTAAATGTATTACGCGAAGTACCTGTCGACGGAAAGATCGAATTCTATGCTCCTACTAGATGTAGGAACTTCCTTTTAATATATTTTTTTTAATACATTTATATATGTATACTTATATATAAAAATATTGCGCATAGAAAATTTGTACTGTTGTTTTATTGTCTTTATCTAATAAATATGTTGTCAGTAGTGATTTTGCAACATCACTACATTTAACATTCTTTCAAATTCTAAATTCCTGTATGAATTTTAGCAGAATAACTAAAGAATGCTCGAGAAACAAATGCTGAGATATAAAGTTTAACAATTAATTTAAAATATGTTATAATGTCGAACACGCTGAAACGTACTTTAACTCATTTGGTGAAGTCAACCAACCGTGAATTTTCAATGAAAGGAAAAAAAAACGTTTCTGAGGATCGGAATAAAGTAGTTGGACCATACAAATACGATACAAAATACGTAGTATAGATGAATGATTGTGCTTTTTCAGAAGTCATAAAGTAAGGTCAAAAAACTAAGAGATCTCTTGAATAACGTGTGAGGAAGCTTCCGTTGGGTAAAAGTAAGTTTCAAAATTACCGCATGTCGTTGCCATATGGCAACTTCCCTCCGACACGAGAATGACCGTGTTGCTGGACGACTTCGTTTGATGTCTCCGTTCACTCTACCTAGTATTTTTCAATCAGCGGAACAGTAATGTTTTTCGAGTATTCTTTAGCCATTCTACAATTCGCACAGGAGTTGCATTTAGAATTTAAAAGAACAGTTTTTTTTATTAGGTTCATATATTTATAGTTTTTTTCATAGTACATATTTTCCAAATAAAAATATTCTTTCAAAGTCTGAACAATTATATATATTAATGAAAGCGACTTGTCATTAGAAAAGGCAGGACAACACTATTCTACCTTTTGAATTCTTTACACTTTCTGCCCTCATCCATTCTCTTTTCCTTCGTCCGTTGATATAAAGTCAACCATGGTTGTCGGTGAGTAGTAGAGACACGTATATACGTGGCTAGCATACCGTTTAGCTTTGAAGAGAATCATGACTCGCTTACCGAGTCTAGGTATCCGCTACGCGTCATCAGCCCACCTAGATGAAAGCGCAATGACTCATCTCGCTGTTCTTCGCACAAACTAGCCATAGGTCGCGGAGAGGTCAATCGCCGCTCATCCACTTCCGAGATGCGCCGAGTTCTCGAGTGCTTTTGACGGAGGCAGAGGGCGCACGATGATGATGATTACATAGTGTGGTCCGAATTCCATTCATGTATAGGGGAATTACATAGCAGGAATTTAAATGGTACTATTGCAGTCAGACAGATAACGATTGAGCGATTGACTGCTTTAAAGGATGCTCGAAAGTTTTAATATAATAAAACGAAGAAGAATATATGTTGTGTTTTAAAAAACATATGTACATGACCATAAAGAATTCAAGTAATTAATATGAGTTTTTAGTATACACGGAAAAAAATGATTTTGCTAAAGTAGCTAAAAATTTAGATACCTATATACACATCTGCAAATAATTTTGTCGAATCATCTCAAATCTAAATAATTATATAATAAACTCAAGCATGATGAGCAATGCTGCAAAAAAGAAAATTGATATTCTAGCAATCAATTTGAGTGTCCTACATAATTATGTTTCACAGTCTAACAAAATTTATTTTTAGATCTGTATCTAGCTAAGTTTTATATATTAGAGTAAAAACTTTCTTTCCATGTATCATCATTTTATTTTAATTACTGTATTATCTATTAATTGATGGACATCACTGCTGCAAGAGTTCGTAGTGTTGAAATATCGATTTGTTTTGATAATTATAATAATAATTTAGAATCCAGTACGAAAACGTAACAAGCTAGACATTGTGAACATCACAATCTCTGATGCAAAATGCACGAATGTCCCGGAGACAAGGGCGGGTCAGTGCGAGAAGTCGCGATAACTATCTAATGACCCGTCGAAGATATATTAGCTTCGAGAAGTTAATCTGGCGCGAGCTGGGCGAGTTCCCGCCGAAAGACGCACGACGTGAGCACTTGCTCGTCGAATACTGAGAAGTCTTTGAGGCTAACGACTGCGCTCTTGGTCGGTTTAGTTCCAGAAAAAACAAGGGAGACTTTTCGGCGTCGAGAAACGTCAAGCGGCAGTCTTCCTCTTTTCTCCAAGCAGCTATCCCCCCCCCTCATCGCTCTATATCATTCTCCTCCCATCTTCTCGCGACAGGAACTGTCTTGTCCAGGAATAACGACTCCCGCGGACTCCCCGAAGCCATTGGCTTGCGTTAAACTCACGGAGCGGCCTCAAGGGAGGTCAATTGGTCGTGACGTCATCGGCGCAACGCAATAAAATGTAATGGACGACTTAAGCGGAACACGTGAGCAGATCGTGACCTGAAGCGGCAGACACGCCGTTTAGAATTGTCCCCTGTCTTGTCTCTTCTTCTCTGTTACACCCGCTTCGTCATTTGCGTAATATTGCCTCTTTAAGATCTGTCTCGTCTTCAACGAGTGCGTTTTCTCTATCCACTGTAAGAGACTCTTTGACTTCGTCTCTCGATAGGCGAAGAGAGACGTATCTACCGACGACAATAACGACGACGACGATCGTTCGTGTATAGTTCACTAAAATAACCGAAGACTCGAAGCGATGAAGTCTTTCAAGGTCTTCTGCTTCTCGAAGAGATGTAGCGTAGTAACCTCGCTAGTTCTCACGCTTTATCCAAAATAGTATTCTGTTAGTAAAGATAAGACACGAGTTGTGCGTATATATAGTTTTCCAATGGTCTGCGATTGATGTGTTTGACGAGAGTTCTTCCAGATGTAGTCATAAGTGATACATGATTTCCAGATGCCGATAAAATGGACCTTTCTGGGAAACAGTTAAAAAAATAATTGATATTTATTATTTGCGTTACTTGAATGAAAATTAGTGTTTTTCTTAACATGAAAACTATAATATTTTAATGTTTAAATTACAAGATATTTATCATTAACTTTAATGTTAATATCGTTGGCATAGAAACACGAAGCCGAAGTGTAGTGAATTATGGCAGATGGAGTCATTGCAAGATAAACGGCTGATTAATAGATGGCGAGAAATTCAATCAAACTATAGATTTATCCAGCACGAGGCAGGAGAACCGGTTTGTAATTCTTACAACATACAAACCATAAACGAAGTTTGAAAAGGAATAACTGTTTGCTTATTCACGTTCGCTTGTTCCATTAAATGTTTTATCCGCGACTGGATAGAAACCGGTATTGGACATGTATACACACATAATCAATGCGCATAATATTCAAAGTATCACGCAAACTATGTATAATTTCGAAACAACAGTAGAGACATTTAAATTAACATAAATTGGTAAATAATAAAAGAGCTGTTTTTCAGATATCAAGGTTGGGAATAATTTCTTTTCTATCTGCTACAATTTTATTAACGTTATTTTTAACGTTATGTGCATTATTGAATTAATATATTTATTTTCTCATTTAAATATTATACTCTTTAATTTTAGTCTTTATAATCTGATAATAAATTTGATCTATATATAATATTCTTATGTATCCAATTTTAAGAAAATTTTAATATCCACTACGAATATATACATAATAATTATTAATTTGATAATCTTAATATATCTATTAATATTACTACATATATATTAATAATACTCAAGTATTATGGAATTAGTTCAAACTTTTTTGTTCAGTTCTTGGTCAGATTGATATAAATTTCAATTCACTTTTCTGAAAATACTCTTCATTTCTTCTTTTAAGAAGATAAATCGAGAATTTCTTGTAAATTATTCCAAACTACCGGCAGCTATTTCAGCGGTTGGGTCAGGCACAGGTACACAAACCACAACCTGCTCATCCAATTCGACTGTTCATGGTGGCTCATTCACCGTTTATGATTTGTCATAAACCCGAAAGCCCATCATGATCGGCTGGACGTTCACAATACCCTCTATATTACTCGGGTCTTTCGGGAACCAACGACAAAGTACGCTCTAACGATCCGAGTAAATCGACGGGCGGCCCGAGTAGAAACGAAGCGGTCGTTGTTACGTCGGACACTGACCTGTTAATCATCCGTATCATTAAAACGCGTATCATTGCCCCAGATCGAATGTTACATTGCCAATTGCGTCGTCGGCCACGACAGTAAGCGTTTTAAATTGCGTCGTATCGCGTTCCGCAAGCGCGATCCCGACCGTGTGGGTAAGGATTCCGCAATCATTGTTGCGTGACTGACGGTGAAATTACACGTACTGTTAGATTTTCAAGGTCTCGACACTCGGAGCGCGCCGCATTGTGCACGAGACAGGCGTATCTATAATGGACGCTCGTGTGAATTTCATTTATTGCCGCATTTATTTTTGCTACATGCGTGGGTGCTCTTTATAAACTAGTTTAAATATGAAGGTGTTGGTGACTATTTGTGTGAATATAAATTATTAGAGAAAATTTGCATCCGCTTAAATAAAGCGCGTGGATCTTTGCATATCAATCTGCAAATTATAAGCAGCCTTATTTTTTTATTATATCTTTATTATATCTTTTTTATCTTTTAGTTGTAAATACTGCTTGTAATAATACATCTAGCAGGATAAAGTTATTTGCAAATAAAATTTGTGCAAAAACAAGCAAAATCTTAATAAGTAATAAATTTTCAAACTTGTTTTTGTTAATTTACGACATTGTTTATTTCATATTCATTAATATGAAAATAATAGAATGGGATACAGCAACAATATTTTATCTGTTTTATTGATTTAACATCGATTCTTTTATTTTTGTAAAGTCAAGTAACGATCAAAAAGAGTTTTTACAAAGAGTTAAGAGATTCCTAAAGCCTCAAGAGCCTTGAACTTATCCGTTAAGAACTCGGATGAAAATTGCACATAGTTACAGTCCATTCAGTATTTGTTGCGATTATGGGGATTAATGACACGCTGCTTTCGTTTGCCTCATTCGCATTGTGAATTATCACGCGGAGGGATGAAAAGGGAGAGCTTGCGTTTCCCATTGCTCCTGAATTATTTATTAGTCGTAGCCGAGCCTGCAGCCTGGATTGTAACGATTGAATGGTCAGTGACCGGATGTGTGACGCGCGGCCGCGGGACAAGATGGTCGGCGACGATAATTACTCGCGTGTTTACGACCGATAAAGCTCGAATATATCGTGCCTCCCAACGCTAGCTTCGTGTGTACACGCCCGCCCGCGCATTCAATCACGTATGTGATGTATGCATTACTATGTGTGCATTACTTGCGTGTACAAAGTGTCACGAGCAGGACTCCGCCAATTAAGCGTAGCGCCGAGGGATATCCGGCATAATCCGACGGTTCATTTGACGATGTTATTGATATTTCCGCGTAACTCTTTCGTTAGAACTCTCTCGAAAATAAGTCCAATCGATCGAGATGGCCCGCGTAAAGTCACAGGAAGAAATTATCGTTTAAAAAAAATGACGAAATTTCATTGATTTTTTTTATTACTTAAAATGAAAAGCTCGTATATGTTCATAATTCTGTAAGGAAAATAATTCTGTATGAAAAAGAAAGGGAAATATGAATTAATAAAGAATTTTATTATACATAAGCGTTTTACTATCGTGATACATTTTTTATGTTCTTCTTTTTATAGAATTCCAAAATCGAAATAAGCTGCATACATAATTGATATAAAATTGTTTACGTTTATGATACATACTGATTTTATGTTACAAACTCTTTCCTTTTTAAACGAGAAAAATGCAGTTAGAGTTAAATGCATATTCGTGTCACATATGCAGCGCACATGTTGTCTCTTCATCAGTCCTACCCATGTTGACACTGTTATATCGGGTTAAATCATTTAAAGCGAAACGACCGTATTTAGTATTAAATGCAGCAGCAAGTGCAGCACGTGACAGGTACAAAATGTTCTCGAACGTTCTCATCCTACCAAGGATACCGTAAAAGTTCTCATCGCATATCATGGCCACGTCGTTTCTGAGGAACTCGGGCGATTTCTCGGAGCTTTTATCGCGCGTAAAAGGCGAGCGTGAATAGACGAAGGCTAGAGTAGAGAAAGGTAGATGTAGACGCGCGTGTCAGGGTGTGACGGGGATAAGGAATCGAGGCCTTGGCTCGCCGTCGCAACGTCGTAAAGATACAATAGAAGCGCGCAGCTGCGAAGCCTTCTCCTGGGTCCAGGCCACCGTGAATGTTGGTGGGCGTCCCCCTCATTCTAACGGCCTCCATTTCCCTCCTTCGTAGACTCTTTCTCTTCTTCGTTTTCTCTGTATTTCTTTCTTTCTTGTTTCTTCTCCTTCTTTTAAGACCTGATACGTGGAAACTCGTGAAGGGGAACGGAGAAAAAAATAATAAAAACGGAGCGGGTAGAAAGACCCGGCCCGTATGGTCGACACGTGACGAATTTACAGTCGATCCTTATAGATCGTATCCTCAGTCATTTTTTCCTCTTTATCTCTTTCTCTCTGCCGTTCCAGTTTTGCGTCTTGTTTCTTCGGAGCAAGAACCTCGCAGACCGTCTGCGGGAAATGTGAAGGTTTGACCCACGTGTCGACTCGTCACTGTTACCGAGATCAGGTTTAAAAAGAAGAGAGAAAAGAAAAAGAGCGAGAAATTGAAAGAGAGAGAGAGAGAGGGGAGGGGGGGATAGTAGAAAGCTACTCTGAGCGTTAATTAAAGCGTCGCTCTCATGCGGAGCAGAACTCGCTTGACCTCGGCTGACGTTAACAACAATCATGAATTATGTCACTCTTCTCTAATCGTGACGGCCCAATACGGTAGCGATCTCACTGGTGTAGATTTCTCATTCTCCTATGATTTACATTGCAGAACACTGTGTCATTATGTAACACACGCACGAATAACGCGATCTCTACGATCTCTTCACGCGATCAGAATTTATAACTCTTTACGTATAGATTCTGACGTAATCTTCCATGGTGAGTATTAAATTTCATGAATGCATTGATAGTATTTCTTTTCTCATTTACAGTTCAACGTGCGCACATTAAATAGACTTTTTATATTTTTGAAAACATATATCTTTTCAATATTGATCTTTTCTATATTGAATCACATGTTTATCTAATTAGCTAATTAGTTTTTTTTAATATTCCCTTTTAAAATAACCATATTTTTTATTCGCGTAGATTTAATTTTTTCACATCAAAAACATTAACCTATGTATATAGTTTCCGAGGAGTAGCTTTTCATAAAACTGAAAATTTTAACGAAATCAACTCTCGAACAAATAAAAATAATCTCATTTTTGGAATTATGTTCAAGCGAATTTTAATTTGTCACAAGATCGCAAATAGAAGCTCAATTATTGAAATAAATAATGTTGAAGAAATTGTTACGTTCAAAGTACATCGAAAAAAACTTTATAACAGAGATTGGCGTACAAATCCGTAAATAATAGGAATTATACTTTAATACAACTCAATTTCGTTTAAAGAAGAATCAATGAAGATCACGCGGAAGCGCGGATCGGTCGTTCAATCGCTCTCGATCTTTCCGATCCTTTTCGTCGATTCCAGGCGACAGTATCTTTTAGCTATGCGAACGATCGATCATGCGAGGCGAGACGCGATATATCGATGCCATCAAGAGTACTTATACAATCGACGCACAGAGAACGTGCATTTCTATTACTTCCTCCGTTCTCTAAATCCGTTGCAATCAATCTCGATTTATCGCTCTATTACTGTCACGCGCGTTATCTGTCAAAGCATATAAACGAACTCGGTTCGGCGACGATTAAATTCCAAGTTAAATGCGTTACATTCTATCTATTCTGCTGTTTGTTATTGCCAAAGTTGATTAAGTTAATGAAAAGAATGTTTGCTCGGTTATAATACGGTTAATTTTTGTATAAATTATTGTAGGAAAATTATTTTCTTATCTGAATCGTTTGCTGAAGTGACTATTTATATATGTCAGTGCGATAACAGCGTCGAAAAGTAACTGAATTTGTTTGCTTCAATTTGATTTGGTTCAGTAACGTTTTAGAGAATACGCGCCCCTTTAATTCGAGCGGACGGAAATATCTTGTTGCTCTTTGAGATAAATTGTCGATCAAGTGCAAATTAATTCTGTTAATCGTAGCACGCTATTTACTGTGCTATTTACTGCATATATTAACCTTCAGCGTTAGCTATTTGATGTCATGATGATTACGTGCTTTACGGAAAATATCAATTGTAAATGCCTGCTTGCTTATTAATAGAAACTGTTGACACGTCCACCGCACCACGACGCATAGTGTTTTAATAAATGATAATATGGATATGTGAATACATGTAGGTTGAGCGATAAAGAAGCGACTCTGCTCGGTTTTTTTGCGATCATAAAGTATCCCAAGGTCGCGTTATAACAGCTGCGATCATGCTTATATAAGCGAGTTTTTAATAAGAATGCAAAGTAATTCAAAACCAAATTGCCATGAATTTATTTTTCAGTTTAGGAAAATTTATTGTAAAATTTATTGTAAAAATTTCGAATCTCGTTATCCATCGTAGATAAATCATTTATAATTTTTATGCAATTTTTTTTTTCAAATACTTATAAATATTCGATATATTCTTTTTAATTTGCACATTATTATTGTGATATTTTGGTTTCGTAAATATCATTGGATCTTTTAGAAAAATAACATTTCGAGAATTCATCGCAATGCATTTTTAATGTTGCTTTCTTTTTATACATACTCATAAATTGAACGCAGTGGATTTTAATTCTAAATTATTTTCTTTTTATAAAAGATGATGTCATAAATGCTAAATGTTGTTGAAGCATTGTTATTTAAAAATAACAAGTAACTAGTGAAAGTAACAAGTGAAAGTAATCACAGAGTAAAGTACAAATAGTTATCTATTAATCCCGTAAAGTACAATAGTTGTGTTGAAGCTTATTTCGTTATTACGAGTCCCGAGATGTCACATATCATGCTTAACATAGCGTGTCTAAACCGAGCGATGCCCTATCAGCTCTATCAAACTTCCGTCAAGATCGACAGTGACTGCAAGTAAATTAGGTGGGCTTGACACTGCACGGGATCTTGGCATGGGGTCTGAGCGTCTCAGAAGCGGAAGAATAAGACGATTCGGGAGAAAGAGAGAGAGAGGAAGGCCTGGCGGTACGCCAGAACTTTTATTCTTGCCGACTCCTTCCATGTCTTTAAGCTCACCCCAGGTCCCGGATCTCTTCAACCCCGTCACTATTTTTCCTCGTCACCACGATCTCGTGGCACGAGTTACTCTCTCACTCCCTCTCTCTTTTCTGCCGTCGCTTCTGCCGTCACTCTGCTTCGCTTCGTTTCGCGTTCCGCGATGTTAGAAATAAGTTTATCAACAAACGCGCAGCGAGATCTTCGTCCATAGCGCCGCCGTGGAGAGAGAGAGCATCGGCAAAAATAGCAGTTCCTAAAATAAGCGTCGTGGAAGACGAGACGCGTCTCTTCGAAGAGACACACGGATCTTTGCACGAACGCGAAACTCTTATTCGTTGGCCAACTCTTTCATTCACCCGTATCGTCTTTCGTTGTACGATTAGATAAATCGTATAACTATTAATCTTATTCCAATGCCAGATTATTGTCATACATTACAACTAATATAAAATAATCATGTAGGAAATATTTATCAGGTTTTAAATGGATATTACCATAAATAAAATCTGGCGTCCGAATAGTTTATTCTTAATAAAACATTACGTAAATGTATCTACCACGACGAAGTTTATTTTTAAACAGTGAATAAAATCATAAATTTATATCACTTAATTAAATTTCAAGAGTTCGTATTATATGATTCTTTTGTAAAAAATATTGCTGTTTGATATAGACTACCGTGTATAATTCTTTGCATTAGTACATGCCGCAGCATTTATCTGATTTTCCCTCAAATACGCTTAATTGATCAACCTAATTATCAAAGTGCTGCATCGTACATCATTAGTGCATAAATCGCTCTTGCATTTAAATCACCGCATTACATGCATTTAATCAGTTGCCGTATTAATTTCAATGCGATGTTTTATTGCCACACCTTTACGGTCTTCCATTTATACTCTTATAAATGGAAATCTCCATCCAAGTTTTAAAATCAATGTCATAAAACGAATGTCGTAACATTTTGTAATATATTCCATCCGCGGGGTGAACGGCAATTTTTACATTTACGCAGCGATCCTGTTATGTGTATTAACATATATGTACATAAAATCTCATATGTTTATGTTGCACATTTATGTTGCTTAATGCGACTATCTAATTCTAAATCTATTATTCATATGAATGAGACGCGAAACGTTAAGCGCTTAACATCCAGGATCTGTACCGTATAGAAAATTTGACGAATCGTTAGTGAATAAATTAAAATGTACCAACTTAGTGAGAACGTATTACGAATAAAAGAGCAAATGAATAATGGAATGAATTAAACTTATCGAATTAAATACTTTTAATTGACAGGAACTGCAGCACGAATACACGTTCTGTTTTTATTAACTGTCTCTAGCATCACAAATGTTTCCAAGTTGAATAGTACACGGTATTTTAGCTTTCCTGTGTTTTATCTAACATTAAAGCAAATTCAAAATTAAATGAATACAATGTTGGCATTTATATTTATAAAATTTAATTTGCAAATGAAAAGTGTATATAATATACATAATAACAATAACAATAACTTGAAATTTTCATATATATACTTATTAATCGTTAATCTGACTTTCTCAATTTCTATATAGCATTTTCTCTCTTTTTCTTTCTCTCTCGAACTTTTGTATGTAAAGTTTCAAGAGAAGTAATAGAGCGAGCGGATGGCAGTGACTGATATTCGCGTTGAAACTAATGGCGCGTGCAGAATGCGGATTCAGCATGACGTGGTCGATAGTAAACGTATGAGGGAATGGGCGGTAAGAGTCGGAGGTAGAAGGGTGATGTTTTGTTAACCACAGGGGAGAGGGAGAGAGAGAGAGAGAGAGAGAGAGAGAGAGAGAGAGAGAGAGTAGTTAGTACGGACGTCTACGTCGTCGTCCGTCCGTCGTTCGTCGTACGACGTAGGTAGGTACGGTTCGTTTAGTTTAGTTTAACGGTAAAACGGGTTTAAAA
>NW_012130065.1:9787929-9830488 GCF_000143395.1 Atta cephalotes
AGTAGTAGTAGTAGTAAGTAGAGAGAGAGAGAGAGAGAGAGAGAGAGAGAGAGAGAGAGAGAGAGAGAGTTTGAAGGGCTACCTGCTTGCCCGCTTGTCTGCATGGAGCGTTGATTTTGACAAAGGGTTTAAATGCCTGGCGAGACCGCCCAAGCATATCTAATTCCCCATACCCCTGCAACTCCGGGGCAAGCCGACGATATCTCAAACTAGAGATGCACCGTTGTTCCTCGTGACAAAGAGCGTTGGCGTAGGAATTGTTTTTCACGACCTAACCCCTTTTGAAGGGTCATGCGCTTTTAAAGCTCTCCGCTTTCCGCGCTGCCAAGCGAGATGCAAGGTCATGAAAACAATTTTCGATCGTGAAGATTGGAGATTGTCTTGCAAAAAAATAATCGATGTGTGGATTGATGCGATTTCTTAATGATGACGAATATTTAGATGTAAAATGATTATCATATTGAATCATAAAATAACATGTCAGAATATCTTGGAAGAAATTAATTAAATGTAAAATTATTTGTTTAATTTTATTTTTATCATTTTGTTATACAGTTCTCTTAACTCGGTTTTACCAATGTAAAATTAACTTTAATCTCTGTTTAATTTATTTTTTATCTTTTTCTAATTCTCTAAAGTTTAACTCATCAGATTAAAGTTAACCTTACATTGGTGGAACTACTTAATGACGTTACTGTTATAAATCTTTTGGTTTTCTATCAGTGAACTTATGGTAGCGTACTCGTTTTATTTTATCATACTTATTTCAGAGGACAAAAGCAATTTGTCATGCTCTGTACATACGACGATAAGAATTTACATGCAAATAAACCGCACGTATAGGTCTTACATAATGCAACGCGCTATGGGATAATAGTCCAATAACTAATATTATATTTTACATTTACTACGAATACTAAAGTGTTTTCTTGTTAGATATAAATATCTAATCTGTTATAAGAATACGCAAACAATATCATTCATCTCATATAATACAGTCTCGCAATGTTTTTAGCGTGATAATTGCATGTTAATAACCTGATTATCGCATCCTTTGAAAATTATAAGATAACTTGATATTTTTTGCCGCTCTCTAACGTTATCATACTTAAATATGAAATGCGGATCCATTACGTAAATATTTGTATTACGAAAAAGAGATAAAAGTGGACTTTTGGCCGAGAGATGAAAGTATAAATAAAAATTCATTTCATGCCCTGGGCTGAATAAAATTCTCCGACCTATTTTTTTAAGTACTTTTCACTTCGACAAGAATCTCGTCGACGACCACCCACCAGGAATCTTCAACCTTTTTCAATATTAATATTAGGATATTCACAAACTTTTTGAAAAGGTCCTTTTACTTACCATTAAAATTTTATTATCAAGGTTATCTCACTTTCTATCATTCATCGTAGTGAATCATTAAAAAGATTTCCTTAGAAAAGAAAATTTTTCCAAGAAAATAATATTTTTAATAAATACCTTGTTAACTAAAGACACTTTTACAAAAATATCAATTATCTAATCATGGAGAAAACATTTAGAAAATTACAATTAACTTAATTTTTTGCGCAATGCATTCTTTTCCATGTCATTCATATGAATTATTATTATTATCTTTTGTAGTTTATTATGAAACTCGTACTTTGATCTCATTGATAGCCACATAATACTTACCAACAATGAAAAGCTATTTTCTTGTCATGTATCGATATAGACATGCGATAATCATGTCTCCAAAAATGACGGCTATATGAATGTCGTGTGAGTAACGACAGTGCGAAACAAAGTACAGGATCATCGTTCAATTATACGCGCAACATAATGCATGTGTGCAACGGTAGAACGACAAACCGCAGATCGCTAGGAGACGGGATGCACGGATGTCGGCTCGTCCCAACGATGCGCCTCGTATCCGTATATATCTCCGTATATACACGTACAAATATGTGTGTGCGTGCACGAACTGCACATATCGGATAAACACACCCCACGCCGGAGGCATCGCTATTGCCCGTTGTGGAGAGGTCCTCCCCCTTCGGGTAATAACAGTAAATCCCGAGTAATAAATCCCTCCGCCGCGCCGTATCTTCCTTCCTTACCCCCCTTTGTCCTTCTATCTGCTCAGGCTCGCGCAGTGGGTGTACATGCCTGTGCGTATGGATGCTTGTGCGTGGCCTCTTCCCCTTCACCTGTTCATCCCTCTCTCTTCGTTTTCCCAACCAGTTTCTCCTTCACGCGAGCGTGCATGTACGCACACGCACAAAGAGAAGAGCATGCAATTTCTATCCGCTCGCTTCTCTTCGGGATATACGTGTATGACGTGCATTGTTGTAAATTGCTCCCATGCTACGGCCATGTACCTACCGGGTTAATCGAAGACCCCCTTGAACTCGCACTAACGCGACGGAAACCGGAAACCCAGTTGAACGTGCAACGTACCTACTGCACAATTTCTCGGTTGAAATGATTCGTCGTTGTTGTGATTCACGTACAAAGTACGCTCTCTATCGAGGTCAGTAGATAAGATTCATAATTACGATTGATAACGTGCTGCCGTATTGTCGAGTATTGTATCGAAGAATACTAGAAACGACATACGATTGCATAAACAGCGGTTCAGTCTAATAAATTAAGAAGATTTAATATTGAACCAATAACAATCCTTTAGCTAATACCCAGTTATTATAGTCATTATTACCGATACTATCAGCGTTTGGACCATTTGGATGGCAGCTAATTGAGCAGAGGATAATAGTATTACATTTGTTATCGTGATTTATACTTTAGTATCAGAATTCAAAGTAGTACTTACTTGCCTTCAAAAATAATCCGTGAAGTATTATTAATTATTATGAATAAGAATTTTTTTGTATCGTATGTCAACTTTAAAGAATATGTAAGTTGTTTGTAGCATCGTCTCTTTTTTTTCAATTCCACGCGTCAGTTCATTTTTCCATTTGAATGATAGTAATAATACATCAAAGACTGACTTGCGTCATTCAATGTTAAAAGTTTCTTTGTAACTTGCAATTTCGTGAAATTTGAAAGCTAAATAATATTCCCTTCTGAGAGAATATATGATAATTAATATATGATAATTAATATATTGAACTGTGCGAATATATCAAGTGAGGGTGAAAGAAGGGAGTTGGTAGGGAGGTTGCTTTATATAGCGTCCTAGGGTTACCAAGTTATGCGAATCACTGACTGTGCACATCAAAGGGATTACCTCAGTAAATCAGCTCCATAATCTCTCCGGACGATGAACAGTCGATGTACCGGACAGCTGTAGGGATCGATCGGTTACCCGCCACAATTATGCAGTCTGATCAAGGGTATCGAGATAACCTTCGTATACAAGCATATCGAGCGCGTGATAATCTACCTCCGTACCGTCGATAATTTTAATAATTAACGGCTGTGTGACTCGGTTGCTAGCTTGTAATGTTCTTTACATGTAATCAGTTTCCGTCGCGTGATATTATTAGACGTGTACTTACCGGTATGTCATCCAAAGATTCTGAAATACAGATAAACAAAAAAAGAACTATGAATGAAGTTCTGAATTGATGTCGATTTTTATAGGAGTTTGTTGCATTATGGGGAAAATTTTAACGTTATCATCTCTTAAAAACTTCAAGTTAAAAGACATTTCTCGTCAGTTATGTGAACAGCTATATGAAATCATAGTGTTATAAAGCACTAATTTACAATAAAATACATAGTTACATATTCCGCGTATAGTACTATATAATATCGTAATATGAAATTGGAGCATATACTAAAGTTGTTAACTCTAAGACCTAGTTAACGATTTGCTATCTTTTCCCGCACATTATAGTCCTATAATACATAGATACAGAAAATAGGTACAGTTAATTTAAACGTATTGTAATGTTAAAATTAACTGCACTCGATTCCAAGTTAGCTACAGTATCAATTTCACTTTCCAGTATATATTTCATGTATCATACATTTACCGTCGCTTTTTCTTGTTTCAGAGAAGAACAATGTCCGTAACAATCGACGTCGACGCGTGAGCGAAGGTGCCAGTCGCGAGAAAAACGAAAAAGATTCGGCAGAATCCACACGGCAACAAGAGGATCGCGAAAATAAAAGTCCGCCATCTAGCAAGGTAAGCAATCGTGTTGCGCGGCCGGTGTTAGAAGAAGCAAACAGTGCATCGGGAAGTGCTTCGAAACTACGAAGACGTGGTGCCGCGGTAAAGAGTCCGACCACCGACCAGGCGCCGGCACAGCATCAAAGACCAGTACGAAGAAGACCGAGGCCAGGAGGTGGCCAAGAAGTCAAGACAGACGCAGAGGGAGAGTCTGTCGAGCATCATCATCGTACCGGAGCGAGAGCCGACAAGGACGAACGCCTCAGTAACAGATCGGAAGAAGAGGAGGAGGAAGAGGAAGAGGAGGAAGAGCGTCTCGAGGGAGACGATGAAGAGAGTCAGGAACGCTGCGATCCACTGACTAAGCGGCTAAGAACAAGCCCCGTCGGCAGAAAGCTCAGATCGGAGAGTAGTAAGAGCAAAAACACCGAGGAAGCTGCAGCGGATCGGGCGAGAGGATCGGTGGTGGAAGCAGAGGAGGGAGAGGACGAGGAGGAAGACGACGACGAGGACGACGTTGAGGAGGAAGCGGGGGCGGAAAAACACGACGGAGCTGAACGAGAGATTGGTAAACTTGAAGAGGACGAGGAGAGTCAGTCCAGGGAAAGGGATAGAGAACCCGAGCCACCACCTCCGGACAAAGTCGATCCCGGAGGCGATCCAGCTTCCAAGGAGGAGCAACAACCAGATAACAAATCAGAATCAAGACAGGACGCTCGCGCGACCGATTGGGACGCAGATAAGGTCGGCAAAAATAAGGAACAGCAACAGCCACCGCAGTTACTCGTGAATGGATTGCATATCGATTCGCCGCTGGTCAGCGATAAGACGAATGCCATTCGCGAGGGCAGTCCGTCTGTGCTGAAGTCGACTCGATCAAAGACAAAAGGTTTTGCGGAAGAAACCAGAGAGGACGTAGCGGCGGCGGCGGCGGCGGCAGAGGACGATCGCGACGAAAACGCCAGTGAAGAAGAGGTGAGCTCGCAGCGATCACGACGCACAGAGCTGACTACCACCGAGTTAGGCACGGAGGATAGCGTGGGTAGCGTCGGCGGCGTTAGGGCGGACAGCGTCGAATCGGTCGTCGAGCTGCTGGAGTCGAGCAGTCAGGACTCAGGCTCCGTGCTGGAGAGGCTGAGTCCGTTTAGTAGCAGCGGCGGCGGCGGCCCCGGCAGGCAAAGCAGCCTGCTCCTGGAACAGCAGCGGGAGCAGGAGCGCAATCGGCACAACGAAAGCCCGATTATCCTTGCCGAGAGACTGAACAAGCCGCCACCGCCGATCGCCGGTCACCATCATCATCCTCATATACAATCTTACCATCAGCCGCATCATCAGCAACAACAGTTCCATCATCACCATCAACAGCATCACCAGCAGCGTTATTCCGCCAATAGTCCGGTGATCCATCATCATCACCAGCAGCAACAGCAGCAGCAGCAGCAGCAACAGCAGCAGCAGCAGCAGCAGCAACAGCCGCCGTCACAACATCATCATTATCAGCTAGCGAGCAGTCCTCACCAACATCATCACCATTCCACCGCTCGCCTGACCCCGTCGAGCCTCCTCGAGGTGCAACAACAGTCTCACACATCGAGGGGTGGCGATGAGGCCGGCCTCATGGAAGTGGAGGCCGGGGCCGGTATACCTGGAACAGGCGTACTCGTCGGTGTGCCTACGGCGGTCGGTGGTATACGGTCGTCGGGAGGCAACAGCGGCGCCGCCGGTGTCGCTACTTACGGCGACAGCGGCTCCGACAGCGGGGTAAGCTCGCTGAAGAGCGCCAGTTCTGGCGACGAGAGGAGCGGCAGCAGGAGCTCGGCGCTTAGTGTCGAGGAGACAACATCCTCCTCGACACCGCTAGCCCCCGCCGCTGCCGCTGTCGCCGCCGCTGCCCCGGCCAGAATCTGGCACGTGCAGAGCGTGCAACACACGTCCCTATTGATGGCGCATCCGTCCCAGGGCGCGCCCAACGCCGGCGCTAATGCCGCAGCCACGGCGCCGCCGGTCGGCTACCACAGCCCAGCTCCTCCGAGTCACCATGCTGCCGAGATGCTCTGGAGGCAGTCCAGGACCGCCTATCCGCCGCTCTCTCACACACTCTTAGGCCCACAACCATCCAGTCCGGAGGAACTGCTTGAAAGAGAGCGCCACGAAAGAATGCTGCGGTGAGTCGTGTTTTTTTTCTTTTATTATCTTTCAATTTTCAATGAAACATTTCTGCGAATCTACGTTTCTACGTTGCAAGTATTCATAATCAATGTTTTTTTATAAAATTTAAGTTGAAAGAAATCACAAAAAATTGGCAGAGATCTTTTTCTACAAAATTATGTTCCTTTAAATTATAAGGAATAATAAAAAAAAATAAGAAGTAATAAAACGGATTTCTTATAAATAAAATACAATATTTAATTATCACTAAGGATAAGAACTTTAGTAGTTAGAAGAGAAAAAAGAATCAATAAGTTTTTTGAATATCAATAGAAATAGTTTTGGTTAGATGATATATTCAACTAGAAATAAATTTCTCTCAATTGATTTTAATCTGTTTTTACATCGAAATAAAAATAGTAAAAGTATATTTATAAAAATGCTTGAAAACAGGCATCGATATATATCCGCGTAAATTTCTATATATTAAAAGTAGATCCGCGTTTCGATAAACGGCTTTAATAGATTTGACGTTGCATTACGTCTTCTATAATCACCTCAGTGAATTGCAACGCGATATGTAACGACGATAAAAAGTTTATTTACCACAGCTACTTTTCCGCTCGACTACGTGCACCATTAATAGCGCTGCCACATGCACGAGCGATTTTGAGTACGCGCATTATAATGCATTGAACAGCAGCGTGACGATGTCATGACTACGTTATGCCAATAATCTAAACCCTAGATTCGCTTTCCCTGTCGACATGAATTATCCACTGTAATCCGTGACGTTTATCGTATCTTTCTTTTGCTCGATCAGTTGCCTCGTCAATAACCTCGACACAGAAACGATCTGAAACGTGCCAATATAACATTTCGATCCAATATCATGATTAACGCGAATTGTCACGCTTCGAGAAGCGTTTTACCTTTTGTTTCGAGTTCCTCGAATATTTGCGAGAAGCAAACGTTTTTGCCCATACGTAATTTACTTGTTTCGCGTGTCCCCGCGACAAAACATTCAGCCGGGCAGTAGATTCTCGAAGGAAACGAGACTATCGTCCGGCATCGGCGAAGTGAATGCCCGACCGTTGTGGCAGCTGCATTCGACGCTTTCTCGCTGGTTCTAGCCGTCGGACTTTCTTTGTCTGACTGCTCTCGCGTGACTACGTCAAGCGTATATACTCGCCATTCTCGTTTCTCGTCGTATGCAGGGAGGGCAGACAGGCGGATGCGCCTGGAAAAAAAAAAAGAAAAAGAAAAGAGGTGGACAGGACAGGCTCGAGCGTGCGTATCCACAGCCAAGCGTTGCGCGCGCGCATGACGTGTATCTACGTGCGTTTCCGGGCGCCAGCTGCGAGCCGTTCCTCCGACTTCCGCCGGATTATCGCGATAGAGACGAGGCTCGGCCTGAGTAATCGAGTCATCATTCGCGCGGCAATGCCGACAACGAGGCGGTGACCCGAAACCGTCGCTCTTCGGCTTGTATAAATATAAACCGGTAGAACATTTACTAACACCGACGCCACTGATCGACTGACATGTGTCGATGACCCTGCCAACCGTGCGCGCTGTACCTTGCTTGACCTCACCGAAGGCCGCCCGCCAAAACTTTCGGTATCGTTCATTCCTATTATATGCTTCTCCTGATTTCTATATAATAAATCGGCTTATCTTTAAGAATAAACAGATGAAAGTGATAGCATTAAGAGAATTACATTAACATAATTTTTATAACGTTAAATGTGCCTGTAGCATTGAATCGCAGATTTGTATACAAGTTCTTGGAAAATTTGTTCTCTTTCAGAATATTACGAATACTCTTTGTATGATTATCATAATTGGCAAATCTTTCTCGCGAAGTTCCGTTTTTCAATTATTCATAGTTCAAAGTTCGTCGGGCAGAAAGTTATTCTTGAAAGTATAAAACTTGTATGTACTTTCTTTATCAGTAACAATGGAAACATAGTTCAAGATAGACGTGGACTCGACCATGACTCCACGTCTATCAATGGTGGCTATGTATCGCTTTAATGATGCATCGATCGAAAGAGGCGGTGTGTAAGTTCTGTAAATACTAAGTAAAAGTTGGAATGTTTGAAACTAAACCCGATGAACTTTAGATTACGAATTATTTAAATATAAAACTGCGACAATGCAAGTCGCATAAATTGGAAGCTATTGATATCTTGACATTTAGAAAAGATCAGCTCAAAATATCCGGCCTTAGAACTACAGCCGTTGATTTTGACGTAGTCAGTATGAAACTCGGAAGTACTGTTTTCACTTTTATAAAGAGTGAAATCAATTCTATTCAATTCAACTTCTCATTATCAATTTCTCATTGTACCTCGTTATTATGCGTTTTTTGAATTTTTCACAACTAATCGATATAAATAAAAATCGTCTCTCTCTTTCACGTGCTTTTTACGTGTCATTGAAGCTAATTCTCGCAACAAATCCAGCGACCTGATCCACGAGATGAGTTCAGCGAGCATCTAGGTAGGGATAATTAATAGTCCGTGAACCAAGAACATGACTGAGATATTAAAGCTCTTCTCGTAAGAGCCCAGGCGGAAAAGGGCAACGGAGGGTTTAGGTTGGCAAGTACTAGACGATGATGACCTCCTACATCGTCTGCCACTGCTGCTACTCATGTTCGGAAGGGAGAGGGGTCAGACAGCAGAGGACGTGCGTCGACTTGACAATATATTACATCAAGTCCGTGCCAAGTCCCTCTAAATATGACGTTGAACGTCGGCTACATTATGACACTTTTTCGAATCACAGTATTTTATTTCGGATGATGAAAAGAAAAAGAGAAATTTACAATCTCTGCATTTCATCGTTTTGCGCTTTTTAGTAACTGTCATCTGTGATTATTTGCTCACAGACAGATCTCGTGTCTTATTATCTTTAAATTTATTTTTCGTAAAATATTTTCGTGTAAAATATTCAATCGTGTTTCTAAAAAAAAAAATGAATTTTTATTTGCCGAAATCTACTTAATGGAGAGGAAAAATAGCAAGAATCGAATAACAAAATTGAAGTTAAACTAATAATGAACTGATAATGAAACTGATAATGAAAACGAAAATTATAATTAGTTACTTATAGCCATCAACAAATAGATTAGTAAATTGTTAAAATTGATGATATACCTAAGTAAGATTTTATAAAATGTTTTTAAAATTTTATTCGTATTAACCGTAGATAATACACACTAAGATCCCTGAAACCACAGCATAATTTTGTCAGTTTGGCATTTTAGCATTTCCGGACTTTTTTTAAGGCATTATATATTTCGAAGCTCTTTAATTCTATCAATTTTTATAAATTATAAGCCTGTTCCTTTATGAATTTTTTATTGAAAAAAAAATTAATTAAAATATGTCTTTTTACTCAGATTATGATATGTAATAAAATAATGTAATAAAATGGGATTCCCGGAACCCTAGTATATACTTTACATAGACAAAAAAGGAGTGTATAATAGGATTAAGTAACACTTCTGTTGTATAATTGCTAATTTTTTCGATTATGCAACAAGTTATGATGCTCTCGAGATAATATAGCTTGTTGATATTCCGTGAAAATTAATCTGGCTAAAATTGGAAGCAACAGTTTGTCGGCAGACGAGTTAATCGTCTTCGCATCCTCGAGACGTTTTCAAGGTCGAAGTTGTCTGATAGTATCCGAGAGCGAGCGCTCTCAATTTTCCCTTTCTCTCTCGTCGGGGTACAAGCAAACCCACGGGGGGAATGCCGCAAAAAGAATGAAGACGCGCGGTGAGAGAGCTACCCTAATGACCATCGTGTAGCGACGAAGGTTAACTACGCGGTTCATCCTCCTGCGATCGATATCCCACGTTCTTGTGCATCTCATCTTCTCTCATTCTGAGATCCCATCGGAGCCGGTAGCACTCGATCACGATGTATTAAAGCTTGATTGATCGATGCATCTTTTTTCTTGCTCAATCCTGGCCTGAGTCACGCGAGACCTGAAATGCGTTCCCGAATACAAAGCTATGGTTAAGATTAATCGTACACAAGCGAAATTATTCTTGTTCCAAGAAAGGCATCATTCTCAGCAACCCTATGAATTAGTTTCAGCAAAAAGCAATACAAAAATTTATCAAAAAGGATTAAGGTTATTAAAAAGTATATTACAGAACCGATATAATTTTAATTATGTTATAGAACTTGTTTCAAGGATTACGCTGAAATGATGTAAAAATAGAAATTGTGTTGTATATAAATTGCATTATGATAACGAACACGAATGAGGAAGAAAAAAAGACAAATTCATAATATTTTTAATGACTCGCTGTAAAATATTTGCCAACTGAAGTAAATGTACAAATTATATATCGTCAGATAATAATGTTGCAAGCTAATATCATTCATTAACGAAGCAGGGACTAGAACATGTTATCAAGCTTCACTTCGCGAAAGCCATCGACAAATTAAGAGCAAATTTACCTGAGATATCGATGAGGAATGTTGTTGCGGAGTTAACCGGGAGAAGTAATCGCTCGTTACGTGTAACGAACAGGTGAAATTGGAAACTTGATAAAGCGGCGATGCGGATCGTCGGCGATCGGTTATCCGCACGAGAGGAGGATCGTCGCAGAACGCAACATTGCATTTGCCGATATCACGCGAGCCTTTTTATGTGTCGACTCGAAACTTCCTGGAATTTCCTGCGGCAGAACATGTCACGGAGACACGCGTATACGCGTTCCAATGCTTTTTCGCGCACGTGGCGTGATCACGAAACAATGGTTCCGGTGAGTTTGCCCCTTAGGCATAAATAGGATCGCTCTTTCGTGTCGAAGTTTCATCAAAGATACCCTAACAACTATTCATGTAAATCATATAATTAGCGTACTGGTATCCCAAATAATGGGAATATTTTACACGAGAGAAAATTACGCAGTAATTTAAATGATTTAGGTAAGAAAGAAATATTATTCTCATTTAAATATTATCAACTAGTCTTTTTTTTTTGCTTTATCTGTAAAATATCTTGAACTGCATACTCAAATATCCAATCTTTGCGACACGATTATTACGTTTTTTAACCAATACACACAAGCCAAAACTAATGTGAATGGTCAGGAAGCTCGTTTGCAATTTTACCCTTTTCTCCGAGAAAACGATCCTATTGTGTGTAAGCGTACATTACCTGTTTTAAATATGTTCTATTATGAACTATCTCTCTCTCTTGCTCTCTCTTTTTTTCTTCTCTTGTATAATGACCGCGATTTAACGCTTATGCAAGCCCGACCTCTCCGAGAGAGGTAATCAGCTGGTCGCCGAGTGCGGCAACAGAAACTGGCATTTGGGCACAAGGTCACGCGCAGCTTCTTTTTTATCTCTCCCCACCTGGACTTCTCTGCCTCTCGCCTCCTTAATCCTACCTCTCCTTCTGCTCTTTAACCTTCTCCGCCCGTAGCCTCGTCCAAGACCGTTTGTTAACCGGTATGAGCGAGGAGGAGAAAAGGACGAGACGAACAGGAATGCATGTAGCAGGAAGCTGTAAAAATATATGTCGAGTGTTCGGCAACTCGTTCGATGATCGCGTGTCCGAGCATGGTCTAACAGGATAATGAGGGGATGCCTTGATCGCGACGTTATAATAAATCAAATTGATTATAGATTAGCAGAATTAATATATTAGGATAGAATTATTTGATGTATGTGAATGATTTATTTTAAATTCCATATTAAATTAGTATTATTTTCAATTATATCATAGAGATTATATCATAGATAATAAAACCTCGAGATGGCTCAGAATGTGTATCATAGATTCAATTATCGGCAATTTAATAATCGTTCATTATTGCGTGTATGTATTGCGCATGATATTATAGCTATTGTTCATTTTGTTTTTTTTTTTTTCTTTATGTCGACTGTCATTTATATCAAGTGATATTTATTCTGGAATGTAAGCTCGACATTGTAATCGGTGCCAAAGTCTTTATCGCGAACAGTTGTGTCGTCAAGCTATTATTATCACAATTTAAATAGCTGGTTGTGAACAGTTTCGCGTCTATGGTCTGGAATGTGCTCGTAAAAACTGTCTTCTATCGTCCGTCACTGATTTATATCTCGAGGACAATGCTCGTTGTTTTTTGCGCTGTGGTAGTTTGCAGGTGTGCGTGAAACACGTTTACAAGGAAATAAATCTCGTCGGTGCCTCTCTAACTCCTCCGGATTGCGTCACGCGAGTCTGAATCACACGCTAAAGTATCTCACGATTCACCCAGTTTCATCGCCGAATCGAAAGTCTCGTATGTTTCGTTCGCGGCTCGTATCACGCGCTCTTCATCCAAGGCCATCGCTGGTTTTGCACGACAAAACGTCTCTCTCTGTGGACTTTGTCAGTTAATTCTATCGTATACTGTTCGATGTTATCTTATCGCTACGTACAATATAGTAATTAAACATGACAATATGGGAGGGACTTGAATGAAGTAACAGAGAACTATAAATTATTGCTTATTATATATCTGTATAATTATTAATATATTAATATATATTTATAATATTCTTTGTATGCTCGGTTTTGACCTTTAATGAAATCTTTATTTAAATTTGTCATTACAGCTGGTGCTTATTTTGTATCATTACTTATATCTAATCTTTCTTTAATACATTATGATATTGCGTTTTTAATATATTGCGATATCAATAATATCTTTGCAATATTGGAGATGTATGTCGCGCTTAGATTAAAACGTAACTTCGAAGTTTACCGTACGTAATGCGATGGATCTCAACGTCAATCGATCGAACGTTGAATAGAGCGTAAAACGTGTGATCTACGAATCGATTAGTCAACGTGTATCGTGCATATACTTCTTCCGCCTGGAGCGATGCAACCGACGCCTGTCTCGGACACCATCGTTCAACTCCGAGAGAGTCGATCGGCCGAGCGACACGGACGAGCAATTTATCTCGAGGTCATCGCGTTATCTTCCCACCGGGGGCGCGTACGGAACGTTCGAGAGTAGGCGAAGTACCGGCAACGATCGCCGTTTATTATGCAGTTCACGTGGCACATGTCCGTCAGCTCGCCGGCGCACGATTTACACGCCCGTCACGCACACACGCGCCACGCGAAATCTGACCGGGATGGGATCCGCTCGCTCACTCGCACACATCAACGTATGCATGCAGATATACACGCGTACCGTATCTTCTGATTTCTCCTCCCCGCCGTTATCTACGGTCGCAACAGCGTGGAGATTAGAATTCGCGCCTCGCCTGGTGATATTGCTCCTGGGAGTGATGGCCACTCGAGGCCGAGGACACCAGAATTCTTGGAAGAACACGCGCGAGCAGTATTTTTCTTAAACTCTAAAAATTCGCGTGTTTAAGTGTGTTTATCATTTTTGTTTATTTTCCGCGAAATTTATACTTTACACTTATCTTATTGACGTCAGTTGTATCAAACACATTATTGACAGATTATTTAAAATACTTTACAAATTAAAGCCGTTTTAATTCAAATTTACAGAAATATTTTCTATTAAAATTATATCTTTGTTAATCAAATATCAATGTTTCATTCAAATCATTAGATATCAAGTCTTATGTGTCTATATAGTTTGTTGATTTCACTGAGAGAAATATTTGGTATGAAATTATTTTGTTGCGTTATTCTAATCGAATCTCAATTAACAACACAATTTTTCAATTAAAAAGTAAGAAAGTTTTTGTTAATCACATATCAACAAAATGATTATTCATATCAAACATTTTTCTTAATGTTCAATTTTTATTTTTCCTAAGTCCTTCTTCTTTAAAATCCGACGCCTATGTGCCATTATTTGGTCTCGCGGATGTGCATTCACGGACTCACTCGCGTATTATCGAACACATGCGTTCACGCATTTGTCTCGCGTTACGAGCTATATATCCGAAGTGAACTCGCTCTCCAGGCGGGATTCGTGTACACACGCGTGTTTGCAAGCCAAGTACATCGGCGAATGAACGAGCGAGCGTGGCCGTGCGTAGGCCGTGCTAACAGTAAATCCACCGAAACGAAGGGCATTGCTAGGGCACAAAGGGAAGAAAGGCGAGAATGAGAGGAATGATGTAATCTCTGTTTGCTTCTTTCGGTATATAATAACACTGTCGTAACAAACGAGAAACGTAACGTTATAGCTAGACTTTAAATGTAAAAGAACTTCTTGAACATTTTGGATATCCAAGGTCGAAGCTCATCAGTATTGTAATAAATTTTTTTAAAAGACGAGATTTTAAGATGAGATGCAAATGAATTTTTTTGTCATTTATTGAAATGTTTCTGAATTTCTTTACATTTATTTTAATTATTTTTCATTAACTATTTTAAGAATTTTTCTTTAAAGAATGGTACACATAGAAAAATGCATACTGTGCGCAAGGGGATAATGACGATAAATTTAGCCCATCAAAATGAAAGTGATTTTTGAAAGCATTTTTGACGAGGAATGCAAAAAAATAATAAAAAATACTCAAACTATCAGTTATCAAAATAACTGACAATTACAGATAGAAAAAGAGAATAAAAGGATTTCAGTGCATAAATAAAAAGCGAAGCAAAGTTCACCCCATCTCTCCCTGCTTAGAAATGGATTTGACTTTCTACACGAAGTGAAGTTTCTCTACATCCTTTCCTTCCTAGGGGGATCCGACTTTTCACGCAAAGCGAGGTCCACCCCACACCAAAATATGATTTGTTAAATTATTTTTTTTTTGGTGGAACCCTCCCCTCCCCTCGTAGAGGGGGACGAATCATATTACTTTCAAGCATATACTTTACAACACAAAGCAAGAGCCATCTTCCTCTCTACCTAGGAAGTCTCACTTTCTAATGGAGTTTAAGTAACAGACGACAATTTTGATTAATTTTGATTAAGTTTCGATCCAAAATATATATTATGTAGCATATGATCTATAATACATGTTATTAAGAATATATTATGTATTTTTCGTGCTTTTTGTTGGACTGAAATTTTTTTTTCTTATGTTTTCTGTTTGTAATTGTTATCTATTTTGGTATCAGTTGATTACAGAATTTTTTTACTATTTTTCTTGTATTCCTTGTTAAAAATATTTCCGAAAATCACTTTCATTTTGAGACGCCAAGATTAACGTAATCATGCTTGCAAGTAATAATTACTTGTTTTAAATATTTTAAAAGCTCATATATTCACAAATCTGACATAAAGTTTATTACATGAAGCATTTTCAAAATATATTCTGAGTTCTAGTAAACTTAATACTTTACAATCAAGATTATTAAATTAAAGGCCCGATTGCACCGATACTTTGACTTTCAGCGAGGCTTAAAACTCACTTCCTCTCTTTAAAGCCAAAAGAGAGAGAGAGAGAAATAGAGAGTTTAAGTCTTGCTTAAAGATCAAAGTTGATTTAACTCGATCTAAAAATAAATTCAATTTGCTTATTTTATATAAAAAAAAGTTGCTTCTTCAATCAATTTAATTTTTCTTCAAAGGAAAACGAATTCTTGTTTTGAGTATATAATAATGAGTTTTCGTAAAACTTGTGATAAATATATTTGAAGATTATTATCAAGAAGATTTTTTGTTAAAGATAACTGTTAAAAGGAAGAAGGTAAATTGGGCTAATAATTTTTTTTAGTAATGGAGTGGCATTTTTTGTATGTATTTAATCTGAAAATGATCGATTTTTTGTTCTTTAGTTCTCGCGTATGATTATCCTATATTTGATGACAAACACCGCGAGTCATATTCACGCATTTCTCCGAAACTAATTAATTATATAAAAATGATAATTAACCAAGCACCTGTCACGGCGTACAAAACGAGTGAGCGAGACTACATCGAGTGATGACATGTGAATGAAATAGCTTTCAGCGCTCGTTTCGTTTGCTGCAAAACGCTCAGCTATTTCGCAAATTGCGAGCGGCGTGGCTGTGACATCATAGAGCATTCGCAGATCTGCGTATCGATGGACGAACGATGCCCGGGGAAAATTTCGTGCATTTGTGGCGAACCGGCGATACCGCCAGTGCGCCGTCAAAGGACCGAAGCCAGACGCATACCGCGTGTTCGCGAATGCTCTCCCGACCGATTGATCGACAATGTGTCAGAAGGTACTTTCTATAGGGTATTGTCTAGACAGGATATCTCGCGACTGTGCCGGATGCGCTTTCAGCCGCAGGTTCTTTGACAAATTTGAAATCGATGCTGGCAGGTATATGATGGAGAATCATAATTTGCCTAGATTTTTCCACTTTTAGCGCTCCGACAATCGGGATGCCAATTAAATTTCCACCAAGATAGATTTAAGTTGTAATTAGATTGGGCAGTAAATTTTATTATGCATTCATAGCCTTGACGAGAAAGATGAGGAAGATGGAGGAATTCTCCAAAAGTTTATATCTCTTTTAATTCAAGATATAATAATTCAGGACTGAATATTAAAAATATTATGAATAGAAATACTCTATTTTTACTTTAATATTTAGCGTTGATCTGATAATACTGTCAGAATTAATATTGATTAACTATATCGAAGGCTTATCACTGAAGTAGCCATTATTAATTCGAAATTATTTTATCTTATCAACTGTCAGAGTATTTGTATTTGAAAGTATCACTGATCTGATTATGACATCAATATATGAAATTTTATTTTTAAAAAGAAGATCTGGTTAATTTTCAGGATTTTAGTCGTCGAATAGAATTTGAATTAATTAATACGGTAGTTTCGAAAAATCGGTCCGACTCGAGGATACATTACACATATCATATGACATCTTCCTATTCTGCCACACGTTTTAATCGGGTCACTGACTCTACGGCGTCGACTGGAATCCAATCGCAGGAATGTGTCCTCGTAGCCAAATCGACCAGACCGATCGTATAATAGGAGGTCGTGATGGCTATAAGTCGCTATATAATGACTATAGCACGCTATAGTCGTGGCGCTATAACGAGACTAGAATTGCTGATTCAACGAAATCGCATATGCGCGAATACGCAGCTCTCGCACAGTTCATCGCAGTCGGATGGCTCTGTTCATCATGCCATTATCATGCCGTTAACGTCGCCATTATCGTGCAGATGTCCCGGCAGAAACTGGTTCCGCGCAATCCTATATGACTACATATATATTTTTAATGTAACCGGAAAGCACATACGGGCTTACATGATTCAGGTTCTGGTCTCAATGAAGACCAGAACACTTTAATTGGTATGCAATATATTATTATAATAATTATAAGGATTTTATCCTTAGAGATAATAAAGAATTTATTTCCAGATAAATTTTTTTTATTGAAATGACAAAAATATATATTACTTATTTAGTTTAGTTTATATTGCTTTATCGTATTTAACGTTATAATTATATCAAGCCAACATTTTCGCATTTGTAAACCTCTCCCTGCACTTTTTACATCCAATTTGCTATAGATATATACAACGGTCAAAAGTAATTAGCTTTCCTCTCTATTTGTCGCGTAACAAAACTGCCCCGAGAGACGTTAACCGATCCGATTTAGCGCGAATAAATTTAACGCGACACGGTTTCGTACAGACCGTACGCACTTCGCACACAATCTGATATTATGGTAGCTAGTTGGACGCGAAGCATAACTCAATTTCTCGGCAAACGACTGCGCCCGCCCTCCACGCGCGCGTCGGGGCACGACGGCAATTCCAACAATTCCGTACTCCCGTAATTTGGCTCGTGAATAATTACCGCCGAGGGCGATGTCGAAAATAACAATATATTTCCGGGATTGCGTGACGGCGCGTAAACAAGAAGCAAAACGAGATTCGGTTCATTCGTTCGTACGTTTGCTCACGCGCTTTCCGTTTGTTTCTAATTCATGAAATCCATTAAAAGGATGGACGCTTATCCACCTTGGTGACTAACGCCAAAGAGAAGGGTAGGTCGAGGATTTTCAGACGTGGAGGGAGATACCCGCTACGAGATTTGCGTGGCCGAGAGCCATAAAGGCACACACGCATGTGCACCTGCATTCACGGTATTCACGCGTACATGACGGCGCCGTATGATTCGTACGTGCTTGCGTATGCGCGTGCATGACTCCGGGTGCTTCGAGTGGCGGACCCATTAGCGTGGATCATAAAGGTCCTCAACCTAGTGAGTCACTACGGGTTAATAATTACTACCGAACACCACATGCACTCGTTCGTGTTCTTCTCTCGTTCTCGCCCCTTCAAGCTTGTGCAACACTAGCGCACATTCACAGAGACCCCAATAGCGTAATCAAACGAAACTGGTTCTATGCCGTTTTCAAAGAGAACATTTAACAGGATATTGCCGTCGACAGAGAGAGACTAAATGTCTCAACGGCTTCTCGTAATCGTTTAGATCAATTAAGAGATTGGTCTTCCAAATGTATATCGCATAATTATTAACTATATTTTAACTTTGAATTATATTTGACAATTATTTTGTATAAAATTATTGTATCAAGAAGATCTAATATTAAATAGATTATTACTTTTCTAAAGTTTTCCAGCTATCTAATGGATTATCTTGTTGCGCCGTTATACATTTAATTCTTTGATGTAAATGAGGGAAATCTTTTCTTTTTCCGACGCCACTGAGCTCACGAGTGCGTGCGGTGCGCCATGTTGCAGGTTGTGTCGAAGAGCGACGGCCACGGCGCGGCGGCGACGACAACTTTTGCCTGACGTGACACACCAGGTGCGCGTCATGCACGCGAAGACACCCGCCCGGATAGTATGCACCCGATTAATCGTATTTATATCCTCGTACACTCCCTGTGTATCTCTGGGCAGTTTTCCTCCTCGTTCTGCAAAGCAAAATGACGCAGTTTCGTGAAGGAATTAGCATAGAAATAGAGATATCAAGCACTGCGCACAAATTTCGCGCGTCTTGCATTTTCCACGCTTTTTACTCAAAATCTCAAACTTTACGTGCTTAGCATACATCGACTTTCAAAGAACTACGGTAAATTTAAAAACCATGGCTTATTAGCGCTATTAATTTTAAGAAGCACAAAGTTTTGTGAAAATCTTACTTATCTCATAAAAGAGAAAGACGAATGATCTCAGAGTTACGCGAATCGCATTCTAATGTCTCATGCGATTTGTTATCTGTTAATCTTCTCTATTTATTTCAAAATTCCTTTCTGAAATTTTTTAGATATTTGTAGAACCTCTTTCAATACTTGTTTAATACCTTTTGACGCAATGCAGCTTTTAAATCTTCTTTCCTCATCTTTTATAAGAGTCAAGTTTAGCAACAGATCATGACGGATCGTGGTAATCGTCAAAGTGAATGTAAAAAAGAACAAATCCAGAGCGCATTACTTTGAAGCGACCGTAGACGGTTAAGTTATGGCAATGGCATCACCGTGTTCGTGCAAAAGAAATCTAGTTTGAAACTGGGAGTCGCGAACTTCGCCGTTACAGTCGAGCGAACCATAGTTGGACGTAGTTGGAAAATAGTTTAGTGCTCCCATGAATTATAGCTGAGACGTTAGTTTACGTTACTTTAATATCCACGTTGGTGGTAGGTACAATTCTCTATGTGTAAAGCAAAAATTTTGAACTCTTTTTTTAACTTGTTGAAAACATTTAGACAATTTTTTGTCATTGCTATATGATTTATCGATAAATATTACAGTGATAAAAATTGTGCATTTAAAATTATCAGCCTGATGGATAATAATAATACCTAATGTCATTAAAAGAATCAACATAGAATAATATGTGATGGAATCGTATCCATTATTGCTAATGTGTAAAAAAAATCAATTATAATTTTTAATAAAGAATTTCTCTAACGTTTCAAAAGTGCATTTATCTTATTTAAATGATATTCTATAAGTTGAGATTTAAAGAGATTGATCGAAAGTTAAATGAAGAACTGCAAATAAGTTTAGGGGAAAGTTAAATTTGAGATGAGACAGATGATAAGAAAAATGAAGGAAGAGAATATACTTTCGATGTATATCTACAGTAGTTGGCGCTGAAAATTTCGTAACGGAATAGAGTACGATTGGTCTTCCGCACGGACTGAAACAGACCGGTCGTTCCGCTTTAAAAGTTATCAAGCGGTATGCTTTTCTAGCTGTAAAACGTGCCAGCTATCTATATCGTATTCGCCGACGCGATCGCTTTGGCTGCTTCTCTCGCCCACGGGAGAGAAGTGAGAGACGAACGAAGAAGACGAAGAGGTACGAAGGACGAGAGAGGATGGGATGAGAGACGCTAAAGTCTGCACGATGAGGAAGTTTGTTGCAAACTTTACGCGACTCCGGAGCGAAGCTGAAGAGAGATGGAATCGCGCCCGCCCGGTTTTATGGGTCGTTCCGTTTTACTTACATCATAAAAATTCCTCACGCCGCCGATTTGCCGCAAACTATTCTCCTCTCGGCAAAGAGAGTAGGAGGGAAGAAGGAATTATTGGATAGAGGACTAGGGATATATCTACGAACAACAGCAAAGTGCATACACGTGTTTGATCTATATGAATGTATTCCGCGTCAATGATTACAGCAGCGAGCTAACGTTTAATGACCTTCGTTAAATATCTTTTTAATGGAGGCGAGAGAGATTTTTTTTTATTCTGACTGTATAATTGATTAATCTTCTTTATGAATATTAATCTACTTAATTTTAATATGAAGTATTATGACCGAGAAGTCGCGTTCTTATGAAAATTTATGAAAAATCATGTCAGACTTTTTTTCCCCCCGACTATTTTTATTAGCATAGATTAACCGATAACATACCTATAATTCGAAGTATATACTTACGTGACTCACGAAAGATAACTTTTAATGCGGCAACGTTGTGGTATGAAGGCTAACGTTTGAAATTTAAACGAGCATGCTTAGCGAAACCGGTCTTTGAAAATATGCGGACAATCGTAAATTTGGTTGTCGTAAAGATTTTATTTGCATAGAGCTTGCATAATATGAACGATAATACATGTATAAATGTACTTGTAACAGAAAATTATACGGATGACACATCCTCTGCTGTTGTATATCTCTTCTTGAAAGAATTGATTAGTGACTTGCTACTTTACAAGAGTTTTGTACAAACATAAAAAAAAACGATCGCTTATAGAATCATTAAGAACAAAATGTCAACTATCCATAATCCACAGATTTCTCTTTAGTAACAGAATTAAGAACGGTTGTTTTGCTGCACGTTTTAATCTTCGTCTCAGCGAAGAAAACGAGATGCAAATTCATGATTTATTACAATTTACTACAATTTTAAAAACTAAGACCACACTATCGCTGTCCGCTCGTTTAAAAAATATGACAGCTTGTCCTTCTTTTTTATTTACCTTCGAATTGGGTAGCTTCTAATGCACAATTCGAGATTTGCTAATGCGACATATCTATGCGACACTTAGAATTTATGTATCGACATTGTATATGATTTATATGAGACACTGCTCGAATTTTGAGTGACGTAAAGGGTTTCGTCCGTTCAAAGTCATTATACTAAATTATACTTGCAATTCAATGAACTAATTAATTGTGCAATTTGCATAGGCCACTTGATCGGTTGAACTATTTTCGGGCAGTCTAAAAGGACCTTCGCAGCGGCAGTTATTTAAACAGCGATGAATAATACGTGATGTAAGAGATCCGGCGCGTTTATATTATGCTAAATCTGCAGTATTAATCTTTTATTAATTTTCATTTATTAATAAAAATAGTTAATGAAGATAGTCTTATAATAATTATCACAAAATTTTAAATTTATCGTAATCTGAATTTGTCTCTGTCGTAATTTTGGAAGATTATTTACGAAAAGTTAAATTTCTCTTTTAGACTTTCGAAGGAGCATTATTTATCTAAGAACAAGCTTAACCATGGATTTAACTTATTTTAGCTTCCCATTTTCTGTGAGTTAAGTACTTTACGTAAATAAAAGCGAGTCGGGAATTCTACCTTTTGTTATGTTTAATGCAAAGTTGGCGAAAGGACGACAAAGTTAAACGAGGCCGCCATTATTGTCCGAGCATTATCACTTTACGAGGCGCAATATCCGAGTTTAACACGTAACGATCATCCAGGAATACCTTGAACCCTCACTAAGTCAGTATAACACGGAGAATAAAGTTAGACCAGGTCGCGTTATCGGAAACAATCTTTCTTTACGAAGAACGCTACCACGCGATCGCCGATAAATACTCATCGTTAATACAAATGATCGGTATGACCGTAACCTCTTTACACGTATCGTAGAAAAAGGCGGCACGGCTAGCTATTTTTTTATATATCGCGAGCTTAAAGCCACCTCTAAAAATACCAGCTGTCTCACATCGAGGTCATCACGGACGAACGAGGCGCGATCGAAGAGAAAAAGAGTCGCGCGGGAAAACGCCGAGATTTATTCGAATGTTATTGAGATATGCGGTGTGTAGGTGGAGTTGAAATTGAGCATCATTTAAAAATTATTGGAATTGCGACGAATAGAATTCACGCTGGAAAAATCGCCAAGGTTATCCCTAAGATTGGAGAATAACTATATCTATACTTTTTTAAACTTTATCTCTCAATGCAATTATCGTAATGATCAAAGTACTGGGTATTATTTTTTAGAAAATATTCTTTAGATTTTTATATGATAAAGAATTAGAACGAGAGATAGAAAAGAGAGACGGACAGAGAGAGTGAGAAAGAGGTAATTAATACGAAGTCTTGCATAGATATGCTTTTATTAAAAAAAAAAGAAATTGTATAGCATTTGATGTATGGTGAAATATTACAACCGTAATGATTTATATAAATAGTGAACAATTTTATGTGATGAAAGTTTACTTTATATAATATAAAAGCTTATAGACTAAGATATAATTAACCGAGATTCTCTACGAGAGAGAATCGTCGCGTGTTCCACGATGATTTTAACCAGATTATTATTCGCCTAATTTCATTAATATTTAAATAGACTTTGATAAATTGAACTAATAGATGAATAGAATATAAATTTTGAGATTTATAATAAATTTCCCAAAGATTTGACAGATCCAATGTTAACGAAAATATTACTCTTAGCTTAGAGTTAATGCATTATTTGTTCAAAATTAATTATGATGCCACGCAGAAAAATCTTAATCTAAATTGATGAGAGAATGTAATGTGATTCTTCGAAATGTGTAGCGAAATTTTTAAAAATACATCGCTAATATTTAGAATTACTATTAATGTCGATGAATGTTGGATCTCGTAAAAGTATCCTTGCCAAAAATCATCAACATATAGTTATCGCAACAGTGCAGTTGTTCGGTCACAACGATACATCCAGTGTATTTATAGTAATCTACATGATTTACCCATTCGTGCACGCGGATCTCGTACATACTGGGCGAGTTGCCAAGTTGTGTTTATCAGTATTAGCATATCCACGATTATTAGCATTCGTGATCAATGTCGAGACTCTTCATTATCATAGGTCATCGAATTTCACAGAACACACATACAAAGTTATCGCGTCAAAAGTCGAGACACAAACTAATATAGCGACGATTATCGCTGCTGTCTCACGCGAAAGAATTATCGTTTTCGGAGGTGACCCGTAAATCACGTGATATTTGCAAATGTAATAATGTAAATTGGTGATTAACGTGGCACAAGCTGGCAATTGTAACGATTGTATCAGAGTTTGACGATATTGCCAAGTTTCGATCGTCTTCGATGAGTTTTCCCTTGTCCTTAAATCTGCAATAAAAAAGAAAATATAAAAATAAGTACTTGCGCGTGGACTCCTATTTTGTTCTGCAACATTATATCGAGCGTCTAGAAATCGGAGAAAATCAACGCAACGTTTTCTCATAAATTCTCCTCTTATAACCGAAGGAAATGTTTATGAGAAAGAAATGATGTAGCAGAGTGCCGTTCAAACCGCAATGGCGGTTCCTGTAGGTCATCTCAATTTCGCGAACACCAATTGGTCAACGTTGCGGACGTACTTCTCCGTATTTTCCATGTCTCTTTAAATCGATATGACGCGACACTTCTGATGCCGTATGACAATATATGAGACGTATAATTAAAACGAATGGAAATGGAGCTGTGCTATTTGCAGTTTCCGCGAATGTAACGACTTCACTCAGGAAACTTCGCTCAATTAATGGGAGATATGATTATGCTCTTATTACGTTTTATACGTTGTATCATAAAAATGGAAGGAACGGTAATGGAAAAGCCTCGAAGAAACTGCATCGAGACGCGTGCGATTTCTCACAAATCTAACTTACCATCGATACCGTAACCCGACTAGCTGAGGAATTAATATTTACTTGTCTCTTGAGTTTCTATTTCAAACTTAAATTGATCAAATTAATTAAACAGTTCCGCTCAAATATAGTAATAAATTATAATGAAAGATTGCCAACTCGATTGCACTTCATCTTCTCGATATTTTACGAAACATTATTTTTGTTTATCAATTTAAAAACAAAGATAACATTTATAATAATATCATATGGAAGCAAGAGTCATAAACGTAACATATTCTTGCATGACTGAAATCTTCTTTCTTTATTCATGACTATCTAAATAGCGTTTTATTCTGCGATTATCGATCCCATCTCAAGGCTCTCCTTTACGACCATAAATCCTCGCGCGGAAGTAACATCACCGGTATCAGGAGTGGCCCTCCGTAATATATACGAACAAGTATAATCGGCCACCACATTGCCTTCCACTACTTTTTGATCGCGTAATGCGATTTACCGGCCGGTGGATCGATCGAGGTGTATTAATATTTAAAATATGACGCCGGTGACGCAGGCTATATACCCGTTCTGACACGTATATACGGATACATATACATGCTATATACCGGTTGTACCAGTCTGTGGACGACGGGTTGGAGGTTGGAGGGAGAGGCATCCGGCGTCAGGCGTAACGCCAGAAACTGGAACGACCAGTTATTCGACTCGCGCGGAGCGTCTCTCGGCGCAAACTTTCTTCCCTTCCTCCCTCTCCCTCCCCCCCTCCCTCCCCCTCCCCCCCTCTCTCTCTCAACCCTGTCTCTTCTAAGAAACAAGTTGAAACATAGTTAGCATCTCCCAACTCGCTGTCGCGATGATTTCTGAAGACATCGTCGGTTTACACATTCTTAAGCATGGATGCGGACTTCGGTTTAAATTCTCTAGCGAATTTGTGCTGCCGCGTTACGAAGTTCGATCTCGCCTGAGTGCTTCGGTGTCGAAATTATTCGAGCTTAGTCATCGAGAAGATTAAAACATCGTGCGTAGGTACACATTAGAAAAATTAATTAATCGTTGCTAACGCGCGATTTTTCATTTTTTTTCAGTAACAAACTAGTAAACTTAGCGTCATTCACATTCACGGGAGACGGTCAAGCGAGATCGAACTTCATAATCCAGGTTGATTAAAAGTTTCGTGATCAAGAAGTAGGGATTTCCGAGACTATATAAACTAACTGTATAAACTAGCTCAAAACAACGATATTCCTAAACATAGGCCAGGAGCAATTCGCTCGATAGTCCGTTAAACTTTTCCCTAACGTAATCGTGACGCTCTCGATTTAAGTTGTAATCGAAGTTAAAGGGTTACAATCCCCGTCGTTTCGCAGTGAAATGTTCTGAAAGTTGCTCAACGTAATCCCCGTCAATTTGATAGAGTCGAAATTAGGAAAACCCCAACAGATATGTGTGTGTTTGTGCGTGCGCGCGCGCGCGTGTGTGTGTGTGTGTGTGTGTATGCGGCAACGCCTTATAAGTTCGTCCAGCGCTGTGTGTCTCGCACCTTAATCGGTCCCCAGTCGCCGACCAGCGCTTAAGAAAAGTGTTTGGGACGCGCTCGGAATCCAGAATTCGTTCGCACAACCCTCACGCATCTCAACGGGACGGAGGGAAGTCTTGACCGTAGGGACGAAGGGCAGAAGGGACGCGATGCCTAGCACGTTCCAGCGAAATGCCTGCGCGAGCGTCGCTCTAGGCGATACGTGCGGAATACTAACAATAAGTGCCCGTGCTGCTCTCGTGCTCTCAGCAAACCGTACCTCGCGCCTTCGAGTGACGTCCGGTGTCGTTGCGTTCATCTATTGCACATGGCTTATCCCCACACAGCACAATTCTTCTTTCAATAGATATTCAGAAGACATACCTTCATTATATCATAGGTCGTAGAACATCCTATGGATACGTTCTAAAGAATGTCACTTGGAGAACTATGTTGCGTTGTGTGGGGTCCCCTACAGAAAAGAAGTTTTTCGCATATCATGGTTAAAGAGTTAAATCGACACAGATCGTGTTGATAATGATAATTACACGATACGATAATTGCTAAATGTTTTTTAAAACATTCTCGGTTCTCCGTTATCGCGAAATGTGATACCCGACCTTCGGTTACATATGATTCTTCGGCTACGAGGGAGGTCAAAGGGGATTCATCCATGTATCATTTCGATTCTTTATGGACCCGAGTAATCTGTTAGCTGTCCCAGATATTCGTGACCTTTGCCACACACATACTTCGTGACAATGTTTAGACGGATGAGGTGCAGCAAATTGCGGCCACGCCAACTGTAATTGGAGTGTGCGAGATGCCGGCGGTGATGCCTATCGTTTTCAAGTAAATTAATCTTGAAACGTAACACCCTACTCCGCGAGTACCAATTAACGTAACGGCGCTTCCTTATCGGCGCGGTCTGATCTTTAATTTGTAAGAAAACGGCCGACGCGCTTGCTCGCGTATTCGCGCACTCGCGAAGCCTGGATGCGCAGCCGCGCGCTCTTAATTTCAATGGATAGGAAAGCGTGGAGCACGCTACAAGAGTTTCACGATCGATGAATAGAGCATACGGTATGTCTCGCGCGCCGCGCCGGAGGTACTTATCGAAGTTTCTAATCGTTTCTCCTTGAAATCGCACGGATTTCATTTCTCCGCGAGCATCGCAGCACAACGGTTACTCGCGCAACATCGTTTAAGTGGCAAACTTTGAATGAGAATTCCCATCAATATCGAAACCCTCGGGACATGCCTCTCTTATTTCGTATATAATTAATTCACGTACATTTTATACCTTTCCCAAGTTATTAATTTACATTCATAAATCTAAATTGTTCAGTCGAGTCGATTTTATTAAAACTCATCGATCTTTATTTTATTGTCTTCTACGGAACAATTATACAATATTATACACTATTAGAAATGTAATCATGAGTTTCCTTTACATGTAAATGAAGCTCGTGATTATGAATGAGATTAAAAGTAATGAATGATTTAACTGAAAATTAAGTTATAATAGTTACTTAAATGAAATGAACATGTACATTAAATTTATGAAATTTAATATACTTTTAATAAAATTTTATGAAAAGTATATTAAATTTCATAAATTTTCATGAGAAGTACATTAAATTTTATGTACATGTACACAAATATACTTTTTAATATAAATACATTAAATTTATAATATAATGTCATGAAATTAAATTCAAATGAAATTAAATTCAATTGCCTAATTTAAAAGTTAATAAAATTTAAGAACATTTCTAACAGTGTATATAATTTTGAAGGCAAAAAAACGGACAAGATAGATTAATAAATGTTGAGTTTAGAATCTGAAAAATGTACTTTCTCATTCGGATTTACGAGTCTTTAAATGTCTTCAAGAATCGACTATAAAAAATAGTAGTATCCTTTCGTCACGGAAGCGCATATCTGCGCTGTTGGCGAAACCGAGGGAACTTATCTGCTTCGCTTTCGTGCATGGATCCTGCACTTTTATCGTGTCGCGTTGTGATAGACGAGCCTCTCTTCGAGTTTCCAGAACGCGACGCCATTTCCAGGAAGCACGCCGGAAGGTCGCGATTGTCTCATGTGACGCGATATCGCGAGTGCTCGTGTAGAAAATGCTCGCGATATTTCGACCTGCGATTACAAGAGAGCTGATATGACGAGAACGTGAAGAGAAGAATCTATCAAACACACGTAGTTGATAATATTAAAAGTGTACTATCCTCTTTTCAGTGTACAGAATGCATTTTTTCCTACTGAATTGCTTGCGTTTTAATAAATCATTAGAACTGCATCACAAAATACAGAAATTCTAGTAGTTTATTAAAACGCAAGCAACTCAGCAAAAAAAAATGCATTGCATACTGCAGTATAGGCAAATGAAGATTTATAATTTTTAACATATTTATTTTCAAAATTGATATTTCCGTAAATCGGAAAACTCATTTCATAGAAAATAGAGCAGTAAAAATAATATTGCTAATAGATATCTTCAAACATATTTTATCAAACAATTGTCAAGCAGTTTCAGAATTTAGCAAATTAAAATTAACGTTTAAACAACACAGAAACTATCAACATTCAAAATAAAACAGAAATAATGATAATATCGATAGACAGCATTGACGTACAACATTCCTTTTCTAGAACAGAAACCGATATTCCACGTTTAGAGTCGTAGCTGGCATAGTTCAATATAAGTAAGTACCAGCGGCGAAAGTTATGCACCACGGACAATATTCTCGCGGAAGGTGCATTATAGATGAAACAGCACGAAAGTTCGCCGTGCGCGCGCGCGTAAGAAGGCGGAGTCGTGGCCGTAAATAATAAGTCAAGTTTTACCGTCCGTCAAGCTGAACAAGGTGCTCTCCGGCGTGACATAGATACGTTAACGCGGCTTGCGATCTCAGAAAAGCCACGTTAACATGAACTCGTGACTCTAACCTCCAGCCTTCCTTCCTTCTCAAGGACGACATTCACGAGAGCGCCTGTTTTGCAACGGTCATGTCTGCGCGAACATAAACCTCTTTTCGTGAGTCATGCTACCCACGTTCTCGCGTGGCGAAAAAGAAGGAACCGCGCGCGCAGTACCGGCATATTTTTTTATCGCGAGTTTAGATTTTGTCGGTAAGCCGGATACGAGAACCGGTGAAACCTCCCCCTTCTCGTCTCTGTGAAAAGATTCAACGAGAAATCGTCTGTATACAATGAGCAGTCGTTACGTAAAGTCCGCGAAAGTGCAGAGTTTATAGCAACTATAAGAACGCGATTAACGGCAGACTCGTCTTATCGTTCGCCTCAGCCGAGCTTTCAATCTTTCTCTGGTAAAGCTTTCACCTTACAAGGATATTGTTCGTACGGTCGCTACGATGATCTTCACGCAAGTTGACGTGACTTATTGACGCTTCTATTGTAATTAAACTTTGTACGATGTATAAAACGTAATAATGGAGCACGTAGTTCTGTTGCAATTAAACTTTACTTATTATGTAACTTATAATAAGAGTTACAAGATCATAAGATTGCGCAGGACACGTGAAGTCCAGTGCCGTTTTTATATTAACATCAATTAAATTAAATTATTTCATATTTAACGGCTTGTATTAATTGGAAATTACTCAACGTGTATATATTTAAATATGTAATAATGATGTGTACGCGTCGTTATAATGCCGATATTGTATGCGTGTAAACAGGGTGGTCTGATCACGAGAATCATCCCTACTATATAGGTCTTTATACTCCCACTCACGATATTCCGTCCGCTATTATTACATTTCTTCACGACACAGCAAGCGTATAACGATCTAATAAACCGGTCCCCTTCGATCTCGCCCGGTCGGAATCTCGAGGCCGGAGATATTCTCGGCGGGCGTGTAACATCAAGACGAGAGTGAAGATCGCACAGAGGTCAGGCACGGGAACCGCTTTCATCATCCGGTACGTTGCGGTCCGCTTCTTCCCCCTTTCCCAGCGCGCGTTCCCTTCTTGCGCGCCTCCTTCAATCCGGGCCCCATCTCCTCATCCTCGCATCTCGTATCTCGCTGGGCCGGGCCCGCCAAGCTCCGTTCTCCGTCTCTTCCTCGTCCACTTTTTCCTTCTCGGTTCCCTTCCTTGGTACCCCTTCACCGCGCTACGACGGATACACGCCGTAGTTATGCGTTACACATACAGGGGGACTGCATAATACATAACGACTCGACCCGTAGGTAGGCAGGCGCTACATGGTCAGGTAAATAGGAGTCTGAACCTGTCGAACCGGTTTTTCTTCTCCATCTTCTTCTTCTTCTTCTTCTTCTTCTTCTTCTTCTTCGATTTACCCCATCCTCGCCGTCGCACTTCTTCGACCACCTCCTACTCCGAGCCGATGATCGACTGCCATCGCCATCGGCAACAACCGTCACCCTCTGCCCACAGCTCTTCATGACCGGAGGATGGAAAGGGTCCAAAGGGAAGGGGATTAACTCGAACTGCGAGATTTGTGCTCAGGGACGTACTTCCCGTTGCGTTGCAAACCGCTTGTCATCATTGACATCATGTTGCCGGCTATATTGACAGAATACTAGTCATCGTTGGTCCATCCTTGATCATATATTTCATGGTACCTGATACAAAAGAAACGATAAATGATGTATTGTAGAAAGAATGTTTTCATTCGTATTAACTAATAATGCTTTATATTATATTATGAGATTAATATAATTACTGTTTCGTTTTTTTATTATATTCGTATCATTGCACTTATGAGAGTCACAGCCCCAATGCTTCAAAGATCGATCTTTTTTGTTTGGAAAAATAATCTAAAATTCCAAATTAAGAAGTAATATATATATATATATATGTATAATATTCGATTTTCTAAGATCATCTATTTTCATATTCTTAAACATTTTTATTTTCTTTAAGGTACTATATCATTGATCATTAGTTACATGGATTTTATAGATTATATAATGGATCTTTTTCAACACAAAAGTTATATTCACGAATTATTTGATTTTCACTAGTCACAAAAATCACTACTAAAATTAAATTAGGTTGTCAATATGATTTTTTGTTATAGAAACGTATAAAATTTACGTAATAGACAATTTGGAAAATTCTATAAATTATTTGGAGCAATTTCTATACATTTTCTATTGAAAAGCTAACACTTCTAATTCTTATTCGAAATATGTTATATGACACATTATAAAAATATTGATTAGATAGTATTTGAGTTCGCTTGGTCGGATATAATTCATGAGTTCTGAATGACGATGCTATTTTGCGACAAAAACCGTTGGATTTAAACTGATCGTGAATCAATAAAAGTAGGTCAACTGTAATATATCTTTCAATACGGATCTTTTATAAGAGAGAGAAACTTTCAAACGGTAACTTATCATTCCTTATAGTAATCTTCAATATTTAGTCAAAAAATAAGTTGAACGACCAAAATTTCTTCTTCTAAAATTTATATTTATGATATATAATGTGAATCATCATACTTTTGAATAGAATTGTATAAGATAACACTGATAGAATTTGACAATAGTGAGAAAAGTCATAACGAAATGCGACACTAGGAGTTAATTAGTCTCACAAATTAGTAAGCATAATGGCGTCGACAGGAAGATTGCGGACAACTTCCAGGAACTTTCTAGCCGCGAGTTTAACGCGCGGGCTGTGTTTGACGTTGACTTTACAAGAGAAAGATAAATAGACAAAGGGAGAGAGAGAGAGAGAGAGAGAGAGAGAGGTGGGGAGAGATAGAGGAATTCGCCTGCAAAGGGCTAGCAAATTTCGATTATATCTTATAATTCTGTTCTATTACCTGAACCGAAAAGAGAGCCTCTCTCTAGTTTCTCCTGCTTGACGGCAAACTGGCCCCAATCATCCGACCCTGTATGTGTGCTTCTTGTCCTGCAGCTTGCCTAACAACACACAGAACGACCCCCTTTTCCGCTTATGAACACACACGCGACACGAACAACGCGAACGAGCGCGCCGTCGCAGCGTGATCGCGTTATTGTCGGACAAAGCGCACAAAACTCGAGCTGCGCTCGCATGTTTGTGGTGTACGTATGAGATCCGACGTTTCCTCTCCTTTGTGTGGTATTAGCTCTCCTTATTTGGTCCTTCGTCCCTCTCTTCAGCTTTAACCCCTGCACATTTCAAAGCGAGTTCCTTTTCTCTCTCTATCTCTTTTGCTAAATTCTTTTTCTATCCCTCCGTTGTTCTTCACGTTCGAACTAAGCAGACTGCAATTTGAAATTCTAGTAGAACAACTGGATGGCTTAAGAGATAGTAAAAAGAAGAGACGAAGCAAAAAAAAAGTATTTTGCTAAAAGGTGGATTTATCAAGCTAAACGAAATTTCAAGTACCTTAATACGACTTTGTAGAAATATTAGTTCTACTACAATTTAAAGCGGAATTTAACAGAATTTAATCAAGTATATATTTTAATAGTTTATTGATCGAATATTGAGTTCAAGTTTGTTAATTATACTTATCTTTTTTTGAAAATATTTTAATTTATAGTTAGATACGATTTTATAATAAGTAATAAATCAAAATATAATAAATAATATGTAAGAATACTACGTAATTTAACAAAAATTTAAATTAATTACAATGAAATTAGAAAATCGTAGACATAAAATTTATGCAAGAAAATATCGACTTCGTATCTCAGAAAATCTGATCTCTTACGTAGTCTGGGAGTTGTCACGATACAAATAGGTTAACTCACAGAATGCAAATTATCGAAGCGAATCACTATGTCACCATAGCGTATTGCCGTCATCGTATAACTTGGAATACGAACATAGAACCCGCGGTACTCCGCCTTGGCCGAGTTAAGAAAAATGAAATTACAATATTCTTTTCTCAACAGCAATCAAATATTATCTTTGAACAGGAAAAAGAATTTTAATTTTCTCTAAACCCCTAAACTTGACAGTATCCCATAAGATATATTTTTATTCTGCATTGTTATTATAATTAAAAACAAACAAATTACATCTTAAAAATTCCTAAGGCCCTTATGTTTACATGATTGTCACATTAAATTAATCGCAAGAACAAAATTCTTGCGATTAATTTAATTTAATATAATTTAATTTTTAATTTACTTTGTTTTATGAAGCTCAAATAATTTATATTTATTATTGCATTATTTATTTTTCGCTAGTATATTTATTTCCTTTAGTGTATTTTTTATTACAGCGTATTTTTTTAAATAAAATGACTCTTTATTTCCATCAAGTTTGAGTCAACTGTTAAATTAAAAAAAACTTTTATGTGCTTCTTTTTTTTTCTCTCCAACACATTAGTGTTGCAGTATATAACTGCTTCAAAAATGGAACTGTTCAGAAAAATATTGATGCATATTGGACGGGTGTTGCATGATTTGTTCGCGTGATATTACATCGCAAGAGAAAGCACGCGTCTGTGCGCTTCGAATCATTTCTTCGTGATATTCCTCGAGGGACGCCGTTAGAAAGTTTAGGTAACCGCGACGTAGCATGTAAAGCTACTCGTTACATTATTTTACATCGGCCCTATATACTATACACATGTGCAACGAAGAAGTTTGAAACAAAACGCATCCCGTACGTTGCATTTTGCCGACTGTACACCATTATCGCGATCCCTTTATCTCACTACCGCGAGCGAACATTAGTCATGCGTGTGTCTCGCGAGTGTTAATTATTACTATGAGTTATATTACTTTTATTTTCTCAGTCGCGCTCGTCAACACGCTCTAAATATCTGTACCTGCATCTCCGGAGAAAATTATTTGTTACTTAATATGGGCATACGTAATAGAAAGCAGTTTCACAATAATAAATACGTAAAAACGTAAATTTGCTGGCATGACATCGAAAAAGAGAGACACAAAAACTATTAAATTAAAAAAAATGTGTAGATTTTTATATAGTTTTATTAAAGTTTATTTTTTATTTATCTCTTATTTATGGAAATGAATCTTCTGATACAAACCAAAATAATGCATAAACAAATCAACAAAAGAATAAAATTACAGAAAAATCTCGTCATTTTTATTTTATAAAATGGATATAAGGTAAGGTTACTGATATCGCTTTTCATATAAAGGCTTATAACTCAGAAAATATGAGTGTAATATTTTTAATTTGTTTATAACATAATAAACTTCGAACTTTTCCCTTTTTTATGTAATGTTTTTTATAATTTTTTTACATTATTATAATATTTTAAATGAAGATTTTTAACATGACTATTTATTGAACTATTTAACTTACATTTTTTACGATTCTGTTATGAAATATGTTGAAAAATAGCAACGCTATCATGATTTTTTATTTACGTAAATAAACGCTTCTACTGCATTAAATATAACGCAACAGCGTTGAAATACCTTATAGTTTTTAAACAATCCGCGAGAAAGTGTGTAAATACAATAATTGAATTTTTAGACGAGATAGTACAATTTAAAAACCAATGCGATATCAGCAACCTTATTCTATTCTTCAATTCACGTATTAGCTTAGTTTTATACTACATATGTTTTTCTCGTTATAAATACATTTTATTCACATACACACTCTACAAAAACACACATACACATCAGCCTTTATATAGATATTTAAATTTCTCATATATTTGCTGCCTTCTTCATTTTAACAGCCTTTTACCGACCGCTTTTTGCCATGTCGCTACGCGTCATTTATCACTTATGCGAATACACGTGCGCATCTATACGATATATGATTTCTTTTGCGCAACGAATCGGTTTTCAATTTCGTTGGACTAACGAGCCAATGAATCTCTTTCTCCCTTTTCTATTTCTCTCTTTCTCTCAGTATGCTCTGCCATTTGATATCCAACATATGCAACTTGCTCATCCACTCGGCACATTTATTCCCTTTCTCCTTCGCGATAGAGTTATATGAATCGTCTTAACTCCATTAAGCAGATGTATAAGCTGCTTGGAAGCTGGTTCCAAAATTATATTAGCAATTAAGTTAATCCATATTTAATGTCTCATTTCCAATGCCTAGATTTATATTAGATTTTAACTGAATATTTTAACAAAAAGAAAGAAATTATTTTTATAAATTTTTATTTTGTAAAAAAAGTTGACATCTTTTGGATATATGAAGAATAATTTAAAAAGAAACAATATATGTATCCAAAGATTTTTTCTTTTATAAAATATCTGTCATTGTGGAAAAAAACGTTCAACAAAACCAACATTTTCTGTGGTATCAAATTTGCGACAAAGCCATCGTTAAAATAAATTCTATTTCGGCGGAATATCCTGTTTCATATATATTTGATTTCCTACAATTCAGATTACTTCTTTGAACCTATGAAAAATCATCGTTTAATTTCTGGATTTATATTTTTACCTTTATAATATTGGATGTTCGTATTATTCTGACATTTCGATTACCATTCTTGATAATCTCTCATATTGCTTGCGCTTTATTTAAAAAGCTTTATTGAAGCAATAAACTTAAATAAATTTTACCTAGAAACAAATGTCTTTTTAATTTCGCTATACAATATCTTCAAAAATTAATCGAAAGTACGATTAAATGCAAAAAAATTAAGAAAACCTGATATCGAAAATTGATCAGATTTTTTTTTATCGGATTTTTTTATTCATCGACCTCACGTTTTATTTTATTACCCATCAAAAGTTTGATATCGCCTAAAGCGACAATGTTAGAATCCATTTCTTTTGTCCTGATCGACAACTGTATAGATTTATTTTTTACAGTTAAACTACAGTATGCCCTTTTTGTACTTAAAGTGAAATAGCTATGTTTGAAAATTATTGAAAGTGGAAAGTTTCAGTATAATTCGCAATGGAATAAAAGCAAGCCTTATGACAAATCATGTCTCTTTTTTCTTCGATCTTTTACCGTTAGTTCTCACAAACTTTCATCGTTTCTGATTTCGAACAAATGTCGAATATTTCATGAAAGGATTTTGCTCAATCGCTATCTCTGCTGAATTAATTCAGCACGAACTCCTCGGCGAAATAACTACACCGGATGTCTAACATTGCCAAGGGAAATACGGTCAAAAGGTGAAATCCGTACCACTTCCCCCTTCCCTGATGCTTTAAATAATCAACGTTCCAAAAATTAATTATTTTACAGTCATAAATTGGCAATTTAGCAATAACATATCGTAGTATATAAAATTATCTCTTTATTCATATTGTTATGAAAATTATAACACCGTTTATTGGAAATAAAAGTCAAAGCACGAAGAGATCCAAAATATTCAATTGAAAGTAGATATTGAGTTCCTTTTATGTCAAAGGCATTCATTTGTGTAGACATTCCACAAGAAAGAGTTGCCGGTCAACGATCCCGGTAATTACGAGTGCGACGTCGAAGAATCGATATCGGCTTCGATGCGGTTTCGATGCCAATCGGCACAATTTCAATTTCGCCGAGCGTAGTTCTTTAGTGTCCCTTCCCCCACGTGTCCACCGCAATGATTTACGGGGAAACCGATCCCGCACGATGACCCCCTTTTGCAGAAAATCACCGCCAAGGACGGTTGTGACTGTGCGCCAGCGCTCGATAATAAACGAGATAGCGTAGTGACCGAGTTATCGTGAAATGGTTCGCATGCCCGAGATACTCGTGATACGCGTGATCTCATAAATGTATATTCGCTGCTTCAATTTAAGATCCTTTGTACAAGAATTTCGTTAGTCATGCAATGTGAATAAACTCATAAATACGCGTAAGGCTATTTCCTTTTTCTTTTAATACGATTATACGAATCTTCTCACATGAGCAATCTCGTCGTTTTATTCTCATTTATAATTCGCTGTTACATATAAATGAGTGTTCGATAATATGAATATTAAGTAGGTATTTCTTTTTTCTTTCTTTGCTATTTGAAACTACAGAGCGAAGCAAACAACTTTATTTTGTTAGGCTTTGTCAGCATGTACACGTATTAACATTAAGTCATGAGTCGATTTTGTCGTGGACAGTTTACATTCCGAGTGCAATTAATATTGAATATTGAATTAATCGGAATATTGAATTAATATTTGTCTTCCGTATATTTCTCTTCTGTTTGTCCCTTCGGACAAATGTTAAGCTCAATTCGATAAGAGGATACTTGTTTTCACATATAATTTGTTTTCCTCCAATTTAGAGATATGTTGATATATCAGTATATATGTCGATATCGATTGGACTTTGCCACGTGCTAAATTCCGTTAATTCTGTGAATTGAAGAAGAATAAGAAAATCCTACTTTCTTCTTTCATGATATTTCGAGTTCCAAGGTCGCGCGCCTCCGTCCGTCGAACTTCTTTCGTGAAGTGTGAGTGAAGTGAGCAGCCGGAAAGTTTTAAATCAAATCGGATTTCCAACTTGGCGACTCCCTGCCGATGACCTGAGAACTTACTCGTTTCATTTTGTTAATTTCTTTTGCACGCGTAAAAGAGGAAAGGAAAGAAAAAATATCCATTGAAAATAGAAATCTCCGAAGACACCGAAACACGACTGACAAAAAGCAACATTTTCTTAATCAAGGAAGTCCGACGAAGGAAAAACTTTATTTATTGAAGAGATAAAGAATTCCTGAATCTTTTATCCTTTCGAATAAAAACAATTATCGCTTAAGTGTCGGAAATAGTCTCGAATATTGCTTGAAGAAGAGCTTTATTGATTTATGTTTCTCTTTTTCTTCTTCTTTTTTATTAGACAATAAACATTTAAATTTCAAATATTACTTTGAAATCAAATAAAAAAATTATTTGATTTAAAAAAAATAGAAATTTTTTCTTTCACCATTGAAGAAATCTTTCTTTGGGTGCAATTTTTTTTAACAGACTATGTTGCATACCATTTTCTACAATCACACCTCAAATATGAATATCAAATCTAATGTAATGTGATAATCTTTTTTCAAAAATAATATTATATTGATACCAATCACATTAATATCAACTTTATTATTATTTATTACACTCAGAGAAAGATTTCTTCGATTCGAAGAAATGTTTCTTTGCTATATAGTTAAAGAATAAATTTCTTTGATTTGAGTGTCATTTCTTTAATTTCAACATCATTTTTTGAAATTATAAATAAATTTTTTATTTGATTTTATAAAATGATATTCAAATAGAAGAAATGCCATTCAAATCAAAGAAACTTTTTTTTTAACCGTACAGCAAAGAAACATTTCTCTGAATATCGAATCGAAGAAACCTTTCTCGGATGGTTGTATTAAAAAATATTATGTCGCAATATTTATGATAGCACTCATTGTTGATAGCACTTTTAATTTATAACTTGCTACTTTATTTTAATTTTTAATTTTCTTATTTTTGACATTTTATAAAAGTAATTGAGAAGATACTGTCGCCGTGCATCTTGTGTAGAAAGATTTATACTTTTTTTAGTATTCAGGACGCGAATTCCAGACAAGTTTAGAAGAGAGAGGGCAGCGAGTCCGATGACACCTGTGTCACTTGAGAAAAGCCGAGATAAAACTCAGACGGCAGACTGAAGTATTTTCTCGCGCCTTTGTGCGTCGTGGAAAAGGAGAGGGGGAGAGGGAGGGAATAGCAGAGATCAGGTTTCTATCCTATCAGGGGTGTGTCCCTAGTTGGGTGCATCTGGAGAGGGTAGCAGGTAGTAAAAACCGTCACTGTAGGGACACCAAGGGAGGGAGGAACCAGACTTTGAGAAAGAGAGGAAGGGCTGACAGGGACACGTGAATCCCACCACCCTCATCCCTGGAATGTATCGCGTCATCGCACCAAGCCCCCTGTCCCCTCTTTAGCCCTTCTCGCTCTTTACTTTTTTTTTGTCGAAATTGTTACCCAGCGACGATTCCACCCTTCAATGTCCCTTTGGCGTGCTATTGTGTACGCAGCTTCGATTCAACTGGCAGCACAGCTGGCTCGTTCGTCGGGAATGTCCTCGTCGCAATGTCGCTTCGATCGATTTCAGTCGCAACCAGGGCATTTAATTTTCACCCAGCAACCCTTTCGAGTCGCATCAACACGACCCTCTTATAATGGAAGCAAGGCTTTAAAAAATAATTCTATCTCTCAAATCAATTTGGTATAGTGGAAATATTTATTTTTTTCGAGACCATTTTTCACATTTTATCTGTATGACTTTGGAATTTTTTTCCAGGAAATATATGTATTTTTCAAGGAAAAATATTTGTTTTGATTGAAAAAATATTATTTTGCCTTTATCTTTTATAAAGTTGAATCATTGAAATTTTCACTTCTTCACCTTTAAAATTTTATTTCTCTCAGATTAAAAAATATATAGAGTGACATTATAATAACGTCTTTATTTATTATAATTGTCTTGTGAAGTTCTTTTAATTTTATCTGCGTCTTGTACGATTTAAATTCTTGCAAGATAAATTCTGCTGTGATTCTAACTTCAACATTTTTATCTACAACAAATATATGGATTGCTGGGATTTTTACCGGCAATAAACTATGCCGACACTGTCATAAGGGCACCAGCATTATATTGCATGGCGGGTTTGCCCGTTGTGTGCGCCAACGAGATAGCGGCCGAAATTATCGCCGTTTCTGAGAAAACAATTTTTTTCTCGCGGTCGATCAAGTCAGCAAGATGTGGGCCAGAGGTCGAGCTCTATCGTCGTGCGATAAATGAAATACAGGGCGTTTTTTTTCACGGATTAAAAGGATCCTGATTCTTTTCTCGTTTTCTTTTCCTTGAGCGACTCGAACAGCGACCTTTTAAATATTCGTGCAGCTACATTGCGCAAGTGCAACCAATCCGGAAGTAGTATCAACTGTCTTCATTTTTCATCGCGTTTCTCACCCAGAGGACGAATCTATCGGTTAAATATCACAAGCCTCGTATATATTAACGGTCGAAGATTAGAACAGCAGTTAACGAGCTCGCTTGGATAATATTTTATTCGCGAGTCACGATAACCGGCAACCGTTATTTGCCGTAAACACGAAGGTCGTAATTCGCAACATGCGCGATGGTTCGCTCTTGCTCATGACGCGATAAAGGCTGGTTTACATACATACATACCACTTTCGAGCGAGTAATTGGCCGATTAGGCCGCTGACATATTGAAGTCCATCTAATATCGGCATTGCTAATAAAAGTCACATAAATTATAGCATATAGCGCGAAGCGAAATAATTGATGATGAGAGTCGAGCTCTCTAACATATTATTGCTAATATCTTCATTAAGTATATGCTGTTTTTACTAAGAATGATATTGCTTCATTATATGATCCTGTTATTCGAATCTTTCATAATTTCCATTGAAATAGCTGCTTTGATAAAAAGTTATTATTATATTCTTAATCAGCTCTTACAGAATCAGCTTGATCATTATATATTATTATACAGCGCACAATAGAGAATATATAAATAACATATATACAGTAGAATGCATACAATAGAATATTAATATACTCTATGCACAATTCAAATGCAATTAATCGTTTCGAAATACGATTCACATGCTAAATCGCGTAATCATAGTACATACCTCGACTAATATCTCAATTGCAATCTTTCCTTGGTATTCTCGATGTTCGATGAACCCTTTAAAAAAAAAAAAAAAACCGGGCCTTTGAGCATCGCGAGTACGCACGATACGACGGCATGCATAACGTGACATCGCATATGCATGCTTATCGATGCCCGATAGCGAGACGCGTAAGCGTCTACAAATAGCAAAGCCGATAACCCGATGTCAGACTCTCAGAAGAGTCGCCCTCGATTCATTTGACGAGGCAAAATGTTGTTATATGTCGTAGTCACTAAAAAAGTCGATCGTTAATGAACACCTAAATATAGATGGCCGTTATCGATATTAAATACAATGAAATTGATATCTCTTAAGGGATATCTTCCTCTTTGATAAATTTCGGCGAAAACAATCTTACACGTTACATGTAATATTTTTATCGTTATTGACTTGTGATAGTAGACTTGTGACTTCGTTAATCTAATGTAAATCGATTGCACAGCAGGATAAATATTGATTAGTGATTAAAAATATGCATTAATAAATATGCATTAAGAAGATATGAAGATGATGTAAATAATCATGCAATTGAATCTTAACAGATTAAATTAAGTCATTTGAGATTTTATTTAATCAATAAAATTTAAGGTCTCTTATGCAACAGATTTAAATTATTATTTAATATTATATAAGTCATATTAAATTTCTCTATATTATTACGCAATATTCATTTCTCACTTTTAATTTCAAGATTTGTGAATAAATTAATTCAATAATAATAAGATATTAGATAAAGTTATTAGATAATAATATCAATAGAAATTAAAATTATCTATAAAGAATACAACGTATATATCAATGAGTGAATTTTGCGAAATTTTGCTGCTTTAAACATAACTTATTTATAATTATTTATAAGTTTGAGCAATAGAATCATTACGTATGCAGAAAAATCAGACATAGATATAAAATATAACGATATAGAATAGCTGTGAAAGAGCGATAGTAACAATAATTCTCGCAATGAATTTACATTTACATAATTAATTAAAAATTTATGCGACATTTACGGAAAACGTAGACATGTAGAAACAAGAATTTAGCCGAATCTCCAATATATATCCGTCCGCTACGAAAACGTCAGTTAGGCTTCGTTTAACTTCGTTTCATCGAGGTCTCCGACAGAACCACGATCGTTTTTCACTCATCGAACCAGTTTCGTTGAGGCTTATCGGACCCGGTTCGACTTGCAAGTTTCCGCGCAGCGGTCCGAGACGTTTGAGAGTTTCACCATCGCCGACGAGCCGGTCAGAGAACCGGCTCTACGTCTCGAAGAAAAAAAGGTGAGTCGAGCGTGTGTACCTGCCGTAAAATCGGTCGGGAAACGATCGGCTGGAACAGCAGGAGGGACGGTTATAAATAACCATTTCTCACGGTTTCCTCGCAGCGCTACATTGCGAAAAGCGCAGGTGGAGAGAAGTCGGGATGAGCGAAGCGATGTGGAAGAAAAAATACAATCTTTGGATCGTTTGGTAGAAATAAGGCGAAACGATGGGAAATAATAGACTAGACTCTTTGGCTTTTTTTTTCTCGAACGTTTCTAAATTCTTGAGCTCTGCATTATCTTTCGGTTTCTATTTTCTAAATCAGGATATACATACAATTGTATATTCTGAACTCTATAAAGATGTTACATGTTTGTGGATATTTAAATTTTTACATTTCTTTGAAAACTCCAGCTGTTATCACCGTTTGAATAATTTTTCGTAAAAGTATGGAATTATTTCAAATTTCCCAGATTTTTAGGGACCCCACCCACCCACCCACCCACCCACACACACACACACACACACACACACACACACACACACACACACACACACACACACACACACACACACACTACTACTACGTACGTAGTTAGAAGTACGTAGTACTACTAAGTAACGTAAATACTAGTACGTACGTTACGTACGTAACTTACGTACGTAGT
>NW_012130065.1:9830508-9834984 GCF_000143395.1 Atta cephalotes
TACGTACGTACGTACGTACCGTACGTTACGTACGTGTACGTACGTTACGTACGTACTTATTATTATTACGTTACGTTATATATAGTGTGTCGCGCGCGCGCGCGCGCGCGCGCGGTGTGTGTGTGTGTGTGTGTGTGTGTGTGTGTGTGTGTGTGTGCGCGCATAACTTGCATCTCAGCGGGATCGCCGGATTGTTCCGATCCATTATGCTTTCACCAACGGACGTTACATTCTTCGTTGCCTTTGGTAGGAAAATCCTCATTGAAGAGGATGACTGCTCCTCCTCCAGCAGGATCTGGGTCGCCGCTGTTATCCTAACGGTATATAATGAGACGCCATTGCGAGGCGCATCGCGATGGAGTTCGAGAGAAAGGACTACTACGGGGAACTGGATCCTGCGTCGAATGATCGCAATCTATATCACGAAGAACGATAGGAGAGAGGCTACCACGAACACAACAAGTTACAGGACGGAACACTGTTGTCGATTTAATAGCATTGCTAAAAGCAGATGTTCCTTTTAGCTCGCTTTCACGCAACACACGAAAACGGAGATGATCGCTCCAGGACATACTGTATAACAGGCAGAGCGATCAGTTGAAATGTCATACGTAAACACCGAGTTGGAACAGAGGTGTACGTGCAGCGAATCGTGTTGGTGGGTCGCTCGGTAATTCAACGGAGCGCATTTAACGCGCGCAGAGAAAGAGGAAGCGAGAGAGCGATACAACGAAACAATTCCGCGCGAGCTTTATCGAATCCACCTGCGTGTCATCGCCGCCGCGCGCGATGTTCGGGTCAACGCCCCTGCCGTCGTTCAAGGTTCCTCGCGGAATTGTTTATTACCAGTCAGATGGTCTCGAAAGCACGCGGCTAGTTTTAGGTTTGAAGGTCAACTATAGTCTGAAGAAACTGTTATTTTTACGCATTTATGTTTCGCGTAATAACATTCCGCGTTCCGTACCTCCACAATGTTTGGGGAAGCGCGATTTCATCGCTTCGCTGGCATCTTCGGTAGAAGAAAGCCGAAGAAAAGAAGTCAACCTTGAACTACTGCTAGTTAATATCAATGGAACATATTTCACATTTTTTTTTACATATTTAATTTTTCGTAAAAGCAAAGAGCTTATTTCAAGAATGTTAGAGAATATCCAAATGAAAGTGTGTTCTTCTCTTTAACATTTTTATAAGTTGTATATACATTAGGGAATTATTAATTCTATAAGAAAAAATTTGATTTGTTTACCATGGTAAATTTAATTGGATGTTGAATGTTTAGAACCATTCCGCAGAGATATTTCCTCACGATAGTGCCGATCTCCGTGCATAGAACTGTCAACCAATATCGAGTTCCGATGGAATACGGTGATTGAAACAATAGGCTGTGACTGTGCGGTCTTGCCGCATTCGCAACCAGCATTGCAGAACGTTGTACAAACCCGATCTACATTCATCATTAAGCGTCGCGTACGGAGCGGTGTATCTAACGGCTGTAATTACGTTCGCGCATTTCGAGCACGACGAGCCTCGCTGTCGCTGTTGTTGACTAGCAACGTCTAAACACGATTTCGCGAATTATCCAGCACGACAGTCACAGGTTGGAAAGGAATTCCGCCGTGAATCCACTAATTCACGAAATGGTAAAACGAAATGCCAAACGTTCACCTTTGAAGAGCAATATTATTCTTGCTCGTAATTATTCCATAGAGATCGTTACGATGAGCTTCAGACATTTTGACAATCGCTTTGATGGACGAGAAAAAAGACAATTTTATAGAGGAATTATTTCCGATTTAAATTTGAACCATCTTTTTCTTCAATTTAATTAAAATCGGATTCTACTTGGATCCACGTGCGAGTATCATTTGATCGTTCTTTTTTCAAGTACATCAATCAGTCTCTTTTCCAGCAACGATATATTCATCTTCTGAGAACATTTTTATTTCTTTTATATCCACGAGTGAAGATAAAAGGAAGACATTTTAACATTCAATCTGATTCATTCTCTAATATCCCCCTAATTGTTCTGATTCCGATATCGTGACTCGCATTTCATTTCCACATTAGCAGCTGTCGCTCCGGTTACGCATTCTCTCGTCACTGATGAATGCAAGAGAGAGGGAGAGGAGAGAAAGAGAGAAGGAGAGAGAAGCCGGTAACAACCATCGGCGTCACCGACCTTCGGCCGCCATTATTCGTCGGCATGCGCGTCTCCTTCGTGCCCGATACGTTGACCTTCTCCAGAAAACACTCTTGCCTTCATTCTTGCTCGCTAGGTCGAGACACGCATTATTCTCTGCTCCTCCCCTTCGTCTCATGCCCATCGGCGCGGCGGTCCCTCCTTCATCCCCTCTCACATCTACCATCTTTCCATTGCTGGATGCCATACAAGCTCCTCCGAATGCACGCACGCACGCACGCACGCACGCATGCACGCATGCACGCATGCACGCACGCACGCGGCGACGTGCGTGCATATCCCGGGAGAAACGCTCAAATTGCCGCTGTGCGTGCAAACACGCATGCGTGTCCGTCTAGAGCCGAAGAGGTGGACAACCCCCTCGCGCTTCCTCTCACTCACCCTCTCTCTTCTCCCTTTCCTCACTTTTGCCTACCCTCCGCCTCCGCTCGCCGCTTCTCTAGCTCCACTCTGCTCGGGTGCGCACGTTGCATGACGTTCGTGTGTGTCAGTGGAATACATTATCATTGAACGAGGGCCAGCGAGAGGATGAGTGGGAGGGTGAGGAATCAGTAGTGGAACGGTGCCGGGTAACAGTGGTAGTAGGTCTGGTGGTGCTGGTGGTGGAAAACGGCTCAGTCGGTGGTTACTCGTGGCACATTGGCGCTGCATAGAGGCCTTTGACCTTTCCTTGTCTCTCTCTCTCTCTCTCTCTCTCTCTTCCTCTCTCTTTCGTTTGCTCTGTATCGTTCTATCCACTGCACGCCATCTTTCTCCGTTTCATCTTTCAGTTCCTTTCTCTCTAACTCGCCCGGAGTCTCTCTTTCTATCCCATGGTACCCCCTTCATCTCGTCCTTTCCGCGCTTCTCCCCGCTCCGTGTGAACCCGCACACGAATGCAGGGATCGTTTGCGCGTACAGAAGTCGACCCCTCTCCGTCGACTCCTTCCACTCTGTGTCTACTCGTCTGGTTTCGACCCCGCCCGCCTCCGTTCCTTCCGACCCCTCTGACCACCTCCCCCCTCGATGCCTCGTCCTCTTCTCCGTCACCCCCGACTGCGATTCCCCTCCCCCCCCCTCCCCCCTCCTTCAGTCTGCTACGACCTGCATTCATCTCGCAACAAAACCTCCGCGACGGTACTCCGGCTCCGACGACGATAAACGAGAAATCGTGCACTAAGTGTATTACAACCTCCCACGTTCCCGCCGCTAAAGGTCATGCCTTAACGAGCCGTTTCTTTCCTTACCTCCGCCTTCTTTTTTTTTGCTTCTTTCTTCTTTTCTTCCCTTCCCGCTCAACCAACCGGCCGGCCAATCTTCTTCTACTGACTCCTCTTCCTTTTCGACCGTACCATATCTCGCCTCGCCTCTCTTCCTGCTTCGCGCGATTATCCCTGCTACACCGGTAGACACTTGCCATTCGCCTAACCACTGCCGCTTTAAGTACGAATTTATCTGTACTGCTTATCTGCGGATAGAGTTTATAAAATATCATTGATACGCGGCTTTAGATAGAAGATAAGCGTGGCAATTGCTTTTTGTTGAACGTCTACTTATGGAGTATATACAGCAGTAATTTAGATATTAAGTAACAAATAATATGTCACCTTGAATCTTTAACTTGAACAAAATATGAAACGGAAATTTTAAGATTATTGTTGATTGTTAGCGTCGTGAAAGTTTAGAACGGTCTGCATTTTTTTATGTTAGAAATCCAGAGGAGGTCTTTTAACGTTTCGTTTTGCTTGACTCTCTGCAAATTCTTCTCTTTTGTATCCTTTCGCCGCTCTTTTCATATATTTTTCCGCGTTGTTTCGTTACTTCTACCTGCTACGTTGTTTATGCCGGAGTTTCAATGACTCTATGGTAAAGAATAGAACCCAACTATCGTAGTATTACGCCGTTTGTAATTGATGAACGCGTACGAACGTGCAACCGGCGAAACTTTTCCATATGGTTATCCAATCTCGACACACCTATCGGCGAATATGTCGCGCTCATGATTGTGTTCGAGTAAGTTGACTTGTCTTATTTACTGGTAAGCAACCTGACCTAAATTTCGCGCCGTGTTCTATCCGAGACCTTCTCCTCCCAGTGGAAATGTTTCCATTTTACGAACTCCGACGCATCGACCATCGTGAGAAAGTTTAGTGGCGCGGTTTAGCTGGAGACTGTTATAGTGAGTGTGTGCCGATAATTAAAGGCTACTTTTCCCCCCAGCGGCCCGGATGGAAAAAGTGTGGCGTAATTGTTCTTCGTGGCGCCATCGCCGGGAGGCATGTCTCTCTCTCTCTCTC
>NW_012130065.1:9836096-9843571 GCF_000143395.1 Atta cephalotes
ACTCGCCGGGACGGGCGATGTCTCTCTCTCTCTCTCTCTCTCTCTCTCTCTCTCTCTCTATTTTTCTCTGTTACGGGTATTTTATTAAACGTTACATTTGCCGAGAACGCCCGCTTCGCCGTGTGAGTAAAATGAGCGTGTGTAGGCGAATCAGTCGACTCGTGTAATTGTAACGTTCGCCATTATTCATCGCTAATTATTCGCGTCGTGCGCTCGAGTCTCATAATTCGAGGAATTGCATTAGACGAATCGTTCCGCGGTTAGATCGCAATTTCTGCTACGCTTCTAACTATTATTCTTCCTCTGAACTTGCGTGGTAGCACAAAAGCATTACAACGAATAATATCCACAGTGTACATCCTAACCGCAATTCTATTTTTTTTTCTCTGAATAAGGAATGTGGATAATTTCTCATTGCCATGAAATTTTAATGATAGCTTTCTTGAAATAACTCTAAAATTGCATGATATTTGGCATCTATCTTCGACATTAATTGTTTTGTAATTTATCACCGAATTAATATCTTAATTAAAAAGAAAAAGTTGTTGGAATTGCTGTAAAGAATAAAGTATTTTTTTATTCGATTTTCAGAAAATATATTTACTATTTTGTTAAAAAAAATATCGATAATTGATTTAATTTGAAAAAAATTCATAAAAATAGTAGTGGAACATTCTTTATATTGACATTCTCAATCAGTTTTCCAGAATACATACGAAACTTCACACCTCTTTCAGTCTGAGTCGCCCAAACCGGTTTGCGCGTCTGCGACGCGTTAATGTCACAGGGGACGTCGTTTCCGCTCTCTTCCTCGTGAACTGCAACCCGTTCAATGTCGTATCCGCGCTAAGGAATTCCTTTGTTCCGTCATTCATTGTCTGTCTGGCTCTTATGTAATCAGGGAACAGAATAACGAGAGCGCGGCCGTCGCTGCTCGCCGATCGGAACCGCTCGTCGTGCAACTCAGGTAAGACGTGTGGCGGAGAGCGACGGTGGGAAGTTGAAGCAATTCGTTACGCCGGGAGAAGTCGTTTACGTCAATCCGTCGCGAACGCAAGCGTAATGCAGATAAATTCACGGAAGAGTTTTCCAGAAAGATGCTCGATGTTACGGCACGGCGACGCGAATTTATGCGCGATTACTCCGAAACCAACTTGCGTATGTGACATTTTAGAAAAATTTCAACGAAAACGAAGGCATCATATTTCAACACGGTATCGCCCTCAATACACTTTTACTGAAGTTGATTTAGAATAGAGCGGAACTTTTTCGTTCATTTCTCGCGATAATGTTTATGTTTCTAACCAGCACAATTATATACTAAATATTTAAAGATTGTGCTTGTGCTTTCAAGGAGCAATCTTGATTATGTAATGTAGCACGTCACTGCAAAGAGATATGTTTGCCGTCGTAAATTTTTATATTACTTTAAAGTTGAACTTAATGGATAGTCCCACTCTATCCTATCTAATTTTTAATCTTTAAGACGCTAATATTATAGAATTGCATGTAATTAAGTCTAAATAATATTTACACATACACAACAGATCTTAATTTACTATCCATAAAAGTTTACACGAAGAGTCTGAAAAAACAAGTTAAGATATTCTTAGATAAGTATCCCTTTTGAATTCTTCTAGAAACCGTTATTAGAGCTGATTATTTTCTGCTCTATCTCTCTTTACTTCTCCAGACGTGGAATTAAGTGGGTCGTCTCTTGTCATACATTGATACTCGCATTTTTATCAGGGCGTCGTAGAAAGAACGCGTGATTACAGAAGGGGACGCGTTGGTGGAAGAGTCGAGATGAAGTAGAGAGGAGACCCTGTAAAGGACGGTTGATAGCAAATATACTTAGTAACGGGGGAGGGCAGATGGAGAAAGACGGACTCGGACTCGTGTTAGAGCTGCGTAGCAGGAAACACGTACGCGGCAACGAATGGTAATAATAAGGGGGGCTCGCACGCCAGCGATCCATGCCAAGCAACAATGCAGGAAGCGTATGCGTGCGTGTACGCGTCTGAGAACTTGCAGGACGATGCCGGGCGCTTCTTCTTATGCCTTCTCTTTCTTCTTCTTCTTCTTCTCTCTTTTTTTCCTTCTCTTTCCTCTTTCTCGTTTGCCGTTTCGCGATGATGGGCACCCGATGCAACAAAAGACGCGATAGTTAACGGTGGAAAGTTTTGCCCGCGATGAAGCCGCCTTCAAAACCACGTTAAAACTTTTCCCAAGCACGTTCATACGTCTTATGTGCACGTAAGGCGTAGCGTAAATGCGCGTTATGCTGCACGATAATACGCTGCAGACACGCTGGCGTTTATCGTGTATTTAAAACTTTGTGAGTTACTTTGTAAGAGTAACTTTACACCTTTAATTATTTTTTCCTTTCTAAAGTGACGTAACTGCTCTTGATTTCTGAAGTTTTACTCTTGAAAATCTTGGAGCAAACAAACACTCGATATTCATCATATTTGATGGTATTCATTGTTTCTCATCATGCTATTTTAGCATCGCCGTGCCGTCTTCAATAAAATATTATTAACTTAATTATTAGTACATGATTGACGTGATACTAACGATTTTATGGTTTTTATTATATATGGTGGATCGATCGTATCTAGATTAATTCTGTTGATCTATTTGAGTCTATTTGACTCAAAGTGTATTATTTATTTTTTTATTAATGTTTCATGTGAAAGAATTTTTCTGGTATTTGATGATTTTGTCCGTTGATGTAAGATCTTTTTTCTGGAAAATTTTTTTAATCTTCTAGAATTTTTTAATTCTATTAATTCAAACGGTATGATAAATTGTATGATATTGTATGATATTGTATGATAAATTTAAATAGATCAACAAGATTCATTTTCACTTTTTATAAATATACAAAAATTATTATGTGATATATCTTACATATATACTTTAATATTTTTTAAGAATATTTGTAAGCTTGTGTTTTAAAACGAAGAAAAGAGATCATTATTTAATTTTAATTTAATTTAATTTAATTTAATTTAACTTATTTAGGAGATACTTTTAGTATATTTCAGAGAAAAGAACATGATTTTAAGTTCTTTATATAATTCATTCATTTTTGATAATCACTTTCACTTTTGTATCTATTGTGGGATTTTATAATCTATAATATAATTTTCCAGTATCGTCAAAGCAGTAACATTTCGTTTATTAATAATTTGAAAGTTTCGCTTCTAGAATGCAAAATTCTGAAGAATTCCGTTTTAGAAAGTCAATCCCTATTTAAAAATCTGTTTTAGCATTTTTTAATAATATTATCGATTTTATATCGTGTATTATCTTTATTTATCTCAATAGATATTATTGATATTTCAACGATAACGTTAATAGACGTTAAAACACAGAATTATCTTCGTAACGATAACGAAACGAGTTCTTGGCTCGGAGAAGACTTCACTTGATTGATTATTACTTGATTTTCATTTTTAAAAGAAGCCTGCGAGAATTCATAAAAAAAAAAGAAGAGATTTTTTTCCCGAAGCGATTTTCTTCTTCCTATTTGTTCTCAGTTACTGATATCTGTCGCGTGTTAGTATCTAACGCGCGATGCATTGCATTGCGTGCATGCAAACTGCTATCGCGGGACTCAATTCTCATTCATTTTGTTCGTTTCTTCACTCGCGCAAAGCGTGTGTACACCGTACAGTACCACGAAGCGATTTGCAACGCACTCGACGCCATATTCCGCGTTGTACACGCACGAGGTCACGTTAGAACCGGCCGTGTTGGAAGTAACGACTCGCCGCGCGCATCTGCTCCTCAGTGTCACGGGAAAGACTCAATAATTGCGTCCTGAAGATACTTTCGCAGACCCGACAGCTGGTCTCGTATCTCTCCCTCTTTCTGTCGAAACTTCTCTGGAGATATGCTGATATGAATCTCTCGTTGAAAATGTAAGAAGCGGTAATTACGGCAAGAGGCAATATTGCGGTTGCATTAATTTCAGATTGTTATGATCCAGTACGGGTAACGATAATTAGAGAAGAAAAAAAGATAAAGATATATATATATATATATTCTACATCATATAAAAAATATATTACATATACTGCTTCAAAGTTTAATTAACAAGTTTATAATTTATTTCATACATTTCATATAGTATCTTCTACAATTCACTTCATATTTGAGTCATATTATGTCTTATATTAATCCACCAGCTGCCACGGCCCTCATTTGGATTTTTTAATTTTGTATTACTTAATTAATCATTAATCATTTTGTATAATTAAAAAGTAATACTTTGTCAATTGATAAGTTAATTATAGAAACTTCAAAGAGACAGGTTTTATCACTATTTGAAAAGCAGCAGTTATCACACCATTTCACATTCGGGGCAAGCAACGACGCTTTCAGATAACAAGGTCCTGACTTCCTGCCGTGCGTTGAAAGATTACGTGTCTAATAAAAGTGGAATGTGTCTTTTTCGTGTCATGTTTTCACATATATGTGTATACATATATTCTCACAGAAAGCTTCATAAACAAAGTTAGGTGCCCATGACGTGTCCGGTTGCGAATAGTGCCTTTTGATAGACGGTAATGCGCGCCGTCATTATATACTTCGTCGAGCACAATGGCATAGGCTGAGTACAATCGATACACGTAAGCCTTCCGGCATGTTTGTGAATGTACCACATACATTCTTGAACGCGCGTTTCAGGGTGCCTGCAATTACTTATGCACGCGCGAGTTATTTCGATTCTTCGCAGTTTGATGCTGTAGCTATTTGCTATCGGCCAAGTTTTTCCCAAGTTCTCCATGCAAAACTTCGCGGAATCGTTTAATGCGAAGAAGTTTTGCGAAATGGAGTTTCGATTTTCTCCTCTTCTGCCGGACTCACTTCGAACGTGAGAAATGCAAGAGTTAATTTAAACGCGACCTTGAAATGGTAAGCGATTAGAAACTAACATTTGACGATGATCGATATCGTGGTAATTAAAACAGAATATGCTTTTGTCATTATCAACAAATAATAAGAAATAATATTTTCTTAATCTGTACGATTGATATTCAGTTCTGCATATAAAGATACATTTGTACCTATAAAAGTTTCGTCCCTTTTAAAAAAATCGAAAGAGAAATATCATTTCATTTTACAGAAATTCTCATTACTTTTTTTTTTAAAACATTTACAAAAAAAAAAGAAGATTATTATTTATGAGAAATATTATAAATTAAAATTTCTATTAAAAATAATATATTGGAGTTTCTTACTACAGTTTTTTTTTTTTATAAAGAAACAGTGTGTTCATTACTTCAAAAATTTCATAAAAGAAATTTATTTGAAAGTTTTACAGAGGCAGCTCCTCGATATAAAATGAAGCAAAATTAAACAAGCAAAATTCTCGTAGTAGATATAATCTCGCAGCTTAAATACTTGAAAGGCGGCCCTCCTTAATCGCTTGAGACTTTTATATTATGAAAGTCGGAGGATTAAAGATGAGAAGATCGAGAAAGTGTGACGAACACGTCCTCAACATTCATTAAGCTCCGTCCAATTACGAGCTCATTAACTCGTTTCGTCAATTGCTCATAATTTCTTCGCGATACCGAGCGTTTCGGGGGAGATTTCGTGGAAATTCAAGACATCGCGAGAGCTTCTCGAGCACGACCTTGAAGGTCGATCCAACGAGGTGGAAGTTCTACGAAAGTTGCGAGACAACTGCAGCAGGCGATAGTGGTAGTGAGCGTGTATTGTTGCCCGGGTTCTCTCGGTGCCATGACCTCACCAACACATTGCACCAGTTTCGTGTCGAGCTAACTTCGGAGAACCAGTCAGCTTCGCTTAAGAGGAAGCTGCCTGCTTGTGCCTGCCTGCCTTGCTTGTTTGCCTGCCTGCCTGCCTGCCTGCCTGCCTGCCTGCCTGCCTGCCTGCCTGCCTGCCTGCCTGCAATTCGCCCTGTTTCCCTTCATCTTCGAGACCCTTCTCCTTTATTCGTCTATGTAGCTATATTGTATATATCAGCCTCATCCAGATATGAAGGGAATCGTTCATCTTCTCGATCGACGTTCGGCTGAGCACGGTCGAACATTAATTGAAATCTGTGCTTGCGCAAGTTTCGTGTTATTATTTACGCCAAGAAGTTATCGCAATTTTACGACAACGTTGATAATAATAATAATATAATAATTCATTTTTTATATATTTGAAATCATGATTATTAAATTTTATTTTTCAAATTATAACATCACACATGACCGCCGAAAATTGATTATTGTTGTTAGAAATTGAATTAGGTCAAGCACACAATTGTAAAAGATTGAAGAGCATATAAATTTATATATTTTCTGACATTTATATCTTTTATTTTATAATTTATTTTTTTTTATTCTTTGTGCATTTTATTTGTTAATTTGCTATTCAATCTTTTGATATAATTCTTATGAACTTTTCCATTCTATTGTACGAATCAAAGTTACGAAGATCGTATTTCGTAACATTCAGACATAAAATTCTATCAGACACGATATGACGTAATATGTCGACTTGTCTACTGCAAAGTCGAGACTAATTTTTCATGCAAAAATAAACTGTCGATTATACGAAGATAACATCCTGACCCCAGAATTTTTTCAGAGAATCGCAAGTTTTATCCAAACAAACGCAAAACAATATTTATATTACTATCAGTATTAATTTGTTAAGTTTACAGTTTGAGTTGCAGTATATACATGCGCGAATATTATATCCCTGTGTATTTATTTATCAAGTTTTAACGCTAGAGATACACGAAAATGATCCTCGTGTATTTACTCATGAAAATGAAACCGCGATGATTGCCGATGGATACACCCGTTCTCCCGTTAGCCGCAGCATCGAAAACCGAAACCGGCCAAGCCTGGAATTACAGGCCCATCCCGATAATCCCTGTTTAGTTTACCGCGACACGGAAGTCTTTACGAAACGAAAGTATACACCGTATACGGATATAGGTATGTATCTACCCGTCGTATCGTAATGCTCGCTATATACGGTGATCATCCGGAAGAAAGTATTACCGAGCTACGTGCTGCATAAGGTCATTAAAGGCTTACGTAATTATAGTTATTACATACTCGCATGTGTAGGAATTATATTGTCTCGTTTGAACAATGTATATACAATATACACACACACACATACACACACACACACACGCGCGCGCGCGCGCGCGCGCGCGCGCGCATAGACACGCGTGTGTCGAATATACGGAGTGCTGGAAGGAAGCCATCACGAGTATCCGTGTATTCGCCCGATATACGCCCTCCTCTCGTTTCCACTTTCGCCAAAGGGATAGGAATGCGTATATCTCCCCCGAGACGAAAGGGAGAAAAGGAGAGAGAGGTGGCAGCTCGCTCGGAAGGGTCGACACCGGGAATAGGATCGATAGCACGAACTCGCACGTGTGCGCTCGCTCGCGCGGTCATCCACACTCCGCGCCATTCCGCGCGCGCGCG
>NW_012130065.1:9844743-9845638 GCF_000143395.1 Atta cephalotes
TGCGCTCGCTCGCGCGGTCATCCACACTCCGCGCCATTCCGCGCGCGCGCGCGCGCGCACGCCGCCGCGACACGTGTATGCGCACGCGACCCGCTTGTCCGCTTCATCGTGTGCGCGACTATAATGCGCGTAGCCTCGATCAAGGCCGTTCGTTGTTTACCCCGACTGGGACCGACGTGATTCCAATTTACTGCGCAGCTCCCCCGTACCCCTTTCCATTCTTTCGCCCTCATCCTCTTGGTATCTGCACCCCGCCCATTCTTTCTCTCCCTCACCACATGATGCGAGTCTCATCCAAAGTTAGCGGAATTGCTAACTTTTGTGCGCAAGTCTTCTTTCCCTCTTTCTCCTTCTCACACATAGTTGACTGAAATTTTATTTTACGTGGTTGAAACGTTTGCTTCATCCGGAGAATCGACTGGCCCGATAGAATTTCGTTTTGGCTTTGGGTTTCAATTTTATGTGCAGGGATGCATCAGGATGTTATCTTTTTTAGGGCTTCACAGTAGCGCAGTAAATGGTTTAGATGGCAATATGTTTCTTGGCTATTATACCTTTATTTTTTTCGACGATAAAAACAGTGTGTATTCAAAGATTTCGTTTTTAAAGGACTATATGTATACATAATAAAACTGAAAATACAAGATCAACTGCTTTTCGAAAGAACTTTTTTTGTGTTTTTTTTTATAAAGAATTAGAACAATTTTACTGCATAAAAAATATGCGGAATCAAATACTGTAAATTGCTTTATTATAAGTTGTAAACTATAAGCTGAAAACAACTAAATTTTAATATTTAAATTTTAATATTTGAATAATTCTAAATAAATATTTACTAAATGTAAATATATATTTATTTCATATATATATATATATATATATATATATGTAGTAA
>NW_012130065.1:9845658-9850407 GCF_000143395.1 Atta cephalotes
AATAATATTACTAATGTAATATATATTTATTTCATATATATATATATATATATATATATATGTGTAAATCAATAATTTGATTTAACTATCACTTTTTTTATTGAATAAATACTTGTTTACTGTAAGTAAGTACAGTATTACTTACTATTATTCAAAGAAATATTATTAAGATTTAGTACATTTTTTTCAATGTTATAGGAATTTAATAAAAGAAAAATAACGATTATGATATAACGGTATTTTTGCTTGGTTTTAAAAAATATTATTTTATCAAGATTATATATTCATAAAGCATGTCTATATATTTCTATATAAATTTTTTACGTGATGATTTCGAGGTAGTGAGATTAGACAACGTTTAGTCGTTGTCTTCGTTTTATAGTTGGATCCTAGGCAGGGAGAATATGGAATTTTATATTTTTTTTAGTCCTCGATAAACATTGTCAATCGTATACGATTCGACGATTATGTCATGACAGACAGCCGGCAAATAATGAGTTGCGTTTTTTTCTCGAAAAAGAAGCTGCCCTCAAGGCGCGAACAAACGTATGGGTGGACAGGTTATCGATCCTCGTTTAAAAAGAGAATTATCGTGCTTCGGCTGCATGTGACACGACTGACAAGAACGACAAGGTCGCGCACACTGTACACCCCCGTAAAAAGTGACGGTTATTGCATAGCCTGGTCGATAAGCGATCGCGTGTGTTTCACACTGTTATACGTGGACACGCACGGCGATATTGTATCTGGATGCTTTTATACCGATTATGAAGATTAATGCAAAATCGAAGTTTAAATACACAAGAACAGAAACCGCTTATTCCGCGCGAAGGTTACACTATAAAATCGATTTTTACAACGCTTTATGTTTTATATTTTTTATAAATATACACTGAGAAAAATGTCTGATTGGATTAATTAGAATTTTGATTGAAAATCTACGAATCAGAATTTTTTAGTCTAAATTAAATCTACTAGAATTCTAGTTAAAATAACCGGAATTTTGTTTGATGTAATCAGAACTTTCTGATTCGTTCATTTTCAGACATTTTTCTGTACAAAAATGTAATTGTGTGTAGGCAAAAGATTCACTTCGAGAATATCACGTTAGCTCTTCGCAGATAATGGTATTCTTCTTCATAATTCTCCTCTAAGGCTTTTAGTGTCATAAATTCAAACACTTTGAAATAGAACATCTCGCAATGCGGTTTATTTGATGTCGCAAACTATAATGTGTATCTGTATTTTTCTCAATCTAGTAAGTACAGCCGTCACGAAAGTTGCTTTCTCGAAACGAAACGAAACGAAACGACCGTACAACTCCCGAGGCGGTTCGTGTTTCAAGATTCGATCTGTACTTGGGGAAAATTATCGGCCTAACAAACCGATTCGCTCGTGCGGATATCCTGTCCTTGAATATATACCGGCGTAATACTGCAACTGCAATGTGCGAGAGCGCGGGTATGTCTACGTATGTGCAAGCTCACGCATACAGGCGCGAAATGCAGCACCAGCTAGGCAGCTGCCGGGAATGCGGGAGACAGCGGACACTCGAAACCGGCATTAATATCCCTCTTCGGTCGAGTTACATAAAGCAGCAGGCTCCGGGTTCTCGCTCATTACAAAATGCCGACCCGAACACGTGTACGAGGGATGCTCCAAAAGCTATCGTATTATTTTCTCTTGGTCATACAAATTCCTCGAATATAGATCTGGCCTTCGTTGAGTAAAAGCTTTGCGTGTTAACTGCGAGAATAAATTTATTTAAATTGGGAATTTAAGTGACAAGAGAAAAATTAAATTTCAAAAGTGAAAATAAATAGCGGGACAGTTATCTTTGAGCTCGTTTTAAAAATGAAAAATTTTGTTTTTTGCGTACAGAAATTTAATTCTAATTATTGAGATATTAAAATAAATTATTACAAAGCTGCAACGAACAATTTGTTTATTATTAAACCTTGCTAAGCAGAAATTGACTATACATTTTTAACAAAATTTTAGTATCAACTTGTCCTTCGTATTTCTCTTTCATAGTTATTTAAAATTAAATAAAACTATAAATTATATAACTGCAAATCGTATTTCCAAGTGTTATGAATTATGAGCGTGCTGGAAGGACTTATACAGATCATCACAGATTATTAATATTTGAAATGGCCATTAAACAAATCGCCTTTTTTTAAGCTCCTTATAGATATCTAATACCGATCAATTTATTAAGTCAAAAGACTTGTAATTAATTACTTATTGTTAGTTGGGATACTAAAGTACTGAACAGCAGTACATTTAATGCTTAAAATAAATAATTAATTTTAATATTAACTTAGTCAATCTATAATATCTTCTGTAAAGAACTTAAACGAGAGGAGATTTCATGCAAGACGCTTTCTTCGATTTGTAGCAGGTGACGCATATGAACGCATGATGACGTTCGCTTTCTAGAGACCCCATGCGAATATGTCACTCCCGGTATGCACGACCGCGCTTTCGATCGACGTGTCATCGGCGATGACCCACATCTCCATATGGCGCGCCGTGGTGTCTGCCGAAATTGCGCCGTGACATCATCGATTGACGAGGCATATTCTCATCGATACCCGCTTATCAGCCACGAACGGGGTCGTTGATGACCGCTAAATTCTCTATCGGTTTATCTTCGGGTCGCGACTCGACGAATGGAAATTGATCTGTACCTATCGAATCGCAATTTATATAATGCGGAGCAATGTCTCTTAACAACCATTTTACGAAGTAAAATTTGATAAATATCTTGTAATTTATGTATAACTATATGAAGAGTGACGCAATATATAATTGCACACGGAAAGAATGATTTTGCTGAAGTATCTAAAAATTTATTTTACAGATACAGACTTGAAAATTATTTTGCTGGGCTATCAAAATTATTATATAAAATGTTCAAACTGAATTGTTAGAATATCAAAATTTTTTGCAGCATTATTCATCATGCTTAAGATTACAAAATTATTTCGATGGTTCACCAAAATTATTTTCAAACCTATATCTACATTGAATAAAAATTTATTAAACTTTAATAGATATTTCTTTGAATAGAACTAAATAAATATTTACTATAATAAATAAATATTTACTCAACAAAAAAAATGATAGTTAAATTACTGGTTTTGTTAATTTTAACATTTTTGATATCTCAGAAAGTCCACTATACTATTTTTCAGTTAAAATTAATATTTTATTTTTTACGGTGTAGCTAAATTTTTAGATATTTGAGAAAAATCGTTCCGTCAACTTTCTCTAAATTCTAATTCAGTCAACGACTTTACATCTCGATTAAGGAAATAATCTTTCAATCTATCGATTGATCTGTAGTTAAGATGATAATAGCGTATACGCGCAATATAACTAGTAGTTCACAATTTTGGAGCGAGAATCTTAATCGATCGAACTCGACTTAAATTATTTGTAAGATAAACGGCCTTATCGGACATGTGAGATAACATGGAAAGTAAGTATGACTCGATGTTTGTGCCGAAGGGCGAGGTCTAGGAATAGGTTCGATTTAAAATTCATCATGTTCCATTTATTCATGCGTGATACACGTGTGCATGGAAGAAACATGAGACGATGCTGATTGCATCCGACGGTGTATAGAGGTCAAATGGCTGTCGGACTACGTGGCGTGTCTCCTTGAGATTTCTTCTCTCTTTCTCCCTTGGACAAGATAGGAAACGGAGCCGTTATCGAGGTTTGAAAGGCGACGAGATGCGGTTACGTCACGTGCGTAATCGTGATCGAGCGCCGCGCGCGCAGTAAAGCAAGAAATGTACGCGCCGCCGTGAAATTCTTGTTTATTCCGTTAACGAGGCAATTACGATCGCTCGACGTTCGCACACGTATGCGGCCGTCGACACGCGCTTTTTTCTTTCCTTCTTTTTACATTCACGCACGCACACGCACGCGGCGTATGTCTTACTAATCGACGTAGTGATATTAGTCATCCCGTAATAACGAGTTGTCCTGCATCGATTTGGCGGATATATTCCACGAAAGGTGGTGTTGTCAACTCGACGAAATATTCACGCTGTCGGTACGACCGCGCGACGTCATTAACGCGCCGTGCGTGTTTGCTCGTCTAATTTACAAATTGCGTTTGCGAGAGAAAGAAGTCGACGTGGGGCTGAAACAGTGACAAATTATCCGCGGTGCGCGAACGAGATAAGCGGATTTTTTTTCCCTCTCGAGCCGTGAAAGCACACCACGGCAGTCGCGATGATTAACCACCCGTTATGTTCCGGCATGCGATTTGTCATACGTGCGAATGTTGTCGATTGACTGACTTGTTCCACATTGTAAAAGCATTATTGCTTATCCAGATTACGTCTTATCCATTTATTTTGCTCGTAGTATTTCGTCGTCTGTTAACTGTGCCTTAATTTTTTTCAATTTGCGGCACGTACTCGTCTTCTTTATATTAATCTGACTTCAATCATATTCTAGATCTAATTGTATCAGGAACTTAAGCTTTAATTGAACTTTCTTTATCGTTGAAAAGAAGATTTAATTTTTTCATGTAATGGATTTTGAGATCATTCGCTTTCCGATGATTCTCTTTTCAACTCGTGAATATATTGTGTTGTATTATAAAATTCTTGGATTATAAAATCTTCGCATACACACACACACACACACACACACACACACACACACACACACACACACACACACACACACACTAATTAATTTAATTACTTACTACTACTACTAACT
>NW_012130065.1:9852014-9860013 GCF_000143395.1 Atta cephalotes
ACACACACACACACACACACACACACACACACACACACACACACACACACACACACACACACATTTTAAAATTATTATCACTCATTCAAAACATGTCTCCATTTATTTTGAAATTTCGTATGAAATTTTCGTCAATGTTAATGCTTAATATTTGAGTAAATATTGTATTGTATTGATTCTCGGATACGAACCGTTTAATAGATGGACCGTTTAATAGATGGACCGGAGATGTAAATAGTTAGGCAATAAGAAAATGTACGTTTTATCTCTATAAGCAGCTGTCGAAGTTGGCTATTTCACTTAGCTATAGCGTATGAAAAGATTAAAACCGAGTCACGTTAAAGACGTCCGACATGATCGACGAACGGAAAACAACCAATTGATATCGATCTTTATTGTACTGATAATAATATGCTGACATCAAACGATCGCATTGGCATGAAATATATGATCTGATATTATATCTAATGACACAATTGAGTGCCAAGTGAACTCCCTTTCGCCTTCGCGGAACTGTATGTGATATTTTTATAGAGGGTAGAAAAACACGTGGATGTGAAAGATAAAAATGGCTTGCTGAAGAAGATGTTATTAACTTGGCGCACATTTGGCGCATCAATGCGCTCGAATGCGCGTCGACGGAATATTTTTATGACGTTATTTTCTAACGCCTTTAGCGCACGCGGATTAAAAACGATGTTGGTCGTCTATCTATAGTTCACGTTCAATATCTAAATTAAACCGCCAACTGACACGCAATCTGAACAAACAGTATGTAATCGCAATCATGCTTTATCTTTTGTGTCCACTTAGATTAGAATTGACAGTTTGGCTTTTAGAGAGATGTTTATACCTACTTTCGGAGAGTTCTTATACTTACGCCTTTATCGACAGCAAACAATTTGACAAGACAAAACGACCACGAACAATGTAATGTACATGAAATTCTCTACCATCTCTACCATCGACCTCTCTGCCTCTCTCGCGATATATATCGCTGTTTCCAGGCATGCCATATGCTTGCAAAATGGCACAGCGCGGCATGTTTCTTGCGTGCGGAAAGTGTCACGTTTTCCCGTCGTTCTTCTTTCCGTATATACCTCCGACGGCGTTGTATACCTTCGCCGTTCGCTGCTACCACGATGGCGCAGATTGAATCGCGCGATTATTCACCATGCATAACTCCCACGTTTCTCCCCAGGCTGCGATTAAATCCGTCCGGGCAGACGATCTCTACGCGCAAAGCACCGGCCGTGAAGAGAGAAAAATTTTGCCTTATGCAACACGCGTAGACGATTATAACGTAGTATTTATCGCCTGTCCCCGGCAACCGCCTCCAAAATTGAATCGTCTTTTCTTTCTCTTCATTAACATTTTTTAACCTTTTTTAATTTAATAACGAGCCAAATTTGTCGAGATACATCATTAAATGCTTACGCTTCAGTGCTCAGGTCTTTCGTCAGATACCTCCATCATGACATTCAGAAATAAACTACAGAACTTCTAAAGGCTCTATATTTTATTTTATTGTTTTAAAAGGAATTTTATTGCAACGATAATATTGTTTAAAATGGAAGTAAACACAAGAACTTCATTATAACTTCATATAACTTTCATAATTTAAAAAATATATCTTTGCATTATTCGCTTTTTATGTATTTTTAAATTTTTCCTTGTAATACTTATTTTATACTCAGAAAGAAACTATAAACTATTGACGTACGAAAGAGAGGAGGTAAGAATCCTCTTTAAATTTTGGCACGATGAAAAATTGAACGCTTATTGTTCAATTTGATGCGTTCTTATGTAAGAAAATTCATTGAATACTCTCTTAGGCTGGCTTTAATGTAAATATTTTAATAAGTTTTGTGCGAAAATAAGTCTTTGCATTTCCCCCTCCCCGACTAAAATTCCGAATTGCTCATTGTCGTAAAATCCTGGACATAAAGTTTCTGAATTTAAGGATCTTTATTTGAATTAAATTGAATTTAAGGATCTTTATTTAAATTAAATTCCATACCACACTAATCATTCGTAACCGATACCTACAATCTTCAATGGTCACATTCAATAGTGTAAATAATTGATGACACAGAAAAATATCAGGGCGTTCCTCGTCTCGATCTCTGGCCTGTTCTTCTCCTTCGATTTGATAAGACTTTCGTTCTGCCATTGAGCCTTAACTTGGTCTCTGTTGTGTCTATATCTAGTAAATTTCTTACAATAGACTCACTTGTGTTGTGAATGTATGAAGGTTCGCTGCTATTGATGTATTCTTCTAAATCATCCATTAAGTAACGGTCCGCCCACGGAACAATTAAATCTGCGACTAATGACACCCTGCTGTTTACTAAGACAGCATTTATATTGAAGCCCTTTAAAACATGTGAAAAATAAATTACAAGAGAACTATTAACATAAGCATCAACTCTAAAGTTTTTATAGTACTATTACGTATTCCACTGTCTAGTATTCCAAATCTATTTGTCATGGACCTGAAATGTATTGTATTCTTAGCAGCTAAATTGTCCTAGTGAAAGAGAACAAATATCATTTTTCAAGAAAGTTATGTCCTTTACTTTTTGTTATGAAAAACCATCTAATAGAAAATCTGACAACTAGATAATAATATGAAGTAAAAAAAAGTAAAACCTTATACCGACACAAACCTCACCGATTTCAGTGACGACCTTCAAGTCTACGTTCGAAAAATGTCATCTGAATGTCATCTTTGTTGTTTACTGAATGTTAAACACTTTCGACGCAACAGATTTTATTAACTATTGCTTATTCGTTAAAAAGTTATTAACAAAAAAGTTTAAAAAATGACGTCTCTTTTCTGTTATATATAATACAATATAGAACTATCCTATATCCTTCCTCTCTTATGTGAAGAACAATCTGAAAAGTCAAATCCCTGTAGAGAAAAATGGTGAGGTTGATTTCGCTTCGAGTCGTTACAAAATCATTATAGATTTTCTGCTTTAAAAATAAAAATTATAAGAAAATAATGTTTTCAAAGAAAATGTTTATTTTTAAAGCATAAAATTTATTTTAAAGCAGAGAAAACTAATTTTGTTAATAACTTTTTAACGAGTTATGATGGTTGAAATCTGTTGGAGGCTCAGCAACTCAGCAACAACATTGACAACATATATCGAGGTTGTTGCTTGAAATCGTTCAGGTCATCAAACATACTAGTTTCACCAAACATACTATCCAACAATTAATAATTTTCATGTTTAATTACATTACATAATATTTTATATGCTTATGATAATTACTGTAACATATTTATGTTATCAGACGGTTTTATGTGTCTAGATTATACATAAAACTCACTGAGCAGAAAATGTATTCGTTTTGATAATAGTGTAAGAAATTTAGAGAAATTTAGAGAAATAGACACAAGAGAGATGTCGCTTATTTCTTACAATAGTATAGTTTTATTGCAGTTTCCAATAATCACAATTTATGGAAATTATTAGCACTTTGCTCTATATATCGAGAGTAATTTTTTGTTGTTTAACGAGTCACTCGTGGCACGTTTGTACAATGAAATGTTTCGCAAGGAAATGAGATTAAAGTCCAGAGCTCCGAGAGGACACCCTGTATATTCTCTGCAAATAGCACCGACGAAATTGGAAAGGAAAACGTTCCTTTGTATTGTATTCCATTGTACGCGATAGCAGTACATAATAAGCTTCACATGGTTTCGCATCGCCCTGAAACGATCGTGATGCAAACGTATGTAATATAGAGTATGTTGTAACAAGTGCACGCTTTATCGATGCCATTTCGATACGAGATATTTACGCAAAATGTACGATGACGCTTAATTAAACTGTCGAGAAATAATTCAGTGTCGAGTGATCATATGAAGCGATATTACTTCTTTCTTTTGTGTGTTCTCCCTCCAAAAATATCCTTTCCCGAACGAAATATTTTCGCATCGACGTAGAAGTTGACATTCGTGAGAAATATGAGATCCGAGACGAAACTATAACACGCGCGCGCGCGCTCGGGCGATTTCGTCGGCGAGTAATCAAAACTCGCGATACCTCAAGCGTGATACGTCACGTCCGTTCTACCACGTAGCGCGTTTCCACAGATTGAAAATTCCCGGTATTTTCGCATCAAAACTCGATACTGTACGTCGCGCCGTTAAATCCGCCGCTATCGGCATCGCAAATATTAGCGGGGGGAAAATATCGGCCCCCCCTCCCCCCCCCCTCCCTCCCTCCCTCCGCCAAACCGTCGCGTCGTTTCGAGCATCGCATGGAGAATTTGGTTTTCGCGAGCGTTCTGTTTAATTAGGAAATAGCCGTTCAGAAAAAATAAACAAAATATTTGTAATTCTCTATGTAACTCTCTCTCATTTCTTTAGCTTTTCAGAGCTGACGTCAAAAATGACACAATTATTGACTGAGTCTGTAATAAGATTTAATTTATGTTAATTAAAAGATACTAATTAAATTCGAACAAAATGGTATAATTTTTATAAAAATGAGTGAATACTAAGTATATTTTAATAAAAGTAATTTAAATTTGAAAATGTAATATAAAGAAAATTGAATTATATTAAATGAAAATCAACCAGAAAATTTTCAATATAATTAAACAAAGAAGATTATATTCGGTTAAACCAAGTCTTGATGTCTAATATAATTAATGTATGAATTTTACAATTCAAGCAAACTGCGCGCCGATTATTTATTAGATTTAAAACAATTCTAAACTGAAGCTGGAGTCGTAATATTACAAATTAAATTGATAACTTAATATTAAACGTTTATTTTTGTAATTGCCGTACTATTTTATATAATATAGACATTAGCAAAAATGTCTAATTAAGCTCATTAGCTTTTCATTTTATTTAATTGTTGAATTTTATTCATAGAAGTCTTATTACTTTTTAAATTAAATTTTAATTTAATATTAATGCTAATAAAAGTCTTTCGAGTACAAAGAATTTATTAGGTACAAGACATCCGCTTTGATCGAATATGACATTCTTCGCTTAATTGAAAATTGAATTGACATTTTTGATAAGGAAATTTAATTGAGTGAATCCAATAACTTCCCACTTCAACTCTGGAAGGTTAATGTAGAAGTTGATTGTGTAATGCTGCAATACGATAATATTAAAACAGTCGGTTGAACGTTAGGAAAACTTTAGGAGAAGCACAACGCCCGAAAAAAACACGATTTTCTTTCGTAGATTTAAAAGTTAGATACTCTTGGATTAACTTTCGCGAGATTTATCGTAGAAATAACGAGTCTACGAGATACTAACTACATTGTGGCGGAAATTGGTAATCTCAGGAGAGACTAGCGCTTCATTTCGATGCGGACCAGGCAACTTTAGTTCGATCAAACTTCGCCAATAAGAGAGCTCGCAGGCTGACCAAGTCTCTCCTCGAGACTCGTGTTAGTTCCCGCCTGCCATCAGGAGCTGACAATTCGAGCCACGTTATTGCCGAAGTTCGCCTGGCAAGTCCTTTGAATTTACACTTGCCGCATATCTATATAACTGCTTACTTATTTCTCGAAAAACTGTCCTTAGTCTTTAGTTATTGACATCGTGGCCTTTACATTATATGAATGAAAATGAAGATTGTATAATATTTTTTTATAATATTTAAACGTAAATAGTAATGATAATGATAATGTTAATACATTCATCTGTTTACTCTATTTCAATATAGATTCATTATGTGTATTGCCGATTATACATGAAAGGATATAAAGACCTCACATAATTATGTAAAAAATTAAGTTTACTATTTTATCATAAAAAAAGAATAGATATATATGTATTATCAATCAATATAAACATACTTTTTGAAAAGATATGATAATTTATGGGTGGAAAGAGCGGAAATATTTTTTATGCAAATGTAGTTAATGTAGGTATTTAAAATAAAATTTCTGAAACACAATTTTTAATGACCACAAGTTATGACTTCAAAAAGAGTATATGTACCTATTTTTAAAAAATTGATAAACTTTAGTCTTTATAAAATGGTAAACATTAATTTTATACGATAAACAAAAGATGTTATAGACATGATGCTCGAAAATTTATAATTTTTTTATTTATGATACATCAATAATGTAAAACATGTGCTCATACACCACCACAACTAAAAAATAATTCATTATTGAGATTAGTATCAGAGAGATTAGTATTGTTTATTGATTTGTTCACATTGTAAGCACATTATATGTAAAAACTAATTCATTTCACTAGAATTTAATTTTCCATATAATTAGCGTGGGTTCCTTTACGAATGTGTGATACGAACGTGAACTTAATACTCGTATCCGGTGTTATACGCGTATACTTCGTAATTAGACCGACGGACCGTCGCGAGTGCCAGCAGTGCAGTGACTCCCAAACGGCACGTACACACGAGAGTCCGTCGCGTCGCATCGCATCGCATCGCGTCATTTGGCCGTCGCTCGCGGTCGAGTTCGAGGAAAGGAGAGGAGGAACGATGAAATGAAAGGGAAAAAAAGAGAAGAAAAAAAACGAAGCGGGAGAAGCGCCGTCGAGGAAAAGGGAGCGAGAAGAACGTTCTAGCTCGCTTGCGCGCGCGCGCGAACGCAAGCACATGTGCGTGAATGCACGCGGAGTATTTTTTGCGGCAGCTAACAGCTATAGCGGAGAGCAGTCGTGCTTGAGTTGGCCGCTCGGTCGGTCGCCTTCGGTCACGAGGGACGAGACGGTGGTAGTCGAACGTTCAGCGGGGTGGCGGGAGGACATCGAGAGTGAGAAGGGGGTACGGTTGAACTGCTGGGGACGGTTTAAGAGGAGAAGGGCAAGGAGAGAGCTTGACGAAGCGGCGGCGGCGACGGGTTGATGGTGGGGCTCTGCGTGTTGGTGTATACGTAGCCTCGGCGCGGTGAGGAGTGAATTGGGAGGGATGAGTATCGCGGGGTGGGCGTGGTGGGGGAGAGAGCTCGCTTCGCTGCCGCAGTAGAGTAGCGGCCTTCGGCGTGATCTGATCTGAGTACATTCCCTGTGGTACTCTCCTTTTTCGCGCGCGCGCGCGTTTTCGCGCTATACAATACACTGTACGTCGCGTGTGTGCGTGCGTGCGTGCGTGCGTGCGTGCGTGCGTGTCTGTTTATCTGTGCAAGTGTGTATGTGCATTTTCCTCGAAATTAATCTTTTTCCCCATTGTCCCTCTTTACTTTCGGCTTGTCACTGGCACACATTGTGCGTGTTGTACGCTGTGTACCAGTGAGCCGTTCACTAGTCTCAGTCTCAGTTTAGTCCTGTTTGATCCGTCGTCCGTCTCGAAACGAGGAGTATATAATCAAAGCAGAATAATTGACGGATAGCTTGATTGCGTGACACAAGAGAGGAAAGCAATAAAACGGAGAAGAGGAGAGAGAGAGATATAATTACGATCATCAATTCCTCTATCCGATCAACGATAGCGCGCGTCACGAAGGAAAGGACAAAATCGCTTTTGGGCGATTCTGGGAATCGACTCAATCGGCGCGTTATCGGATATCCGCCAACTCGGTCGGGAGACTCCCGACGACGTCGACGTTGCCCCGTTGGCGAACGCCATTGTTCACTCGCGGAGGTCACCCGAGAGAGTGGTACCGGAATTGTGTCTCGTGGCAAAGGGAATATAATATATCGGGGTCTCCTCTTTCGCGCGTGGGCGATACCACTCGTTTCGCTCCCTGGCGAACGTTCAACTTTCGGTTGAGGAAAGGTAGTGCGTGACCGAAGGAAGAGGAGGTGGAGCAGAAAAGGAAAGAGAGGAAGAAAGGGAAAGGTGGAGTAAAAACAGATGCGGAAAAAGAACTTCTTCTTCTTCTTTTCAAGTTAATACTCGTATCTGTGTCGCGGTTAGCTGTTTGAATGAATTGGAATAAGGAAGCATCAAGAAACTTTTAGAGATAGTAATTTCGAGAAGAAATTAACATATATAGATATATATATATATATATATATATATATATACTAGAAGTAATA
>NW_012130065.1:9863228-9865615 GCF_000143395.1 Atta cephalotes
CACACACACACACACACACACACACACACACACACACACACACACACACACACACACACACACACATGTACAACTAGGATATATCTATAAAGTCTATCCTTCCTCCCTCCTCCATCTCTCTATATTTCGGGAAACGATTTAAAATCATGAAAATCATAAAATATATTCGATAATTTCAAGAGGTTACACATGCAAGTGCACTGGAAAAAGAGTTGCATTAATTGGATTTCTGATTGAAAATAAATGAATAAGAATTTTCTGATTGAATCTGTTTCTTTCTAAAATTTGGAATAAATGTCACTCTGAAGAGTGAAATTTCAATTTTAAAGAATTGAAAATTAAGCCACACACTCTTTTTCAAGAGTAGCTCAATTTTCATTCTCTAGAGTGAGATTCCACTCTAAAGAATTTAGAGAGTTATAATTCTCGTCTAAATATTCAGATTAATATAATCAGAATTTTCTGTTTGTTCATTTTCGACTAGAAAAAATATTTCTCAGAATTTTTCCTTTCGAAATGATGAAACATTTATATATTTTGCAGTTTATATCAATTTAAACCGTTTCCGAACTGTAGGGAGGTGAGAACAAATTGAAGGCACTCTGTACACGGTGGTGATGGACGAGTGGTCGGCGATTATAACGATCGGTGAGCAGTGAGGACATACGCATAGGCGTACGCATGGCTGCAGGTGCACGATCAGCACGATCGGTGGCGGGACGCCAATTTGTCACGTCGGCGAAAATAGAGCGCTCGCGTTCCGCCCGCGGCGGCGATTAAGCTCGCGCGAGCACCGCCGAGATGGGCGGAATTAGAGCGGCGTAGGATAAACAGTGGTATAATCGAGTAATGCGTTGCACGGGTAGCGATATGCACAAAAGGAACTTGTCGACCGGTTCGTTTAATCGGAACCGTCGCGATCGAGTTCCGACGCATTAATGCACTTGACTTCGCGCCGAGGTGAATGACCGCGGATGCATGTAGTAAAGATAGACGTTTCTATAATAATCTTTTCTGTGCCACGAGGCACTTGGAATTAAATAATACCATGGTACACTGACGACAGTATACTTCCTTTCGTTCTCCGTATCTCATTCGAGTTTGAAGCACTGATAACATAATTTCACTCGTTACCGTAAATTTTATCTTTAAATAGATGTTTACATAAAACTTTGTTTACTGAACTGAAAAATATCAGAACGCTCGAAAAGATTGTCGGTTTTCTAGAGATAATATATTATTTTACTTTGCGATTTTATTTTACTTTTACGTCAGATTTCTTATTGTTTGATTACTTTAAGCCGTTCGCAGGAAACATGATTGCTCCAGATTTTGGGAAAGACAGAATAAATATGCGAGTTGTGAAAAATATCGAGGCAAGATTTGTTCACGGAGGATCGGCGAATAGAAATCACTCAAGGTCGATTCTCGAATATCGTGGAATCGCGCTTTGACCTCGCGATAAAACTTCCAGACATTTACAACTCACGGTTATCTATTATACGTTCTGGAAAATACATCGCGACATACGATGTAAGATATCGACAAAGAGTTTAAAAAGTTATTTTCACAATATTTATCTAAAGTGTCTGTTATCGCTGTGTGTTTCTGTATTATCGTGTCTTTAAACGTCTGCTTTAGATGAATACTTTTTTATTATTGCACTTCGTAAGAATCTTATCTGAGATAACTCCTTATTCAACTTATTCAAGTCTTTTATATAAAAAAATGATAAAATGCTATTTTATTAATGAGCAGATGGAATGCATTTCTTTGAAGAATACAAAAACGTTTTATGGATATAAATTTTGATGGAATTGATCATTTTAAATACATATTTTGAAAAAAAATAAATAAATAATAAAACGTGAACTTGGTTCATTTACATTCCGCGACATTGATGCGACCAAAATCAATAGACAGCGAATCAATAGACAGAATGGAGGTTCAGTAAACAAGCGATTACTCATAATCCAGGGTCCAATAATTTATCCGTGAGTAAGACGCATACGAGAAAGAGACGCGAGATATTTGCAAACAGGTTTTGATCGTCGAGGCTGTTGCATAACGTCCGGACGCGACGTCAGCCCCCGCTGTGATCTATACCATCCGCCGATGTACACGTCATCGCGTGTAATTAAACGGAATTCATTGCATCCAATATGACGTGATGTGCGGCAACCGATATTTCGGGGCAAACAACCCGGAACGAAACGGATTTTCTCTCCTCCTGCTCCTCCGCGGGAGTCTACGTGAGTATTCGTACACTCGCTTTCCGGCTGGTGCGCATGAAATTTGCATTACTGTACACGAGCAAGTAATCCGCGCGTATTTGGCAAGTTAAATTTCTGAATGTTTCTCTCTCTCTCTCTCTCTCTCTCTCTCTA
>NW_012130065.1:9866119-9868744 GCF_000143395.1 Atta cephalotes
CATGAAATTTAGTCATTACTGTACACGAGCAAGTAATCCGCGCGTATTTGGTCAAGTTAAATTTACTTGAATGTTTCTTCTCTCTCTCTCTCTCTCTCTCTCTCTCGATAAAACACCGTCGCGCCAGCAACTTTCTCCATAATATATTCTCGCATAATTGTTTCATCGGAAGATGTTTTCTTTGATGACTTCTGAGGTATTTATTAGCTTCTCGATCGCTCATTTGATTTTATGTAGGGAGCATTTCTCTTCCTGTAACAGTATCAAATCGGAACGCGTAATGACGTATTGCACACGCGATATACATATATACATACAAAAGAAAATAACAAAGTTCGTAATTTTATTATATACACAGTATTTACACATCGAATTATAAAATTAGAGTGGATTTTATTTATACGAAGCTGTTTATTATATTATTACTCCGTGCACGCCTTCCAAGTCCAATATGGAGATTGAAAGAGCTCCGCATGATAAAAATAGGTCAACGAAAGATAAGCGCGGGAGTGACATTCTCCAACCGGTCGGGGAGACATTTACATTTCAAATATTAATTCGTACACCGTGCAAACACACACACACACAAAACCTATCCAAACAGAACAGTTGTATCATGAAAGAGAGGCTGAATGTTCAGAAGTCGCGTCTCGTAAAATTCGTGAGCGTACTTGCTCGAGCGTGGCATAACAGAACTCTCAAGGAGTTGCCGATCGGAGAAGATAGGCGAAACGCCATTGCGGTCGTAATCCCTTTTCCCTCCGTGGAATGAATCTTTGTCGGTAATCGATCGGAACGATACTCGACGACCCTGAACCGGAACACAGGGAAATCATTTGATGGGCGAGCAGCCGAGTGAAACACGGACCGACCGGTTCGACCGGGCGGTTAATTAGTCACCTTTCGTTTTCGTGCCGCCAGCTCTTTCGCTTGGCGTCGGCGGTGGTCTTAATGGTGGTCGACCTGAAATCTTATTCCCGCGATCTTGTATACGCGAGTAAAGCGTGCAACGTGGTCGTAAATAGAGAGCTAATGGTGCAGTGCGCGTGAAAGAGAAATGAAGATTCAAATGACCTTACGTAGAGAGATTTCTAGTAATCGTCTTCTAAATTTGTTCCGTTTGAGGTCATACTTTATTCTTGTAAACGCAAAGAGCGGAAAATTGACAGTTGTGTAAGAATCTGGCAGTTTCACTGTTTTTGTGTTTGTGGATTTTGTTTACTGAGGCAAAAACGCAGAATTTTATTAGGCTATTTAAGTTTCAACTTTTGTAATTTTTGATTCTTGATCTGTCATGAAATATTTAACTTCACACAAAAAAATTAATTGTAAAATCAGATTCGCATCTCTTGAGAAATGAGATTATATTGTTTATGAGGATTTGTTCAATGATTAATTTGAATAGTCACTCAAGAAATAGCATCATTATTTACGTAATATATTTGTGCACAAGTCTAACAATACAAGTGATATTTCACAAACGAAAAATTATAAAATAACTTTTAAAAGATCTTTTACAAACAGTCAAGTATTCTGAAAAAAGTGTTACAATGCCACATTCTTTGGATTCTTTTAAATTTTACATCAGGTAGGTGAACACATAAATCTAAGAAAATTCTGACACATTCTAATAATACACAAAAATTCTTTCCTTTGTTATCGCGGTTCTTTTACCTGCAACTTTGTAATACCACAGAGAAGAATCAGAAATTATATTATAGATTAGCGTGATGACAGATCGAAACAGATCGAAAAAAGAAAGGAATGAAAAAATAAATAAACACATTGTTTTCTTAAAAGTTGCGACTAAAAAAAAGTGTGAGTTTTGAGTTATGTAGTATATTATCATGAATGAGTTAAAGAAAAATGAGATAAAGATTAATCTATCAGTCATCGAAAGTGTACTAACTTTATTTAATTAATATTACTTGATATTTCACAGTTCGCCAAATAAAGCATCTTTGTATCGCTCTTAATATTTTCAAAAAAATCATAATAAACTTTCTACAAGAGTATATTTTAAGTATCGTTTTTGTAAATAAAAATGAGAATCTTCTACAGAAAATATTTAAAGTTTTAAATTTACTACAAAAATAAAGAAATTCTTAATTTACAGTTAAAACATTTTAAATTTATTTTTAATCAAAGTTTGAAGAAATTGTTTTATTTTGAATTTAGCTGATGATAAATATAAACTATTGATAATATTTCAAAATGATATTTCAGTATTGATAATATTGATAATTTATCTCAGATTTATTGTTACATTATATTATATTACATTTTTATGGGATATCAAAATCACAAGACAATTGTTTTAAAAAAGTGGTAATTTTAAGAGTTTGCGAAACAAAAATGACAAAATGACATTTGATGATGTTTTTATGACTACATTCTTTTTGTCGATATTATTGATTAATCAATCATTTTCTATTAAGTTGAAAAAGATTTCCCTTTTGTGGAAAATTTAAATTTTTAATTATACACTTTTGAAGTTAAAGAACGACATATATACATATGACGATATATATATATATATATATATATATATATATATATATATATATATATATATATATATATAGTAGTAGTGTACTAGTCTACGCTCGTCGTAGTCGTAGTAGG
>NW_012130065.1:9868764-9895233 GCF_000143395.1 Atta cephalotes
AGTTAAGTTAACGTTACGTTTACGTTTAAGTTTAAGTTTAAATTTTAAATTTAATTAACTTAACTTACGTTAAGTAAGTAAGTAAACTATATATATATATAGTATATATATATATATATATATATATATATATATATATATATATATACATACATATATATATATAGATGGCAGTTATGCCTCTCCGAGGTCGTTCAAGGTCGAACTGGTGAGTCTCTCTAGCATTTGATAAATGATAATTGCTATTGTATCGTGAAGTAATCTCGGCGTTATCAGATTATGCCTGCATCTTGTCAATAGTAATAGTCAGTCCGTAATTTACCATTTTTAAAAGTTTTATCATGATATCAAAATGATAACAGTGTGATTAATGGCGCGAAAATTATGCTGACGAATCACAAGGACATATATATATATATATATATATGCCTTGTGATATGCGTGTGTGTGTATATATATATATATATATATATATACACATATAGAAAATTAGTATGATCGGATATAAGCTCTTTTCACAGTGTGTTTAGGCAAATTTCTCCTTTCATCTATATTTCTCGTAAGGTAAACACTCAAGAGTTTCATGAAAACATTGACCACTATCAGGAACATCGTTTCGTTGAAAGTCCGAAGTTCCGATTTAGTTTCATGTCGAACTTTACACAGTACAACTACTCTCTGTACCGAAAGAGCCAACAAAGTACAGACACTGCGGTGAATTCTCTCGTTCCGGAATGGCGAAACGCTCTTTCTGCAAATCATCCGAGTCGAGAATACGCTCGTCGAGAGAAACACGAGTCTCTATTGGTATAAGTATTCACATATATATGATCGCGCATAACTTATAACTTTTCACTTTCTATTTATCTTCGTTTAGTAATTTCCTCTCGTTCTTTGCATTATATTACAAATCTCTCTGTACTATTTTACGACTTTGTTATGATAATCAACGTTATATAATCTTAAAGCATACTTTGAATAACTCGTCTACTCTCTTTGTTGTTTTAATTGTAACTTTCGAGCTTCGCGAAATCAAAATAGAATTCCATTCATTCTTTTTTCTCTCTGTTGCCATCCATCGGAAAAAGTAATATAACGATAGAGCGACGATTACGTTAGTTCGCAAAACACTCTGTTTCAGTCCTCGTATCTCTGATATTCGAAAGCGCATGCGATACGATTGTTTTATCCTGTATCAATATTCCCAATCGTGCGTTCTTAAAAAACATCGAGTTTATTTTCTTTCGTTGAGGGAAAACATTCCATTTCCAGTCTTTCGTTACATTAATTTTCACAAATGTTTACTAAACATGCGCGTTCCAATATTATCACAATACATGATAAGTTCCTGCATTTATGTGAGTTCGTCCTGACGCGAGAAAAATATTGAAAGTTCGTCCTGACTCACTATGGTATACATTTCGTTTCACGCATGATGCGCATGAAATATCATTTGATCCCTCTTTAATATTCGATAAACAACAAGAATAAAATCGTTACCTGCGTATTATGCATGAAACGGAACGCACCTTAAAATCAATTGTTATGGATAATGTTAAAGATTTGTTGTATATAATTTGTTTTCAAACAAGTTAACCTGTTTAGGGTACGCACTTTTAAAATAAACACCTATGTCAAAGATCGAATAATGATAATTTTTACAGAGACACAGCTGAATGGAAAGTATTGCACAAAGTTATTTTGGGTAGAGTTTAGGTTTTTTAATTACTCGTTGTACGCTACCTGAATATTCGTAACTAAAATATCCCGGTGATCAATAACATGATCAATAACAAAAACAGTTTCTAATTTCTATGAAATCTGAAAAGTGAGTGACGATTTATTATTTCGACTTTGAATAGGTAAGATCCTTTAAAATCCTGAAGACAGCATCTCAGGTATATTTCTTTAAAATCTTGTCCTGGAAAAGGAAAATAAAAGTTAGGACTTAACGGTCTTAATGCTATAAGTCTTAAGCTGTCTATAAGTCTTAAAATTTATCATTTTTACATTCTTCTATCTCATGTGGTTAGGTTTAGCCTAATAATATAAAAATTGTTCTTTTTTATCTATAATTAATCTCTAAATGTTTTGTAGTGAATAATTTTTAATATTACTACTCATAATTAAAAAACACAATTTTTACATCATCATCAAGTGAGGTTAAATCTATAAAATAAACCACAAATTAATCACATATTGAAAAACCGAGCTGTAAGGTCTTTATAATATAATAAATTTAATTACAACATAATATACTAGTAAAAGATGTAACTACAAAATTTAAAAAAATTTAGGGCGTTTTCACATCTCGCCTACTCTTTAAAATCATTAAAGTAAAATCTAATTTTAAAGAGTGAAAAATCTCATTCTTAAAAATTGATAATTGAATCATTTTTTCAACACTGGCTCATAGTTGTCACTCTTTAGAATTAGACTCCACTCCAAACGTTTTAGAGCGTACCAACTTGCATATCTTTGAATCTACTTAAAAATTTGAAACAATTTCAGAATATTTTAATTCGTGCTTTTAATATTTATTGTTTAAAATTACAAATCTTCCTAAGTAAATATCGAATTCCGAAGAACTTCCAAAGAATCTATCATCGAAGTTAAGATCAGATATACTGGACAGTCGTTGCGGTCAGTTTTCCTTCTCGGTTTACAACTCGCGTCTCACCAAGTCTCTGTCTCTCTCTCTCTCCTCTCCTCTCCTCCCTTCCTTCTCTTCCCCGTTTCTCTTGAGAGCCAGCGCTGAATCACAACCGCAAATATCCTCCTCTCCGGTAACTTGCTCCACCGGCTCTCCCGGCTCTTCGAGCTTCCACGAAGACGGGCGCCGAGGAAAAACGACAGAGGACGAACCGGCCGCCGAGAAAAGAGAGCAGCGGTAAAAGAGACGGTGCAACGCGCATTTGGCCACGGCGGAGGCGGAGAGAAACAGTTCCTCACCATATAGTTTGCAATGGCGATGCTGCTCCGCCGAGGCCACGATCTAGGTCAATAGAGAGCTCGGGTTTCTCTCTTCTCGGCGACGATTCAGCGCGCTCTGTATTGGGATCGCAGACTGCAAATTGTGTCTACACAGGCCATCCGCGTATCTCCTGGGCGGTGCTGAGCCAGTCGTGATATATTTGTTATGACTGTTACAACTTAAAATCATATCCTATTATAAAGATCGTTAAAGACGATAATTGTTATTTAATCGTATCGTTAAAAAATTATAGAGATTTTATATTGTTTTTATTTATAATACGAAAAAAAATGTTAATTTCTTAATGAATATTTTTAATTTATTGTAATTGAATCAATAATAATAATTATTTTTGATATAAATGTACATGTACTTGTGCAACATAGTTAAATAGCATGTAGGCGTAGGTTAAAAAGAAGCGAAGAAATCATAATCATTATATATAATATGAGCTACATAAATTATGCGTCATCTAAATAGATTTGCGTAGGCAGAATTTAAATTTTAATGTGCATAGCGTTACAAATAATTAGCATGCATTAGCATACTAAACTGAGTTGCTTTGAAATAGCATATCAAAGCATATCAAAAATATAAATTAAGAAACATATTTTAACGATGATCAAACAAACAAAGAAATTCGTGTATCACGACGTATATGAAAGTAAAATAGAATTTTAACGTTATATAAATATGAGAGATGCAAGCTATGAGATTTAAAAATATTCATTTTAAACAATGAAACAAATACGTACGTATTCTTTACATTGCATGTAAAAAAACGCCTTATATCAAAATATATATTATATTTAAATTTTTTTAAATATTTTATGTAGAATAGAAAAAAATAATATGTTCAATGAATCTTGTTCGTGTTAATTTTAAGAATCATCGATACGTGTATGTTTGATAACGCGTTGGATTATTCTCGATTGTTCAAAGTGCGCGAACTTCGCAAGAGTACAACGAGCAGCGATCATTTCTTTAAAAATGCTTGTTGCGCAACGCACGATTAAAGACTGATACATGTACATAAATAAATAGCGGATTCACCGTGATATGCAAAACCTATCATGATAGAGGAAGTTGTTTGCGGTAGATAAAAACGACCAGACAATACTAATTCAACTGCTTCTAATAATTACTGCAGTAATAAACATTTTTGAGAAATACAATCTTCTTCACTGTAAACCGAGAAGTTAATGCTAATAAACGTACATAAAGAAACGTTTACGTATTTCTCAATCGTTTGATATTTATTAATGTAAATAAGCGTTGAGGGAGGAAGTTGTTATTGTGCGAAAGCAAAAACGTAACGATTCGAACAACCATTCGCTTTAATCACATTTAATTACGTATACGTCACATTACACATGGGACAGCTACGCAAGTTGAAGCATGTCGCGCGATCGTGCGATTAACCGCTTTTAATTTCCTTATAATCTCGCTGCAATCCGATAATTACATTCCATGTTGCTTCCGTAGCGCGTGTTAATTCATTCTTGTTATCGAGCGCGTGACTTCAGTTCTGAAGGTCGATGTATCGCGTTGAAGTATCTCGAGTGAAGTGATTACGTATACTCTGTGTCCTTAGTCTCTTTCCTTTTCTTTCTTTTTCTTTTCTTTTTTTTCGCTGTAGATTACTCGCATTCCGCATTTACGCTTTCTCAGAAAAAATCTGTAATGTTGAAGCGGTTGTTCACAACTTTATCTTATCGGTTACACGCAGCATACGTTATCAACGACGACAGTCTGACCGTATCGTTATCACCGTTTGTCACCGCCTCTCTTCGCGTCTCTCTCTCTCTCTCTCTCTCTCTCTCTCTCTCTCTCTCTCTTTATCCTCACTTTTTTCTGCGCCCTTTGCATCTGCAAATGTCGCTGCTATCGGTGAATGAAATTGCAGGAACAGTCAAGAAATCGCGCCGATTGCAATGCATTTATAAGCATTCAATTAGAAAATTCAATCTATTAAGATTTTTTTCTCTGTCTATTAAGAAATTTGATACGATTTATATACGATAATTATACGATAAAATATATATCTTATATTATCAATGTAGAAGAAGAAATATATCCAAAGAAGAAATATATCCACAATTTCGAGAATATATAAGGAATTAATGCGTTAGCTGATGTTGAGTTTACATTCAAATACAATCATCGTTCATCGATCACCGATCGATCATTCCATCCAATTAAGAGTGATCATTGTGACTACATGCCGTAAACGTGATAAATATCTGCGTCTAAACCAGTGGCGTGACATTGCGTGACTCACCTACAGTGTTCAACGTTCGTTTTGTCTCTGTCAATTGACCAAAGATAAAATACGACATGAGTTTGTTATTTTTGTATTTTCAAAGAACTCTGTTTTTGAATGTTTTATACATCTCTACTTGCGTCAGTTTCAAGATAACATGACAAATCGAGACACAGATATTTGTAGTCGACATTTTTCCATTAAGCTGATGTTTTCGTTCCGCTGATTTATTAGAATAACTTTAAGTTATCTTTTGAAAATAATTTTTTACATACATATATTTTTTTATTAAAATACATTGTGATGATGGTTAATTGTTTACACCTAGAATTACTATATCAAAATTTTCAAAATCACAATCAACAAATAAAAAATTTCGCTTGCAATTTCGGACACATATAAAAATGCGTGCAGATTAGTAAAATTAGTCAGAACAATTAACGAATAATTATTTCATATCTAATTGTTTATAAATTGACCGATCAAAGTCAAAATTATCTTCCTCACATTTAACTATGATTGATCAGTTTTTTACAGTTCACATTTTACTGCATTTATTATAAATCAGGACTAATGCAAAATAGCGCGGGGGGAGTCAAAGTAAAATATTTAGAAAATTCCCTGAAAATCTTGGAAACCCAAAAAAAGAAGAAGGACAGATGGCAATTATCTGCATCATGAATTCTCACGTCAATAATCGTGCAGTAACGGATTGAAGAAAATCAGCTCTGCTGTATACGTTTATTATTTGTCTCGCTCGGTATTGATTAACTGGCGATTTCCCGGCCTCGGACAAAGGAATCGTACAATTTACAATGTAGCCAAAACGGCGGCTGCGAGTTAACGTTGGATCGCGCGGAATTCGTGGAAGAAGATGGAAGAGGATACGCTCCTCGAAGTTGGCTCCGGTCCCAGCTGGCTCCGGACGTGTAAACGGGGGCGAAGTAATCTCATACTCGGGATATCGTTCGCGGGAACGGGAGAAAGGGGCATTTATTATCTGCTCCGACGGTGTGTCTCCTTAATCATTTTCACCCCACTTCGATTGAACTCATATATACTATATGCTTTAGGTAAACAAATTTGTGCAATCTGAAAAATGTTTCCGATCTCTCTTTAATGCCTTTTCATGATCAATAGAAGGTTATATTAAATAACTATCATTTGTTTTCTATAATATTGTATTATAAAATTTAAAGTAGTAGCTTAATAAATTTTGATGCATTCGTAGAAACGCTATTAGCGCTACTTAGGTCATTTTATCTTCATTATTTATTAGACGTAAAACAAGTTTAGAATGACATAAATAGCGCTAATAGCATTTCCCCGAATGCATCTAATAATTTAACGAATTTAATGTAAAATAATATTTTAATAATAATATATTAAATTATTAAAGTAACTCGATTAAAATAACACAATTAACAGAATTATGGCAAGTTGAATAATAATAATACCTCATCTCTGAAAAGTCGATGTAACTTCTACACGTCGTAGTTGCAACAATGTTGTATAATTTTCGCTTTTATCAATCACTCGAACATGCTAAAAAGATATTCATTTGCGTAGAAATCTCATTTTACGTGCCAAAACAGCTGCGCGAACAAAACCGTGACGCAATCGACGAATGTAAAATTCATGAAAATCATCAATATTAATATGTAAATGCTCCTTAATTTGCCAATCTTTCTGTCCTCGTAATATTTGTATTGTTCGTATTTTTATAGATAGCGTGTTATATTTCAAATGTTTAGTGCATCAACTGCATGTTTACGTCACTCACGTCCTTGAAAGCAAATGATCTATAAATCCCGCGCGTGAATTCTTTCGCGTCGTGGAATTATTTTCGACGGACACTTTCGTTATTCGGGTCACAGCCTCTGTGAAAACTCGCGCCGGGTGGAGAGGAAGCCACATCGGCTTATCGACGACCTCGGGTTCATCTTGTGAAAGATCGTTTACCCTCGAGAGCGAGAAACGACTTGTTAGCGAGAAGTGCAGTTTTATCCGCGAGACTTATCGATTTTTATTTTAAATTCTGTCCTGCACGCAGTTTATTTCGGAACGTGCGCGCGATAATCGCTATTTTGAGAACTGCGATATACATACATCGACGTATTCGTGCTACGGTCAACAAGAATGTACGAAGGGAATCGCCACGTGAATCTAATGAAATTCTTCAATTAGAAACGCTAAATTTTTCTTCCCTAATATTGCGACATGTTTTTGTATAATAGTTACATTAATTTTATATTAGATAATATAATAATTTTATTAGATTTAATTTGATAGTAAATTTAATTCGGAGATGATAAGATAAGTCTCACTTAACTCTGCACTTTTGAAAATTTTTCTTAGAATTTAGGAAGGTATCCAAACTTTTTTCTCATACGGCCTTTAAAACTTTTGTGAAGATACATTGAGGCAATTCTAAAAGGAACGTTCATCAACCCACTTTTCTTTTTCGACTATTCTGCAGTGCAGGTCTCGTCTATTTCGACCGAGTATATCTATCTTCGTGTGTAGTTCTTTTGCAAGTGATCTTGTGGCCAAATGAGCCGCAAAAGTAATAAAGAATTTATCCACGTCGTCTCCGTTGGAGGTGAATCTTAATTTGCGGACATTCTGCTTGCCAAATGTCTCATTTGCATTTAATGTAAATGGTATCATTTTTGAAAATAACCTGCAATAATTTTGTATTCGCATATTAAAACTCTAGTATATATATATATAACTAACTTGATTCCAAAAGTATCGTCAAGAGTTTTATAAACTCGTACACGATATTTTCGCGTATGGTAATTGCTTGATAAAATAAGCAAATTAGCGTTTTAAACGTTTTATATAATTATTTTAATAATTCAAAAATAAATTTATTTTCGTATCTATATTTAACTAAATTTTTAGATACCACAGAAAAATCATTCTTTCCAAAAATTACTCTGTGTACATTTATTGTTTTATTATATTAAGCGCAGATAATGCAGTCTTTAATAATTGATATATGTGCTCGACTAAAGTGACAATGTTTGCTTAGTAATGAAATTATTAGCTATTTTTTTACGCAACTGTCTGTGGAATATCCTGTTTGTGTAGTAAGATTATCATTTCACAACAGAGTGAATCTTTTTTTCTTGAAGCGATAATTCTGTCGGTCGTGAGAATTCTCTCGTGCGATTTGCCGAATGAGACTGTCCTACTTGCACAATCACTTTTCCGCGCGTCTTTATCGCTGACGTTGTTTTTCTAACGTGTAGTGATTTAATCCGATTTACGCGCTACAAATTCTCAGTAAATTCCTCTTGGAATCGTAAACAATTCAAATGAAAGCTTACTTTCCGCATTGGTAAAGAGAATAACAGGCAGAGATAAACATTCATACACAACGATGCTATACCTGTCTCGACCAGCCGGTTAGCCAACTAGCCAATTAATTTTCCTGCGCGTTTCCACACGAAAAAAAAATTATTGCCTCGTTACCCCTGTCTGTTCAGACTGTTGCAATTTCTCGCATAATACATTCCGTTCTACGATTGGACCATCGCCAGTGCATGTTTACGGAAATCTCAACGGCGCGGGTGGGTGATAAAGGGGTGGATCGCGCGAATGAAAGACTAAGTTTATTCGCAATCGCCTCGGGAAGACAAAAGGCAAGAATTACGGATCTGGATTCACGCGAGTTATAATTGGCGATTTGTTTATTGAAACGCGATATAGCAGACGTGACGATCGGCGTGGAGGAGAAAGGAACGCGTTCGCGAAAAGTGGAAAATTGCAGAAATTTTCTGCCTTTCAGCATGGAAAATACTATTTTGCTAAAGTATCTAAAGTATTTTAAATGAAATCAAAATTTTTGAAGGGCCACGAGCCAGAAATAAAATAAAGAAAATATATTATAAAATTATTAATATGAAAATATAACACAACAAACGTTTCGACACCGATCGGATCATTCTCAATGTTGATAAAAAAAATTTTTATAAATGTTAAATTATTAAACGGAAACATACACACACACACACACACAATATATATAAATTATCTATCACTTAATATATGTGTAATATAATGTAAATACGTGTTACTTAAAGTATTTTAGATAGATACAGATCTGATCAGATTACAGATCTGAAAATAATTTTGTTGGACCAAATAATTCTATATATAGGATGTTCAAACTGATTGCTATTCTGACAGCATTTCTTATGCTTCTTACAAAATTATTTTTGTTGGTATGGATGGTCTAACAAAATTATTTTCAGGTCTATATCTAGCTGAATTTTTAGATACTTCAGCAAAATCGTCTTTTCTGTGTGACTATAAGTTTATCGGTTAATCGTCCATTAACGTCATGATGTTTTTTTTCTCTTACGGTGACAACGAGCGCGATAATCGGCGCAAATTTTGTTCGTTTCGTATTTGGGTTATCGGGCCTTACGACATCCGCCGCTCCATTAGGATAACACAATTATTGGATTTCGATAATGCAGCGCTCTTTCTCTCTCTTTTTCTGTTCATCATAAATACGATGATCCATGTGTTGCAATACAGCTCGATAACAACCGTAACGAATTTACGCGTTTGTTTAATCCTTTTCACATATGTTATACAACTAGTAGTAAGATTTATTTCCAATTTCTCATACATTTTTTATAACAGAAATGTAATAAATTCCGTCTCTCGTGAACAATTATTTTAACAAATATTAAAAAATAAATATTCGTATTTTTTCATTTTTAAATAATAACATATTTCGATAACATTTAATTTATAATATTGTAACATTATTTTGAAGATATTAAAAGTATTATAAATATTTTTTATTTAGATATATTAAATATTTTTCTTTTATTAATAAGCCGTCCCATTCTCAATCACTTTCGAACACATCATGACTTGCAATTCTCAGATTATAACCATTAGACTGGCTAACTTCCTTCTTAAAGCGAGCGTCTGAAAACCGCGCGTAAAAAGCAACATCGTTCCAGCGAAATTCTATATCTCGACTTACGACATTCATTCCCCGAGAGAATTACATCGGCGAGGCGAACGATTTTTTTTTTACCGATTTTTACCTAGGCTCCGGCATTAGTGCGTCGGAGGAATTGGCTTCCCGGAAGCCATGCTCGTTCCGCGCGGTTTCGTAAAGCCAACTGACTTAGAAGCGTGATCCGACTATTTTTAAAGCCCCGACCCCTCGTGTCGCCTCCCCCTATCGTCGGTTGCCAGAGCGAGTGCAAGTAAGCTCGCCTGTAATTTCCGTCATGTAATTTCCGAAGGAGTTCGGTAACCTGGCCGGCAGTTTGTCGTTCCCTTGATCTTTACTCGCACCGCGGGTGATTTACCGCCTCACCGTCGCCTGTGCTTTCTCACCGCTAATTATATTTCAAGTGGCGAGAAGAATATGTATATATTGCAAGGGTGAATATCCATCTCTCTCTGTCTACGTTTTTAAAATTTTCATTTTTGATTATTCACATTGATTTTATTTATTTCAAAATTATCGAAAACGAGAACGACGTAATTATTTTCCGCGATTTTTTAAATATTTAAATATCTCTTTGAATAAATCACTATATTAATGATATTCGATTTTCCACAGTTTTTATCTGTATTTATTTTAGAAATGTTGAAAGTTAATTAATGAAATGCTTGTTTTTAACGATTATTCTTCAATGATTTATCTTCTAAAAATTTTTATTGAAGAGAAGATTATAATGAACTCTTGTTTATTCACAATTTATGATAACCTATTTGCATCACAAGTTCCACAAATACTGTAATTTTATTATAAAATGAAGGTATTCTTGTTTTAAAAATGATTATTTTGCTGGCTTATTATGCTCTATAAATTTAATTGAAACGTGGTTACTGTTAATAAAAATGGTTTATTTATTTGCGAAAATCTCTTTCAATTACATATTCCAGGAATATCGAAATTTTATAAATAATTTAGAAAATAAAGATTTGCTGTTTTATTATAAATGATTTTCTGACTTTTTATATTATTTTTTTATTTTCGTTAACAGAATATTACAATAAATAAATTTACAATTTATAAATATCCTTTTTCCAAGTTTTTGATAATATTTTAAAAATGCATGACTATGCATTTCGCATTTCATTATACATTGCGTGATTTGTAGGATATGCATCATTATATTGAAATGTGTAGCCTTTTTTATACGAGTTTTTCTTCGAGTTTCTCTTCAAGTCTATATTTTGTCACCTTTGTTAACAGAAAAAAAATAGCGGATCGTGCATTGTATTAACCTTTAGGTGTCTTAAGATTGATCTTCTCTTCAAGAATGTCCGATTTCGCCTTGCAAGGATGTTTCAAATTTAAAATTTTACTGCTTACAATCTTATTAAAACTCGAAGTCTTGAATTATCTTTAGGTCATAGACATTTCTGAACAATACTACTTTCAGCAGTGATATTCTGCAAATAAGAACGCAGAATGTGATAAGTAAATCACATCAAACGATGTGATTTAATATGATATGATATAATGAGTACAAAAAATATTCGTACAGGAAAAATTTTTATAAAAAAACTTATATTTGTAGAAAATAGATATTAATTAATATTAGCGCTTTAAACAATGAACACGTTCTGGCCTAATATAAACAAAAAAGAGCTTCTTTTGTAATCCTGATTGAGAAGCTAAATTTCTTGCGACTGTACGAATATTTTGTATATTTTGTGTTCGAATAATACAATTTTTTATTTTTACTTTTTAAAATAATATATTTTTATTACACATTTTTTTAGATTAAATAATTTTGAGATATATAGTCCATTTTATTTTCTTTTTCTAAATAAATTGCTAATTAATGTTTGTTTTTTTTTTTAATATCTTTCGATATTTCTGTACCAATACTTTTTGTATTCATTATGTTATAAACCGTGATGCATATGTCAATATTTTACATTTTTTCAAATCAAGGTAAAACTTTCTATCTCCTCTATAATATGATCGCGAGAATTTTTAATTTATCAAACATCTTTGTTCGCGCAAATAACGATAACAGGTTAATTGGATTCCACTTTGGATTTTACTTTGGATAACCGGAGGCTATAGACCTTTCTGTATTAATTCGTGTTTCTCTTCTTAATCGAAATATCGATAAATACCCTGAATGCGGAACACAGAAGTTCTCAGCAGGCACGCGGCACCGATTATACGATTTGAATTCCCCCTTTGCTATCGTGCCATTATTCTGGTTGTCCCGAAAAGCACCCTCGGATCGATCGACCATATCAACCCTCGGAAACCGCCCTCGCGCGAGCGTTTCGTGCCTGGGTTTCCCCTCACGGATTTATTGATCGCCCCGCTCCTCCCCCCCCCTCCACCCCTCTGCTTTCCGCTTCGATGCGAGCGACGTGTTCCATACATACGAACGCATAGATCCCTCTTGGTCTTTGTAATATAAACGCTGTCGTTCATTTCCCGGCCTTTCTTCTGTACGCCGTGTCGTTCGAACGATCGTAAAACATTATTTCCCGACGTGAAACTTCCTCGGACCCGGATTAAATCGACGGAGAATCCTCTTTCTCGTCTCTCGACTCTAGGTAGGCTGCGTAAATAATTTTCGAGCGAGCCAGCTGCGGCAACTTACAAGGGACATTCACCGCGCAGTAGTCATTATTTCATGCGCGCAGTTCTTACTGTAGAATTGTAAACAATAAGAGACACATGTTTCGCTTTTCTGAAACATTTTAAACTTGGCAAGATTGAATCTTGATTTTTAAATAGTCGGAGAGATTATATCTTTTACTCATCAACAGTAGTACTTCTAATAAAGTCGTAATATATTTTCTCTGCCAATAACTTTAATTTTAATTCTTCCGTCAGTAATACGGGTCTTCGAGCAATTTTTTTTAATGTTCCGGATTATATAAAAATCTGAAAAGATTCTAATATACTCGTTAAAGATTTAACAACGAGATTTTATTATTACAGAACTCGAATTATATTTTACTTATCTACTTCTTACTTCTTAAATCTTAGATTTAAACTTAGCTACCCAAATTTGTAATCAAAATATGATTCTTTATTCTTTATTCTTTATTCCAATTACCGGCAGAGCATTTAGTTTGTATAAAGCAGTTTAATATTCTGAAATTAGGTCAGACATTATCGTCATACAATGTCATACATCATCAAATTCACAATACGAATTATTAAAGATTAATGAATAAATATCTCATAATCTAAGCTATGATTTATTATCGAAAATTATAATAGAGTGGTCTAATACAAAGAGAATAGAAATACTCGAGTATTTCACGATAGTGAAAGAAAGTCACAGAAAGAAGGTCTCCCTCTCTGTCAGGGAAATCAAGATCGTTGTTAAATCGACGGCGAAGGATTTTTATGCGCCAACAGCTGCTCTCTTCTAAATTCGACGCCGAGGCCGCCCGCGACTTTGTTCGCGATTCGCGAATGTTGCAACGCGCCTTACGATATACACGTCACGTTGTAATATTCACACCGAGCAGTCTCGTTCTCGTTCGAATGCTCCGGCCGAAAATAGAGCGCGGCGGGCCGGAGAGGCGCGCTTTGGCAGGCCTCGCTTTCTGCACGAGCAATTTTGCAGACGTCGAGCACGCGTCGAAGCTTGACCGTTGATTTCGCGTATAGACTCCGTCTGCGTCTCGCATGGAATGAGGATTCCAGTTTGGTGACTCGTGACTGACACGCGCGTTCGGCACTGAAACTCTGAGAAATTTATATAAAGACGTAGATGTGATTAATTCGAACTGCATTCTTGATAATGTGAGCGATTAAGCGATCAAGAGATGTGGATATTATATAAATGATACTGACTGTCAAAGGGGTCGCATAATTTCCGGATGTCATATCTTATCGAAGTTTATAGATGTTTAAAATAACGTATTTAATGTATGTTTAATATTAATTCTTCGAGATTATCTCTGAAAAAAAGAAATGGTATTCAAGAAGCTACATTGAGGAAAAAAAATTGCCGTTTAAAAAAAATATTATATATAATTGATTCAACTAAATGTCACGGACTGTCCAGCAAATATTTGTTAATTCAAACAAATAACATGTTTTAAATTACAAAATTTTGTTAATTTAAATATATAAATATTTGAACTAAACAATCATTACGAACTAAACGCATTTAGTCAAGTTAAACAACTTTTTTTTTTCTCAGTGTAATAGTGACATAACGAAATGCATGAGTAATCGCAGAATAATAAATAGGAAAAATTATAAAAAAATTAATAGTCAAGGGTTAAGAATAATATTGCGTAATATCTAGCTTTAAGATAACAACAGGAAATGCTCGTCTCACTTGAGATATTGCAATTCGGCGTTTTGCGTTTGCTCGTGTTGCGAACGACAGTCAAATATAGAACCATTTATCGGTGTCGACGTAAATGTATGTCGAAATGTTATTCGCGACGGATATTAACACGAGGCAAGTTGCACGAGTAATGCAGTATAGCCAGCAGGTGCTCGCATTTCGACGGGCAGGAAGGAGAGCCAAGAGGGGAAATAGTTATAAGGTTAGTGACATTTACCGGGAGAGCAACCTCTCGCCTGTGGGCTTCTCTATAGACTGCCATAATCGCGGCCGACAGTTCGCGGAACTAGTTTCGCAAATGCGTCGCGCATTTGACACAGTTCATTCAGTGTGGCAGTCGGTCGGCGAAACAAAAGTTTCGCTCTCATTAACTCGGAATCTGCTGCCTCCTCTAAACGGGTCAGTCGGTAATTTTTTATTTAGAAGAAGCGGAGCACCAAGGATACCTAAATTGCTTGGATGTTTGTACGTATTTAGGTCTATTTTCTGCAGCTGAGCTTAGTATACAATTTTAAAACTTAAAATGACATATATGTTTGATATTTAGCGAAAGCGAGAGAGTTCTAGTGCAGTCTAACGAATAAAAACAGATTTTATTCGTTGTTCATAATCTGTCTCAGAGATTTTGCTGAGCATCTAAAAATTTAGATAGATTTGAAAATAATTTTGTTAGACTATTCAAAATTACGTGGCATGGCAAAAAGTTCGATGAATGTTATATAAGAAAATAAACACCACTTAATATATGTATAAATAACCTTTATTGTTCTTCGAAATAATCCCTCCGTAGAGACAAATGTCATACGATTCTTAAATCAGCATTGCATTACCATTTTAAATTACTTGCGCTCTCCTTAATTCTCTCTCGATCTTGCTCTTGCAGATCTTTTTTGTTTCTTAAATAAAAAAGATGATGAAAGGAACTTGATTTACAAACATTTTAGATATTCAAAATCGTGTGACAACAAGATTTCAAGCGATATCCAAAGATTTTTTTCATAAATTTTTTTACAAAGTTTTGGCAAGCTGTACGAATTTTGTGAATTATGTATAAAGATTATTTTGAAGGACAATAAAAGTCCATTTTTATGTTATAATTAAGTAGTGTTTACTTTCTCATATATTCACCAAACTTTATTGCCACGCCATATATGTAAGCCACTCAAACTAGTTCCTAGAATGTCAAAACATTTTAGAATATGGCTTATACTTGAGATTCCTACATTATTATTTTAATGATCCAATAAAATTATTTTTATCTATATGTTAATATTTATGTTAAGATTCTAAGATACTTTGGCAAAAATCTTTCTATATTTTCTTTATTTTCTTTTCTATTATTTATATCTGCGAACAATATAATACTTAGAAATTGACTGTACATCGTATACATCTTATGTATTTTGCTCTTTATTTTTAGCTATGCCATCTTTCTACGATTTTACAATTTTTCCTCGTATGCTCGAGGAGGTAACTCAGAATGAATAAACCTGTTTATTTTCTCGTTGGCGCGCCGCGACGGGTTGCCTTCGTTGAAATTACAATCGTGCAAATGTCATCGTACTTCCTTTCGTATGCGTCTCATTTCTGGGTTATGCGTATCAATAAGACCACGAAAATGAAAGTTGCGCGAACATTAATCTTTTTAGAGTAGAGACAAAAAAGTTTGCGAAAAGACGAAATGAATTTTTGCTTCCATTTGTGATTGTTACTAAATGTCGTTCATTCGTTTATCAAAAAAAAATGTAAAAAAATGTAATACTCAAGCTAATATTTGATATCAGTATTGATACAAATCATGATATTTGATATCATGATATTTGATATTACTATTGATATAAAGTCATTTACTATGATATGAAGTTATTTTTGAAAGCATCACGTATTCCATTAATGTATCTGTGTAGATTTCAATTTAAAGAAGAATGAGGAGTCATAATCAAATTGCAGTGTCTTCCATGAGCGTCATTACTCAAATACACTTTCTCCACCTATATCATAACCGAGGCTAATGATCCAGAAATGGATAGATCATCTTTGGCCAAGGCCGCTCGCTTTTCGTTACTCAATCACCACCGAGCTTTCCCCGAGAACTCTCGACCGCGCGATTATTTTACGGTGCGACCGTTGTGATTTACGATCCTCTCAAGTCGACGTAATGCAAATGCGTGATAAATCACCGGCGAGCGATCGTGTATTGTTCCCACGAGCGTGAACGGCGCGAGACGCCATGTCTACGTGGTCATTTCTGCGTCACCCGATAGACGTTGCTGTTGCGCCGAGGCGTATCTCTTGGCATGATATACCCAGGCTATCTAAATGATGCATTGGCCATGCAAACATATACGCACGAGGAAAATGTACGTGTGATTGTGTGCAATGCACACGCGTGAAACTCGTTCCGTCTCGTTCGCGCTCCCCGCTTTTTCCTCCCGTTCATATCTTTCTTTTTCTTTTTTTTTTTTCTTTCTTTCTCCCTCGCATTCGTCAGTTTCCGTCTGCGTGGAATTACGTCACGTAGAAATCACGGTAATCACGCGGCGGGTGCAGAAAGCGTAGGAATGCAAGCGTTAATTTGCCGCGCGATACGATATAAAGCAATATACGGCGCAACGGGACGCATCGCGACGAGTGGAGGACGACTAACGAGTTTTTTTCCGCGAGTGCGTTTTGTATGGTTTTTACACACCCCTCTCGTCCTGGAAATGACAGGCGCCTGTCTCATTCTTTGAAAGTATCCCTGGTTCTTTCCAGCGCATTTTTTCAATGTATCGTTGCTATATAACTCCTCCTCGAACACGTTTTAGAGAAACTGATTCTATAGAGACCGAGATTCCAAACAAGATATAAAAGTCGAACGTACATGCCATTTTATAATGGCAGAAAAGTTAGAAAAGGAATTTTCGAATAACCGCTGACCAAGAAAGACATTAGAATTTTTTTATTGCCGCGTCAAGATTTTAAATCAAGATCTTTACAATTCTCCTTTTGTGTCAGCTTTACGATCATCCCGAAATTCAGGTAACGCTCTGCTGGATTTGTGGTGGAGAATGCTTACCACACAACCTGTCTTCGTTAATGGGTACAAAAAGTAGGTCACCACGTCGCTCCGAGGATTGATTCTCCGACGAAAGATTATTTTTTCGGACGATCGTTATTGTGGCTGATTGAACGTTCGTGATTCCATATTCATTGCTCCATTACCTTGGTGCATGAGATCTGCGACTGGCTGACCTCGGTCTGTACGAAAAATCATTTATCTTCGACGAAGGAAAATCTAATGCCGATTAAGTCACGAGCATGCGCTTATCAGCCGTAATCGTATCGTGAGCAATCGAAATCATTCCTCTTCGCATTACGTAACGCGAAGTTTGTACTCCGACAGTTTATGTGTGTCTTCGCACACATAAAAAAATATTATTTCTTGAAAAGTGATTACTCAATTTACTTCCTTTTTATTAAGTAATCTTTAATAAGGTTATCTTTAATAAAAAAAAAAAAGAATATTTTCTTGATAATCTTGAAATGTATTTATTAAATTTTAAAAAGATTCATTTTTTGTACTCAAAGAATTAATTTTCTTTTAATGAATTTTTTTATGTGTATTGAACTAGGTTTTTATTTATCGTCTTATTCATAATGTATCAGTCGCACGCTCGAAATGGCCGACGAAAGATCGAAAATCGTCTCGATAAAGGTCGTAGGCTCTATTTTTACATATCCATTGAATTTACCTTGTAAATTGTCTAGCGTTTTATACAACTCCACGTGTCGCTTGTTTCTTCGTTTAAATTTACATCACGAGACAAAAGTTTATACCCGTGCATATGCACACGTTATGCTACTTTCTGCGCGTCTCTTTACTTCGATTATGTTGAAGCCAGTAAAGTCTTCGAAGATTTTTTATAAATTATATAAACTATTTAATTAAATTATATAAAGAAATGTTTCGATTTATTATTAACTATATTCTGTTTGAAATTATATACATAGAAAAATCAATAAGTTTTTCTTGGTAAGTTTTTCTTTCATGGCAAGTAAATTAATTTAAAAAAAAAACTTTAACATCTACTTTTTTAAAATTTTGATTTACAAAAAAAGCGATGTAATACACACATACATATATATTTTATTTGATTAATAAGTTTTTATTCGATTGAATATCTAGCATTATCACGGTCAATAGCGAAATCAGGTTAGGCATGCCCGATCATCATTCTAGATCACGTTCGTAGTTCGTATATATCCGTTATGCTCGAAATATATTGCGAAACGCGGCACGAAACGATTTAGTGATCGTGGAGGGAAAATTAACGCTGGTTTTCTTCTCGAATGCGTTCACCTCGCACGATGGAATAAAGAAACATGCAAACAAGGACAGAGAGCTTCATGTCGAAGGAATACCGAGATTAGCAAACATTCTTCGGAACTGTGCTTGTTTCAAAATCGCGAAGTCATAAAATGCCGCGCGACGGAGAATCTTGAGTAACGAAGTATTTATTTCCGAATATATACGAAACACCTCGTTACGGCAGGTGGGAATACTGAATGTAATTTTAATCGGCGGAGTGAATTGCTGAAACAAGCGGAGCGGTAAGTCACGCGAAAGTATACGTACTACTATATAACATATTACTATATAGTATTACATACTACTATATAATGAAATTATATTATAAAACCACCGATGAAACAAAAATCGTCAACTTTGATTAGAAAATGATTAACAATTATGTAAGTAAAATTTAGACCGATAAGAATAAGTCAAATAAAAAAAAGAATTCTATTTTTTGCTCAAAGCGACTCTTGATTTTTAATAAGAATTACATTAAATTACATTCTTTGCGATTTTTACTACGCGATTGGTTCTTGACCGCATTAGAATTTGGTTCAAAGATCTAGGAGATTGAAGGCGACACGCGAGAAATTCTCGTCTTGTAAAATTTATGAGACTCTCATAGATTCTATCAACAACATAATCGAACCTTTGCCTAAGGCGAGAGTGAAATAATTAGTTACTGTAATCGATAAATGATGATACGCGGCGATTATATTTTTTCGTTTCCCCGATTAATCTCTTTGTGGTCGATAATTAATCCCATAATCGAATGCCGCTGTGTTAAAGCGCGACGCGACAATACACGTTGCGATTTACGCAACCGTATATTTATTATTCAAATTACGATCTTGCGCCAAGGTGATTCGCCATGGATTTGTTTCGTGCGTAGTCCTTGAGATTTCCTCGAACGGATTAACAATGGGAGTTGTAGCCGTTGTTACGTTTTTAAATATACATCTGGCGATCCCATCACGCTCGTAAATATTCCGCACGATTTGATCAGTGATCGCTTCCACGAAACTCGGCGAAATTTCTGTTTTTCCAATACGTTATACGGGGAATAATCCTCACCAATGTAAAACATCGCGCAAAAACGCATTTATTTTGGCTGAGCTATGTAAAAAAAGTATCGGAGTCGTTATTATTTGTTCGCTCGGTAACGCGAGACTTTCGCTATCGCTCAGAATACAGTTGACTTTAGGTCATGATTTCTTAATACTTACGCGTAGAAATAATATACTTGCCACGCGTGTGTATCTATGCTAACAGTGCTATTTTCTCTATTTTACGCATATTTATAAGCTTATGCAAATCATCAATATTGTTCATTAATTCTCGAAGAGAGAAAGGGACAAACAGAGTCAACTTTGAAGGTACATCCATTATTTTCAGAATATTTTCAAATTAACCAGCTTTTAGAAATTGAAAAAGTTTATAAGTCTTACTTATAGTTGATATCCTGGAGAAAGAACCGTTCAATGTCTCGTTACGTTTTAATTTCTACACTGATTTTTTATTCACAGAATATTTTCTTTTTCATTTCGTCGCTTCAAAGTCGCTATTTCATCACTTCACGAAATATAATCGAGTATTTATAATTCATATGCTGATATTCACACTTAAAATACATCTTACACTAAAGTTTCAAGAGAAAATAGCTAACCCCAATGACGACGTGATGTCCAACGAAGATCCGCCTCACTGATAAATACCCTTAATCGCCGCCTATTCAGCGAAAGAACGAGCTCATCATTCTATAATCTATTTATCTCATACCACTCTATTTATCTCATTCGCGATCCTACGGACTTTCGAGGTTACTACATTGATATGAAAAGTATCCACGTGTCAGTCGCGCAAGGCCTAATGCGAGATACGAAAGAAAAAGATTAGTTATTAGGGATATGTTGTTTTGTTTCATGAAAGAATTGATTTATTGTTACTTCTAAACACGAGCATTTATTTGCTAGTTGTTTCTTCAACTGATATTACCGTTAAAAGTTTAATGTCAATTTTTTTTTAGAAAGTCAGTATACCTCTGTTCGTTCCATTTCTGAAAACTAAACATTGGAAATTGGAGACTAACAGATATGTGGAGAATGTAGACAAAAATAAAATATAGAGGTAGGAAAAAAGCAGGTACAAGAAATTCTTTTCTCGATGCAGATTCTAGAAATGTTCTAGTATTCTGTTCTATTGTATAGTATTTTCTTTCTGTTATATAATGTCCAAATGTTTTTTATTCTACTGTCCAAAAACTGTCTTTTTCGAATTAAGAAAACAATTTCAAATAATTATAAATAATTATTTTCTTTTTTTAAAGCTTGTTCTTGAATGATAATCAATAAACTAACTTGTCATACTGGGATTTTTACTTAAGATTTAAAACTGATGTATTTTTTCAATGAAGAATAACAAATCAGTATCCCAGACAGTTTTACCGATTTTCTTTACGGAGAAAAACTAATACATCAATTGCTTTTTTTGATCCATTTTCAGACATTCTTTTAGGTATTTTTTCCAAGGAATTTAGAAAAATTCCTTGCTTCGATCTTGAATTTACTCTGTTTTTATTCTGACAGAGAAGATGAAAGCAAATTTATTATACGATGTCTAGAATCTGGATTTATTTTGTGCAGAAAGCTAACATTGTAACTGTACTGATCTTTATACGTAAAAATGTGACTAACATATTTGTTATTGATTACGATATTATAATAACGATATTATATAACGACGAAATTATAGCTTTTCTAATCTGAAATTTTTATTAGATATCTTAAGATTCGAAGAGTAGTTTTGTAATGATACTTCTGTGATATCCTGTATATTATGATATGACTTTGGAGTATCGTGGCATCGTAATGACACATTTTATCTTCTAAGAATGCATGCACTTCTTTGAGTGCGGATCTTCTGGAAGTGCCTCGCCTTCATTTCTTCCTGCTTCGACAGCCACTCTCGCTGCTGAGTTGCATTATGTTGCGCGCATTATGTACATCGTCCTCGTCGTGCAATTTCGAAGAGGTCGGATGCATACACACTCGAATACGAATACTAACGGAATCTTGCTTTTCAATGACGCTCTTATACTCGAAGTCTTATCGTTTATATTGAATTTCAAAAATGTGCTCGTCTTTGTGAACCATCTTTTCGATATTAATATTGAACTTTAATATTAATTTCATGCTAATTATCTCTACGAATTCAACATTTTGCAATTGAAATTATCTGACAATGAATGATAACATTTAATTTTTAATTATCATTTTCATTGTTTAGAAGTGTTCCGTCTTTAATATGAAATAACATGTAAATAGACGTTGAAAAGTTGTAAAAAAAGGTTGTAAAATAAAAATAAAGTTTAAATTTATAGAGAGAGGGGGGGGGGATAAAAAGTTAAGAATACATTCTTGATTCACAGTTTAAATATGCCACGTATTTATTCGATGATTGTATTATTATAATGTATTTAGGCTGACGATAAAAAAAAGAACTTTATTTATCAGGTTAATTTTAGCAGAAAGAGAGAATTATTAGTTTAAAGTTAGTTACCACAAGAATTGTTAAAAGCATTCTATTTTTCTGACAAAAATTAAGTCACAGTATGATCCGCTAGACTTCAAGGTAGTCTGGTTCAATTAAGTCAATCAAGTCAAGTCACTTCAAAACCGACGACCTATGCTATTTGTAGATATCCGTGACCTCGAAAAAATTTCACGACACTAGATAATGAAGTTTACATTGTGCGAGCGAGCAAGGATTAATAACGCGATTGCGCGTAATTGCGTTTCGGCGTCGCGATATTAAATATGATGCAGTCAGCAAAAGGCGAATATAGATAAGTCTCTACGTTTACACAACTGCGATAACATGCGCTCTTAAATACATTTTAACAAGCGATTTCGCAAATGTCGAAGTGCAAACGTGAAATGAATTGCACATGTTACATCTATGACGCGTTCTTTGAAGATGAATGACTAGAGGAATGAAAAAAGTATGACTTCGAAATTTGTAGTATTATTATTTGCTTTATTATATAAATATTTTATTACATCTTGTACAAGAAAGCTATATTATAGCATTACCTTACTATTATTATACGCACTTACAAAAGGAATGAGTAATCTATCTTTAGGTTAAGATCAAGTAGCTTGAGAATATACATTAGAAAATACCTGTTTGGTTATTTTCTGTCTGACTTTTTGTAACGCAATAATGCGCAATGTTTCTTTAAAAGTCATTTAGTTATTCTTAGAAACACATAGTCTTGTCGGTCGCGTAATGTTTTATTTGTATAAAATACAAAACATAATTTTATATCTTCAACAATGAACTGACAGATCACACAGTGTCACTACTTTAAACATTGCTCTCATATTTTTATTACACACTTAATGAGTTACACACCAGCTTTTATCTGTCCGGTATTTTAATCGACCTTACAGATACGACTAATAGTATCGGTCAAGCATTCAAAACAGTTTCCGTCATCAGTCAGATGTTATCGTTTCCATTTCTCGTCTGGAGATCATATACCTGCGTGTACGTCAATAGCGGTTTTTTCAGGACGGTGTGCCAGAGTGCACCGCACTCGCGCGCGCTAAGATAAAAGGGACAAGAGAAAGAGTGGCACGAGAGAACAGAAGTGAGGGAGAAGGATAGAGAGAAGTGAAGATACGCGCGGACGTATTTATCGCGCGCGTGCATTGTAAGGTCCGCCGACCGAGCGTGCAGATAAACACGCGCGTTGCGCACGTAACAGTATAAATAACTTGCGCAAGCGTTAATGAATGCTCTTATCTTACCCCCGCTCTTCTCTGCCCCTTGAAGAGTCGCGAGATAGATATACTAGCCAGACGCTGCGTTTTATTATCTCCGTCGATGCGCATTGCGTTTATGCGGGATGAGCGAATTTCTTGCTTGCGCGAGAAGGCAAAGAGATAAAAGTTACGCATATCCTAGAGCGAGTTCTGTGAAAGACGGTGCGCGAATAACATAAATAAAACGTTGTAGATAAACGCTAGGATGATATGATAACAATAAGTGTATAATGTCAGTTTTTGCGCATAATTATTAGTGGCATAGAACATATCTCTTATTTCTACATTTAGACAAAAAGATATAATGATGGCAATTATAAAAGACTATGTAAGTTTTATATGTAGAATCAATATCTACACACATATACACACATATAAAAAAATAAGATACATAACTAGACAAGTTTTACATTAAAATTAAAACACACACACACACACACATACACACACACAGATATATATAATGGTACGATTTTATTAATTTAGTTAAAATATAAAATAGTTTATTTTGTAGTTATTGCAAGTATAAAATTGTTTATTCAACTGTATTAATTCTTACATATAAAACTTGTATAATTACTACCACAATGTTTTTCTCTAAATGTAATATGAACTTATAAAATCAGAATAAATTGTGCGTAAATTGATTAAATTTTATGTAAATTACTCTTATAAATTGTCTTCATTGTGTAAAAGTTCGAGAAACGATATATGTAGAGGACTGTGAAAATCTATGTCTCGTAAAGTGTAAAAAGAAAACGCGACTGTAACTGGAGAACGCAGAGATCCGACAATTGATTTTGCCTCGAGTAACGGTAACAGCTGACAGAGCTCGTTGCCCCTGGGGAGACGGGGAATCGCAGCCCCCGTATTTCTCTTTTCCCCTCGCGTTACGCCATTTGCGATTTCCGCCGAGCTTTGCGAACGGAGGCCGTAGGGCAGAGATAAATCGATAAAGAACGCGAATGCGGGGGAGCATGAGAGCGACCGTGGAGGAGTTCCTTTATAGCCATATAAATTACGCGCGTATAAATTATGTCTATCGTTCAAGCATCGTTACAGAGCACATTGTATAAAGACGTTCGCGCTTCTGACGTTAGTCTTCTCTTTTGAAGATATTAAAATAAAAATACATCCAGTGGAACGATTAATTAATCGAAATGACTAATTTCTATCTATAAACAAAGAAGAGATGGAGAAAATTTAATTAACCAAGACGTCCATTTGTAAAACTTATTACAGTAAAAAGTAATTATAAATAGCTGTATATTTTTATTGACTTGTAACTAAGAATTAATTATTATGTACACGTCATAGCTAAGATTACGAACCGTTAAAGCTATCTAACTTAATACCATTAGAAATTTACACAAAAAAATTAAACTTTAATAAATATCTGAATAATTCTAAATATTTACTAATTGTAAACATATATTTATTTAATACGAAAGCATAAATTTTATTTAAACTATCATTTTTTATTGAGTAAATATTTATTTATTGTAAGTAGATATTTACTTAGTACTATTCAAAGAAATATGTATTAAGATTTAGTAAATTTTTTTCAGTATATTAAATAAAGTTGCATTTGTAGAATGCCATTCGTCTTTTAATTGTTAAATCCGTTCTTAATCGTCAATGACTTTGTAAGCCGCGAGCCAATTTGTATGCACCGATTCACATAATAATTGCGCATATAAACTGAATTTTCGTTTGCTTGTTTGTTACAGGGAACGTCGTGAAGTGGAAGCACGCGAGATGGAGAAGGTCAAAATGGAACAGGAAAGGCTTGAGAAACAAAGGGCCGAACAGGCGGTTCATAAGCACTTTGCGGAATCATTTAGGCTGGCACAAAAGGTATATCATTCTTTACCCGTTTCATTTTTACCTGACACATTCCTTCGTATCTTACCTCTGAGATGCATTAGGTTTATTTTGTTTTCGATCTGTTTACGATTTCTTATTTTAATGTTTTTCTTTCCGATTGATTCAGAAGTTAAAGAACTTGAACCATTTGGACTGTAAATAAGGAGACAATTTTATCAATTGCTAAGAGTGTTAAAAAGAAAAAAAATAGCTTAAGTCATAAGGCACAGATATAATATTAACAGATATATTATTTACTAAACTTTTTACTAAATAAAAAGTAGTCATTTTATTAGAGATAAAAGCGATCTTTTGATGATATAAATATTTGCATTCGTGCACAGAAAGCTTTTATCTATAGTATCCGGAAGTATTCGGATTCTATAATTTTTGATAGCTAATTAGCTAGTTAATTATCTATCTTATCTTATTATTCTTCTTATTTTCGAGACTGAAGGCAGCATTTCTCGTTCTAATAACGTCTAATAAGTTGATAACAAGAAAGTTTTAATTTTTTTTCGAGGAAGGCTGTACTTTGTGATAAAATCGTTATTTCACAGTCTTATATCTATATAAATGGAGAAATGAGGTTCGTTGCAAAGAAATTTGATTTGAACAAAAATTTTCAAAGAAATCACGAAAATTCGACAAGGAATGTTATTCATTAATCATATTATTAATGAGTAAAAATTGTAAGAAAATTAAAAAGATTTAGCTTTGCTTTCTTCTTCTTCTTCTTCTTCTTCTTTTCTTTTTTTTTTTTTTTTTTTTAGAAAAAATTCCTAGAATAAGTAAATTAAAAATTAAACGAAAAACAAAAAGAAAGAAAATACGACCCTAAATTAAAAAGTTTAGTTTTTTACGTT